>NC_084836.1:71578196-71898481 GCF_033115175.1 Lepus europaeus
AGTGCACAGTGACTCTTGTTGTGTATTTAACAATTAACACTCTTATGTATGATGTTGGTGACCATCTGAGAAAGGTTGGAGATGTGGATAGGGTGATTTGCCAGCCTTTAGCAAGTCATATTTTCCTCCCTTTTTCTCCCTGCTTCACAAGAATCTGAAAGAAGAACGAATTTAAACTTTGTCTTTAAATCACCTTATGCCATATTCTCTGCACAAAATGCAATATGATACTTGGGGATTCTATCACTACATCTCACACCCCACCAAGAACCAAGAGAGCAAATATCCTTTACACCACATTTATTTTCTCAGTTGTTTATTTGGTGGTTTCTTTGATTGACAGTTGGGATGTGCTTGGGTCTCACTTGATTTCCAAATTCCCAGTTGCAGAGAAAGACTCTGGTGTCTCTGCCTGTGAGCAATACCGTCTCTTCCAGGCTCAGTGATGATGTCCTGACTGCACCTTCTCTTTTCCAGGCAACTGAAGTTGTGCCCTAGATTTCATAGTCACATGAATGGGAACAAAAGAAATTTATTCTCCTCCCTGGAAGATAGATCACTTGGAAGGTGACACTGAAGGTAAAAACAGCCCTTGTGGAGATTCTTCTACCCTCCCATTCCCATCCCAAGTCATCTAACAGGAATTGAGGGAGAAGTATCAATAGACCATGTTGTCTTATGTAGTAGCCACTTCAGGATCCTTACTGCACCACGCTGGATGTCTATGTTGTACTAAAGATAAAGGAAGCTTCTTGACTGAAGTTCTGACCCAAAATTGGATTTGTAGTGATGGCAGAGGTACGATTACATCTTTCAGGAAGATGTAATATTGTTGCCAAAATATTGAAATGTTCTGTGCATTTTGGTGATTTTTGGAGATTATTCAAAAAAGTATACAATCATTGTTCTTAGACATGGACAGATGACATCAATATTCTCCATCACCTAAGACTCAGACTCTGAATTTTTAATGGGCTTTAGAGGGGGCCTTCTAAAGGAGTGGCTAGCACAGTCTGGGGCACATGGTGAGTATCTGTGACAGTGACCTTTTCCATGTGGGGTCAGGTGTCAGTTGAGCCTAAGGAGCAGGAGAATTAAAACACAAGCATGTTATTATAGAAACTCTGGCAAAGTAGTCTGTTATGACGTGCTATGTTTGACTCAGTACTGAATTAAAACTTCAAAGTAATGTACGTTTCTACAGTGCTTTCCAGATGGGGATTATGGACTTCACATTTAATTGTGTGTTTTTAATCTGCACCCCCACTTTTCCGTCTATCCTGCAATTGCATCTCCCTAATACTTGAACACTCTTCCCCAATAGAATATCCACACTTGACGTGCTCTGTACAGAGACCAAAGGAAACTGAACTGGCCCTGTCCTCACTTACCCATCCTCTCACCCTGTTTCTCTTGCACTGGACCCCACCTGCTTGGTGAGGTGCTTTTCTGCCATGTAGGAATGCTGACCACTGAGGCCTGGGATTCCTGACTACAACAGGGTAGGAGTTGCAGAGCTCAGGTGGAAAGGCTGCATGAGTGAAACACCTGGAAGAAGTAGGGGAGTCTTTCTTCCTTGATGATAGAGTTAGGGTCCAGGGTAGCAAGTTGAATGGCCAGAGAGCTGTGTCCTGTGGGCACGAGCTGCTGATGGTTGCTCTCCAGTGTTGAATTGTGATCTTCTCAACTGTAGGGTCATCCCGCAATCTGGAGGTTTGATGCTTCTGTACCAATAAGAGGAAGTTGTATATACATGAGGGAAAGAGATACCACCATTTGGGTTGTCCCTCCTCACCTCACCTTGATATCTGTGGTTCTTAGGGATTTTGTTACACTCCACCAGGAATGGCCATTACTGGCAATGGGAGTTGCAATTCCTTGACAATTGTGTGGCCCACAGGAGGAAGCCATTGCTGGGTGTCAGGAGATCAAGTGTTATAACCTATTAGAGCCTATGTTTTTATCAGGAAAACTCTTCCTGCTTGCCCCAGAGGCATATCAAGATTAAGCAAGACCTATCCAAAGGATTTTGACCAATTAGAAATGATGCTCATAGGTAACAGTTTACGCTAATTATATATAGAATTTACATAGTTATGGGATTACCTATCAGTGATTCTTTCCATGGATTCAGCACAGAGCAAGTTAAAGAGTAATGACCTATCTCTTTTAAAGGAATTCTTGTATATTATGAGCACCAGCCCTGTGAGATAGGGGCAGGTTCTGTTCACACAGGCATCTAGGATGTTCACCTTCTCCATTTCTTGGTTTAGGCAGGATCATATCTGAAACATGCCAAACAGATTTTACAAAAAAGTAGCTTTAACGCTTTTTGCAGAACATGTCGCTGCCAACTTTTTTGATACCAGTTCTCTGTTCCTCAGTTGTCATGGTTGGAAAGTTATTCCGAGGGTCTAAATTACTATACCCTGGTGTGGCATAGTAATCTGTTATTTTTCTCCTTGTCTTATTCTTGTGGAAAAGAAATTGACAACCCTCAATTGTGTGGGGCATTGGACTCTCAAAACTTTGCAATTTTTCTTTATCACCATCCAAGTCTCTGATCATTTACTTCTTTTCCTTGAGTTTCCTGTTTGTTGTTGTTATTATGTTCCCTTACCTCTCTACCGAATGAAGAGAATGTCCCCAAATCTACTATGGTAAGGTCCAGGACTGGTCCCGAGATTCTAGAGGTTTTTGATGGGGCTGCTGAGGATGGAAGTTCTGGTTCAGTAGTTCACTATCCATTGAGAGTGGTATGGGGCCATCTCTTACCCCTTTGGAAGAAACATGTTTTGAAGGTAAAGACTTCCAAAGGCTCAAAACTCAGAGGTAGTAGTTACAGCTGGGTTGATGTCATCTCCCTTGGGGAAAACAGGGCCACTTACCCAGTCCTGGGTGTAGTTGACGCGGGTGTTACAGAGCAGCTGCTCATCCCTGAGGTATACACAGAGGAAGGAGTCAGTTTGTTAAAGAAGTCTGGAAACATCTCCCCAGTCACCAAGCTCACATCCCTGGTTAGGAGTACAGCCAGTCAAAGTAGGAGGAGCCAGTCTTATGGAGACACAGAGGCCTTTCAGAGAGGCAGTTGTAGCATATGGTAGCAGACATCTATCCACCTAGGAAATTGTGGTCATGGAACTCTGTTCAACTAGTGCTGGTACTTAGCAGTTAGCCAAATGACTAAGTCTCAGGGTGCTGCTGCTGGAACAAATACCTGGTTTCTAGCTTATTATCTTTCTTTGTTGTATGGGAAATGGATAGAATGAGACTTTAATTCTCATCTCATCCCAGATTCTTCCCTTCAAGAAGCAGAAAAGTAACAGCAGCGGTTAGATCCTAAATTCACAAATTCATAGTCTGGGTAATCAGATGGGTATTTAGGACTCTACAGTTGCCTATTATAAACACATAATCTCAGAACTTCAAGCCCTGGAATGTAGAATCAGACCTTCTGAATAAGAATCTTTTTAACAAGGGATTCAGGCAATTTGTATACATGCAAAATTGAAAAGCCTTAATTTATTAGTTCTCTTCTGGGTAAGTTGAGGAATGAGCTCCAAATATAACTTATGCTCTAACTCCAGGATTCTGGGTATTCTTGCATTTTTCTGAACCTTTAGAATTTGCATTGGAGAATTTGAGAACTGGAACTTGACCACCCTGAATAATCATTACTCTCTGACCTCTCCATTATTTTATCCCTATGCCAGCCCTACTAACCCCTTACAGGGGAGCTGGGAAGCAGCTCCTCTCTTTTATCTACCCCAACGAACCATGTCTGAATGACAGGTGAGAATGTCCTCATGTCTGCAATATCTATTCCAAGGGAAAGAAGGACTCAGTTGCTTGTTTTCCCTCCAGATTCATACACTGAGACTAATCCCCAAAGTGATAGTATTTGGGAATTGTGCCTACAGGAGGCGATTATGTAGTGAAGGAAGGCCCTCATGAATAAGATTAATGTTCTTAGAAAAGAGAGCCGAGTTCGCCCTTGTCCTTTCTTCCATGTGAGGACACCACGAAAAAAGACCGCTGTCTGTGGATCTGGAAGTAGGCCCTCACTAGACACTGACTCTGCTGGCACATCGAGCCTGGACTTCCCAGCCTCCAGAACTGTGAGAAGTGACATGTCTGTTGTTTATATGCCACCCTGTCTACGATATTCTTTACAGCAGGCTGGATGGGATAGGATATCATGTAACTGGGCTGGACAGAGAAGAGATTAACAGTGCTCATGGAGGCTTTAAGGAAAGCTCAACTTGAATGGAAGGAAAAGGAAAAGAGGACCTGAAGTCCAGCTCTAGCCCAAGTGGAAAATCCTAAGATGAGACTTAGAGATGAACTCCCAAGCCTCCTCCCTAGTTTTCCTCCCCAAACCTTGGAATACGGTTCTTTTACCTCGAATCCGAGCATCTTCCTGCAGCTGAAAAATAATTCAGAGAATCAGAAACTCAAGATGCTGATCTTCTCTGGACCATCAACCATAAGCTTAGTAATATGTAGAGAGGTATACTTGGGGCATATGGGCTTCTTGGGAATGGAACTAAATTCTAAGTCTCTGCAAAGCAAACATTCTATTGTGTTTTTATCTCTGATACCAAACCATGTAAGATAATGCTCTGCATATAATCTATGCTCAACTAATATTTGTTGAATAATAACCAATCAATAAATGTGAGCAAGATATGATCTCTTTAGGAGTGGGAGACACACTTGGATTCCTAGCTACTCATTCAGGGACTTCACTTTTATTTTTTCTGGCCTTTCTGCTGTGGTTTTTCTGGCCTCTTTCATCCTTCTCCATGGTTTTCTTGAAGTCCTTGTAAAGGACCTTTTTAAAAAGCTTTTATTTTAATAAAAAAACTTTTATTTAATAAATGTAAATTTTGAAAATACAACTTTAGATTATAGTGGTTCTTCCCCCATAACCACCTTCCCACCTGCAAACCATCCCATCTCCTACTCCCTCTCCCATTCCATTCTTCATTAAGATTCATTTTCAATTATCTTTATATACAGAAGATCAACTCTATACTAAGTAAATACTTCAACAGATTGTACCCCCACAGACACACAAAGTATAAAGTACTGTTTCAGTACTAGTTATACCATTGATTCACATAGTACAACACATTAAGGACAGAGATCCTAGATGGGGAGCAAGTGCACAGTGACTCCCGTTGTTGATTTAACAATTGACGCTCTTATTTATGATGTCAGTGATCACCCGAGGCTCTTGTCATGCGCTACCAAGGCTATGGAAGCCTCTTGAGTTTACAAACTCTGACCTTATTTAGTCAAGGCCATAATCAAAGTGGAAGTTCTCTCCTCCCTTCAGAGAAAGGTACCTCTGTGAAGGACCTTTTAAGGAATCCTTCTCACTCACCTCAGAAAATAACTGCTGATGATATACTTTGGGCATCTTCTGCTCACACGAGCCAACTAACATTTTTTTTTCTGCATTGGAATGCAGTAGTGTTGGGTCTTATGTTTAATCAGAAAGAAGTCTAAGTCTACCTCTCTCTGTATCTTTAGTCTGACTTATTTCTTCTGTTTTAATCGTGCCAGCTTGGAGGATCTGTGAGGGCAAGGACTGTGTCTGACCCTGTGAAGAAGCACCAGAAGGAAGTTTTGTTAAGGGGATGTCAGATGGACTTCCTATGTGGGCCCCATGAGGCTGGAGGTCAAAACACAGAAGTCTCACTAATGGAGAAGCTTCCTCCTCCTCCTCCTCTGCTCAAGGCCTAGGCTGTACACAGACTGAGAGCCTCCTTGGTCTCAGAGGCAAAACTGGAGTGGAGATATCAAGCTTCTGATGTTTACCCGCAGTTGGGTGGGGGCCAAGACCTCTGCAATGTTCACTAGAGAAAATCCCAGATGAAGCAATGAGATGAAATGATGTGGCTTCTTAGTAGAAAGGGACTCACTTCTATGGCCCACTTCTATAGTAAAATAGAGGAAGTTTATTTTCCATACCTTCTCAGTGCCTTTGGATATCAATCCTCCTCAAGTAGAAGTCAGAGAGCTATTGTTTCTAAGATCCCAGGAAGCTCGTAATATATTTAGAGTCTAATTTTAATGAAGTTATGTCTTTATTTAGAGAAAAAGTTAAGGAAACTGTATGGAAATTTTCTGTTTGCCCTAGTTTTATAATGTCTTTACTTGTCCTACATTGTTCCCTATGTTTATGGCCTATATAGTCTGTTAATAAACATTGGTGGGGCCAGCCATGTGGCATAGTAGGCTAAGCTTCTGCCTATGGTGCCAGCATCCCGTAAAGTCACCGGTTCATGTCCTGGCCGCTCCTCTTCTGATCCAGCTCTCTGCGTATGCCCCGAGGAAACAGTGGAAGATGGCCTAAGTGCTTGGGCTCCTGCACCCATGTGGGAGACCCGGAACAAGTTCTTGGCTTTGGCATGGCCCCACTTCAGCCATTAGGGGAGTAAAATATCGGATAGAAGACCTTTCTCTCTGTCTCGCCCTCTCTCTGTCTGCAACTCTGCCACTCAAATAAATAAATAAAATTTTTAAAAACGTAAATATTGGTGTAGGTAGGAACTGTTACTTTGCACTGTAACAGTGTAAAAACAGTAAAATGTGACATTGAGTTTGGTAGGACTGAGACATATCAGCACCTTGAGCTAGCTGCTACAGTAACCCAGTGTCCAGGGCAAGCCATACTACAGTGCATGCTTGACTATTTTGTTTATTTGATCAGTGAAGAGACCAAGATCTGCATGGAGGAGGAGGGATAGAGTAAGAGTATTGTTTCCATTACCTAAGAAGTTTACCTTTGGTCTCTGATTGCACTTCCTGTAGTTAACTCATCTAATAAGGTGACTTGTCATGTCACTTGGGGAATTCCCTCAACATAGTCACTTATCATAGTCATGGAACCATATAGAGTATTCTTTTTTTTTTTTTTTGACAGGCAGAGTTAGACAGTGAGAGAGAGAGAGAGAGTGAAAGGTCTTCCTTTTTCTGTTGGTTCACCCCCCAAAATGGCCTTCACACTGGCACGCTGCGCTGATCTGAAGCCAGGAGCCAGGTGCTTCTTCCTGGTCTCCCATGCGGGTGCAGGGCCCAAGCACTTGGGCCATCCTCCACTGCACTCCCAGGCCACAGCAGAGAGCTGGACTGGAAGAGGAGCAACTGGGACAGAACCGGCGCCTCAATTGGGATTAGAACCCAGAGTGCCAGTGCCACAGGTGGAGGATTAGCCTAGTGAGCCGCGGCGCTGGCCCATATAGAGTATTCTTACTGAGAGAAATTCTGGTAGATACAATTTTTCTTCATATATTATCATATTTCCTGAGAGGTATTGTTAAATATCTTCTTGCCTTAGCTACCTGGACAGACTGGTCAGTGTTACTCTTTAAGGGAAAAAAATTACTATATAAATAAATGAAGTTAAAATGTTGGTTAGAGTCAGCATCTAAGTAGGGCGCAGAGAAAATGGGATCAAGGGCAGGTGATAAGGCCAGAGAATTTCAGGGATAAATATTTAATCTTGGGACCAGCACTGTTGTACAGCTTGTTTAGCCACCTCTTGCAGCACCAGCATCCTATATGGGTGCTGGTTCAAGTCCTAGCTGCTCCTCTTCTGACCTAGCTCCTACCTAATGGACCTGGAAAAGCAATGGAAGATGGCCTGAGTGCTTGGGTCCCTGTATCCACATAGGAGACTCAGACAAATCTGCTGGCTCCTGGTCTGGCCTAGCCCTGATTGTTGCAGCCACTTGGGGAGTGAACCAGCGAATGGAAGACTTCTCTCTCTGCCTGGGCCTCTCTATCTCTGTAGATCCACTTTTCAAATAAATAAATAAATAAATAAATCTTAAAGTATTAATCTCACCTCCTTTTGTATATCCTTAAAAGCTGTCAGCACCTGACAGAAGATGAAAATATATAAAAATTAGTATTACAGATTACTGCTTTTTTATAAAGGGATTTATGTATAGAATTAGGGTATATAACCCCCCTGCCATTAGGCTGTTGAATGTGAATGTCAAGAGACCCTGACTTTCTATCTTTTGCAATCAGTCCTCATTGACTTCCACCATACATATGTCATGACTGCCATTCCTTCACTTGATCAGTGGGTGAAATACATTTAACACAGGTGCATGAGCTAGTCAGGAGACCAGCATATTTAAAATCTTTCACACCTTCTCTACATTTAAAGTGGTTTGGCTGCAAACAGCATGTATAATGAAATCCACTATTACATTTCATATATGTTGTTTCTTGTCCTGAAGTTAAGCATAGATAGAAAAATCGACATACTTTTATATTTAGGTTATAATATAATGGAGGCCAACATCAAATGTTGGTGAGTAGATATGATAGCTGACACTCCCTTGCATTATTAGGAAGTGTAAAATCATATTTTCACTTTGGAAAAGTTCTGACAGTTTCTTATCAAACTAAATATATACTTGTCCTACCATCCAGATGTTAATGGATACAATGATTGTGGCAACTTTGGGTTGCCTCATTTTGGGGAAAGGGACAATATGGGAAATGCAAGATAGTGTGATATTGATAATCTTGACCCTGTGTAGGCCTAGGCTAATGCTCCTATGCCTTATTTAAAAAAAAATTAAAATGTTTAAAAAATAAAAATAGAAAAAATATCATAAAATATGGATATATAAAAAGAAAATATTTTTGTTTTTATGCACAGTATGTTTTCTAAGCTGTTATTACAAAAATGAAAAAATAAGTTTATAAAGGAAAAGTTAAGTTATAGTCTATTAAAGAAATAAATTTAATAAATTAAGTTTACAAAGTCTATAATAGTGTACAGTAATGTCTTAGGCATTCAGATTGTCTTACCACTCATTCATTTATTGAACTTGAACAACTTCCAGTTCTGCAAGCTATATTCGTGATACTTGACCTGTACAAGTGTGCCATTTTTATCCTTTATGTTGTATTTTTAGTGCACTATTTCCATGTTTACATATGTTCAGATGCACAGTTACTTACCATTGTGTTACAATTCCCTGCAGTATTCTGTGTAATACTGTCCTGTACAGGTTTGTGGCTTGGAAGCAATCGGCTACACCTTATAACCTAGCCTTGTACCATTTGGGTTTAGGCAAGTACATTCTTTGACGTCCACAAAATGATGAAATTGTTTTATGATATGTTTCTCAGAACCTATCCTGTCATTATACAACACATGACTGCAATATTATTAAGTGGAGACTGGCAGGAGGGGTTCTGGTAAACCTCACCAATTTTTTTAATAAAAAAGCCAGAAATGTTGATTAAACAATAAGCAGCCTTTTCCTGCTTTCTTCTGTATGAAAAACTTATACTTAAGTTCAAAATAATTTAATTAACTTTAATTCTCTTCTCTATCCAGGTATCTAAATGCACAGTACATGCAGTTACCATATTGAGAGACGTCAGAGTAGCTGGACTTGTGGGAAACTTCAGGTAACTGCATTCTGTGAAAGTTTGCAGAAGTTTGCTGTGGCTATCTCTGTGCATAGTTAGCTTTTTCATGCAAGTACCGTCCAGATTTGTATTGCATGCAAATATCACCCAGATATAAAGTGAAACCTGACATTTTCAAGTTTGAGAATTGGCCACATTTCTGCACATGTTTCTACAGACAAAAATTTGCATCACCATTCATTTCCAATACAGAATTGTAAAATCATGCAAAGACATGAAAGTCAGACATAAAACAGGTAAATGAGCTAGTCAGGAGGCTAGCATATTTAAAAATATTTCAAAGATTTTTCTTTTTCACAAATATTTCACAAATTTTCTCCACCAACCAGTTGACTGCACAAGAATAATTTGGCTAGTATCACTTGTATGTTCAGGTTCAAGACCTGTGATATTCTCCAGTGGAATGAACCAAACCTTTTAACAGAGGACCTCTTTGAGACCAGGTGAAGAAAAACCAGACATTGTGTCGCAAGCAAAATAAAACATTATGTATATATTTCATATATATATATTCATATATATGTATATATTTCACAAGACAGATTAGCTTTTCCTAAACAAATCTATAAATTCAAGGTAATTCTAATAAGAATGAGGATATTTTTTATGAAACTTGACAAACTGATTCTAAAATCAGCCAGGAATAGCTAAGGTAGTTTTGAGAATAATAATAGAGGATTTTATAAGGTACTTTATAACTTTTAAGTAGGTAAATATAATTTTAAAAATAATTTTTATTTAAAATTTAATTAGTTTTTTTAAACAGATTCAATGTGCTTTATAAATACAATATTTTATTTTATTTAAGGTAAACACATTTCATGTATTTCATATATACAGATTTAGGAACATAGTGATACTTCCCACCCTACCCTCCCTCCTGCCAGCACTCCTACCCTTCTTCTTCCTTCCTCTCCCATTCCAGTTCTTTTGTTTTTGTAAAGATCTATTTTTTACTTAACTTTATACTCATAAGATTAACCCTACACTAAGTAAGAGTTCAACAAATAGTAAGAAGAAAAAAACACTGTTCCTGAACAAGTAGAGACAAGGGCTATAAAAAATCATCAAAGCTCAGTATGCCACTTTCAGTCCTGTACATTACATTTTTATACTCTAAAAGAGCATATAATTGACAGAGACGTGGGTGACTATACCAGTGGAGTCCTCAGTCAGAGGTGATTTAGTCCCTCACCAGCCCCATGGAAGGACAGTCAGGTGACTTGTCACGTAGTATCTGGAGACATTGTTGGTTATCACAAATAGGAAAGAAGCTTTTTAGTGTCATTCAGTTAGTAGAGGCCAGAGATGCTTCTGAATACCCTGCAGTGTGAACACCACCACCCCTGCAACACACACCAAAGAATTATCCAGCCCTAAATGCTGGTAGAGCTGCATTTGGGAAAGTGCTATAGAGTGTTCATGAACAGACCTGTACATATATGGGAAGTTGGTATATGCTAGAGGTGGCATTACAAATTTGCAAGGAAAAATGAACTGTTGAGAAAATAATCTTCGGATACAGAAAAATTGTTTTCAAAATTCACATAACATTTATAAGTAAATACAGTAAGATAAAAATAAATTGCCACTATAAAACAACTATCAGAAGAAAATAACAAAATTATAAGGATAGAAAATAATTTTTACTAAAATGTAAAGCAAAGAAAAGCTATGATTTATTTTACTAGTATAAGCCTTATTTGAGGCAAAAGATAGATTGGGAAAAATCTTAGAGAAGATATTTGCCACTTATATTATAAAAGACTAGTGTCAAAATTATATATATCATATATGTATATGTATGAATACATTATATATGGATTATATATACATAGATAAGTATATTTAAGATATATATATATATATATACACACACACACACTTATCTGTGAACAGTTAACAAACAAGTAGAATTATGTTTAAAGGGTATGCAGTGTGAAGAAGTAGTTCACAGAAGAGGAACTACTATTGACCAATAAATATAAGAATACATGGTCTACCTTATTGACAATCTGGTACAAATAATAATAATATACAGCTTAACCCATCAGGGCAATACAATTTTTAAACCAAATAAGGTCATTTGGTGGATGATTGAAGGGGAATTGGAATTCTAATGCAATTGTAAATTATCACAAACACACACACACATCATTTGTCTTGGTGAAATACTGAAAGTAATCTTATTGCCCACAATACAGCAACAAACAAAATGTAAATAGACAAGATGGAATTAAATAGGATACCACATATATAATAATCTCTCTACCTATATGTACTCCATTGCCATGATTTTAATGTGTCCCTCCATAGGCATGTGTGGAAACTCAGTTCCCAATGCAACATTGTTGGGATGTAGGAGCCTAACGAAAGATGATTAGGCCAAGAAGTCTCTGCCCTCAGCAGTGTTGTTTCAGGAGTGGGTTCATTGTTTTGGGAATGGATTCCTTAAAACAGGCTGAGTTTGGCCCATTTTACACTCTTTCTAGCCGTCTTGCCTACTGCCAGGGAGTGATTTGCAAGAAGGCTCCCGTCAGATTCTAGCCCTTTACTCTGGGACTTCTGAGCTTCCAGAACTATGAGTCAATGAATTTCTGTTTATTATAAATTAGCCAGTCTTTGGCATTGTAACAGCAGCAAAAAAGGCCCAGGCATTCATATTCTGCCTCTTAAAAATCATTATGTCAAATGACTCAAGCACAGAACTCTGCCAGCAAAAGTTATTTATCCATGGAACCTGGGATATCTCTTCCTCACTCTAATCCAAGCCATGTCCCTTATCCTATACATTATATTACTCTTAAGATTCTGCACTGGAAATACACAGTTATATCAGTCTTCATTGTGGGGACTGAGGTGTAACTTATTACATTAAACCTGAGAGAAAGGTCAAACCTGTGCTTTGAAGAAGGTTTGTGGCAGTCCCTGATAACTGAGGAATAAGCGCCTTTGATATGGGACTTCAACAGCCAGGACTCATGACAGCCTCAGACAGTGAGTGAGGTGCACAGGGGTGAGGAGTTCAGAAGATTTGGGACTGAATGAGAAGCAGAACAAGATAGGAGGGAGTATGATAGTCCTTTATCATCGATCAGCAAACTGCTCAAGGGAAGAGAAATACATTTACTTCTTATGCACTGTCTCCCTTCTCCCACCTTTCACTGTTTTGTCAAGAATGACCCCTCTTTACTCACCTGGTCCCACAAGGTTTCAGTGATTGTTACCTGTTTTTCCTGTCGAAATAAGGAAAAAAAATATTGGGGATATTACTCTCTCTGAGAATCTGAATGGCTACTTTATGGAGTTTGTGGAATAAGAGATAGCATTTACTTGCGGCGCCGGCACACCGGGTTCTAGTCCCGGTTGGGGTGCCGGATTCTATCCCGGTTGCCCCTCTTCCAGGCCAGCTCTCTGCTGTGGCCCGGGAGTGCAGTGGAGGATGGCCCAAGTGCTTGGGCCCTGCACCCGCATGGGAGACCAGGAGAAGCACCTGGCTCCTGCCATCGGATCAGCGCAGTGCGCTGGCTGCGGCGGCCATTGGAGGGTGAACCAACGGCAAAGGAAGACCTTTCTCTCTGTCTCTCTCTCTCACTGTCTACTCTGCCTGTCAAAATAAATAAAATAAAATATTAAAAAAAAAGAGATAGCATTTGGAATAGAGATGACACCTGATGTTACCTCATGTTTCAAAATGTCCAGTGTCTTCTTCAGACATATCTCTTGCACATCTCTTGATCCAGCTTGTGAGTGACATGCACAAGTGGTCCCATACGTTTACCCACCTTATCAATGCCAGTGTTACTTGCCTGCAGTCATGGTGTAATAGTGGCCTTGGACATATTAGTTGGTCTTGGTAGATAGCAGCTCATTGAGAGTACCTGAATTACAAAGCCCAGGTCCTTCAAGATATTATCTTTACATCAAGTGGGCTTTTCTATCTCCTCTCCACACCTCTTTTCCTCCCCTTCCTAGCAACCTGAAGCCCCAAAGAAGCCAGGTATATTTGGATGTCTTACCCACCTGTGGTCTCATTGTCTCTTCTATGGAAGTGCTGGAAAGAAAGGGTGATATAAATCTGATGAGGAGCCAGGAAAATAATCCAGAGACTTCTCCTCACTCTGCCCTACAACTCCTAGCATGAATTCTTGAGGCTTACTACCAATTAAGGAAGACTAGCTGGGATTCTTATAATCCTCTAGGTCATCTAGCTTCATCTTCCCAATGCTGTGTAATAGCACTTTGAAAACTCTAGAGCGTAGAACAGTGGAAATGAAGACAGCTGTCACCATCATTAAGCATTATCATTCTCCTGACTAAATGTATCTGCCCTCCACCCTTCACCCACCTAACTTGGAACTGCCTAGGTCTCTGTAGAAGTCACGTCCAAATATTAGACTACCGCCTTTTTATGTCCTCCCAAAATGCATTCTCCATTTTTATGAGCTCCGATGGGGTGGGAGTGGGGATGGAAACTTGAGGAATAAGTTATAAGATTTTGCTTATTCTTGCCAGCACGACTGTGAAGCTGTTATTCCTAAATATTGTGAAGGAGTAGATATAGAGAGGGCCAAACTGGCAACTGGCAGGAAGGAGACAGGTCAAACAATGGGTGCATCTTGGACAATCTGAACAAACTCAGCCTAGACTTGCATAGAGGTTATGGGCCAAAGGAAGACAGGGGTAGCTGGCTGGAGGAGGACATTACCTCTTAGAATTGTTTCAGGGCCTGATTGTAAGACTAAAGAAGAAAACATGTTTCAGAACCCAATGATACTTACATCTCTAGCCTGTTTTCTGCTTGTACAGAACTGCCATAAAAGAAGCAGTAGGTCTTTTCAGATAAGGGTATGGAGGCCAGTAGCTACAGGGAGTCTGGGGACACAGAAGAAAGCAGAAACAGCCTAGGAAGACTTTGAGCCAGACAGATCTACAGTTAAGAGGTGACTCTTGAAGGTCATCAGTTTCGCATAGCAAATAACAAGGAGGAAATCTCCTTGGGCATCGTTGTGTCAAATGATTCCAGCACAGAACTCTGCCAGCGAGAGTTATTTATCCATGGAACCTTTGGATATCTCTTCCTCACTCTAATCCAAGCCATGTCTCTTATCCTACAAATTATATTACTCTTTTTTTTTGACAGGCATAGTGGACAGTGAGAGAGAGAGAGAGAGACAGAGAGAAAGGTCTTCCTTTTTCGTTGGTTCACCCCCCAATGGCCGCTGCGGCTGGCACGCTGTGGCTGGCGCGCCACAGCTGGCGCACCGCGCTGATCCAAAGCCAGGAGCCAAGTGCTTCTCCTGGTCTCCCATGCAGGTGCAGGGCCCAAGCACTTGGGCCATCCTCCACTGCACTTCCGGGCCACAGCAGAGAGCTGGACTGGAAGAGGAGCAACTGGGACAGAATCCGGCGCCCTGACCGGGACTAGAACCCGGGGTGCTGTCACTGCATGCGGAGGATTAGCCTATTGAGCTGCGGCACCGGCCATTATATTACTCTTTAAGATAATTTGCCCAAGGGTTCTACTTACGTGTTTTGGGGGGGGGGGGCAGAACTGAGTTTCACCTGCAGTTTTCTCCTCAGTTTGAATTTCCAACCAAGTCTTTTAAATAGAGGTGGTGAATAATTGACATACTGGGTAAAAGACACGGGCACAAATGATGAAGTGTGTGTGTGTGTGTGTGTGTCTGTACAGTGATACAAAGAGAGACAATGAAAGAGTAGGGGACAGAGAAGAGACAGAGGTAGAAGTAGAGGTGGGGTGGGGGGAGAGGAGTTTGAGAGATTGGCTCAATAAAATTTGGATGATTTATTACCTGAAATTGGAGGAGAATATTGAGCCTCCATAAACCAGGCACTGACAATGGTGCTTTCATGTATGTATTCTATCCTCAGGTGGTCCTGTGAGGGAGGTGTGGGCGACCTATTTCACTCTGCAGCAAACCAAGACTCTAATATGCTATGTAATAGTGGTTGAAAAACTTGAATCTGACTCAGGTCTGTTTAATTCCATTTTATGTCATGATTTCTCTGAGAGCATACGTTACTGCTTCCTACCCATTTTAAAGCTGAGTTATTGGAAGTCTAATTACGTTATAGTAGGAAAAATCTGGAATTCAGAGACAGAGAATTTATTTGAATTCTAACCTCTTTCTCTCTATGAATCTGTTTCATCACCTATAGAAAAAGGTAAATGATCTTTATCTTAAGGGTTTGGGGGAGAATTGTATGAAAGTCTCCAACTGTTAAATTCATTTCAAGTCTTGTTGTAGTGTTATTGCAGAGTGTCCTTGCCACTTCCATTGCAAAAAACATCTGTTCACCAGCAGAGAATTCAGGGCTCTGTGGTGGCTTTTGTACTTTCTCATACAGAACTCTACAAGACTTCAGCATCTAGCCTCAGTTTTTGCCTTAGAGTTCTGTAGCTGTCAAGTTCCCATAATTCTCTGAATTTTCTCCTTCTCAGTTACTCACTGATTCTCAGAGACTTGAGGTCCAGTTAACCATTCTGCTTATATTAATAAGCTGGGCAGCGTAAAAACCTAGAATGCTTTTTGAGTCTCTTTGCTCAAATTCCTGCAAACTCTTATCTCAAAATATCTTTGCATATGCCAAAGACTGAAGTTCTAGCTCCCTTTTGAAGTTTTCCTTGACCCATCAGTTCATGGCAAGCCTCTCTTTTTTCTGGCTTTATGACTAACATTCCCTGTGTTTCGTATTCAGCCTCAAGCAGCAATTTAGATTCTTCTTCTCCACCATAATCTAACAGAAGGATAGTTTTAGATGACTGACCTTAATTCACATTATTGAGAATATTAAGATTAGAAAACATTGACCCTGGGGGGCCGGCGCTGTGGCATAGCGGATAAAGCCGCTGCCTGCAGTGCCAGCATCCCATATGGGCAGCAGTTTGAGTCCTGGCTGCTCCACTTCCAATCCAGCTCTCTGCTATGGCCTGGGAAAGCAGTAGAAGATGGCCCAAGTCCTTGGGCCCCTGCCCCTGCATGGGGGACCTGGAAGAAGTGCCTGGCTTCTGGCTTCGGATCGGCATAGCTCTGGCCATTGCGGCCAGCTGGGGAGTGAACCAGCGGATGGAGGACCTCTCTCTCTCTCTCTCTCTCTCTCTCTCTCTCTCTCTGCCTCTCCTCTATCTGTGTAACTCTGACCTTCAAATAAGTAAATAAATCTTTAAAAAAAAATTGACCCTGGAATGAACAGATATCCTTAGGATTATATACCCAATTAGCTCCTAGAGGCATTTCAATCAATGCCAATCTTCTAAATTAGAATTACAAATACTTGCTATTGTCCCTTCCATCCAGAGAATGGAGAAGGGGGAGGACATAGACATTCACACCTTCCCAAGGCAGGCCAGGAAGTGAGCACAGCCAAAGAGAGATGAAAAACAGGTGACCCTAATTATTCTCCCATAGAATATATCCAAGCTAAGGACATTTGATGGTCATCATTACCCCCATTTACCTTTTCTGCTGGTTGGACATCATTCCTGTCTTTTGTTCTTGATCCTGGTAGGCATGCTGTGCCATTCGTTCTTGGACAGAAACCAAAGATTATGGAGCTGAAGATGGGGATAGCTCCAGGCCCTGGGGAGGCATAAATGAATAGGGGAGAGGCAGGCTATAGTGAAAAGAAAGCACAATCTGAAGAACTGATTGAACAAATTTCCCCCAGGTCAGGAAGGATCTGGGTTTTGAACGGGGTCAGTGTGTGTGTGTGTGTGTGTGTGTGTATGTTTAAAGATAAGGGTGAGAAGCATTCACCCTGGTAGAAATCTCCCTGCCCTTTTTCAGTAGCAACAGAAATTCCATTGTGAAAGTGGATGAAGAAAAAGGACAACCTAAGTGAAAAATATGTGGCTAAGATTGGAAGGCAAGGAGTAGGCCAGAGGCTTCTTGAGTTGCTGGTGGACTCTAAGACATGAATAAGAAGTAATTCCTGGTGAGTCTGAGGTTGGCAGATCTCCCCCTTTACCCTTCCTTACAACAGATCCTCATACTCAGCTAAGGGTAGAACTACAGATGACTTCCTTTCGGCCGGAGCCGCCATAGTCCAGTAATTCGCCAAGATGACGAACACAAAGGGAAAGAGGTGAGGTACCCAGTACATGTTCTCCAGGCCTTTCAGAAGACATGGAGTTGTTCCTTTGGCCACATACATGCGCATTTACAAGAAAGGTGACATTGTGGACATCAAGGGAATGGGTACTGCTCAAAAAGGAATGCCCCATAAATGTTACCATGGAAAAACTGGAAGAGTCTACAACGTTACCCAGCATGCTGTTGGCATGGTTGTAAACAAACAAGTGAAGGGCAAGATTCTTGCCAAGAGAATAAATGTGTGTATTGAACACACTAAGCACTCTAAGAGCCGAGATAGCTTCTTGAAACGTGTGAAGGAAAATGATCAGAAAAAGAAGGAAGCCAAAGAGAAGGGCACCTGGGTTCAACTAAAGTGTCAGCCTGCTCCACCCAGAGAAGCCCACTTTGTCAGAACCAATGGAAAGGAGCCTGAACTGCTGGAACCCATTCCTTATGAATTCATGGCGTAATAAATGTAAAACAAATAAATAAATAAGAGCTAAAAAAAAGAACTACAGATGAGAGAACAGTCAGATCTAGCTTTCAAGTGCTTAGCAGAGGAAGAGGGAAGCCCCACAGTTCATACTGTCAGATACTTGAGGCTGAGAGGTCAAAGCAACATCCTAAACAAGAGATAAACCCTCCCATACAGGGCCCACTCTGTGGTGTAGCAGATAAAGCTGTCGCCTGTGATGCTGGCATCCCATATGGATGCTGGTTCACATCCCAGCTCCTCCACTTCTGATCCAACTCCCTGATAATGGCCTGGGAAAAGCAGGAGAATATGGCCCAAGTGTTTCAGTGCCTGGACCTGTATGAGAAACCTGAATGAAGCTCCTGGCTTTGTCAAGTTACAGCCATCTAGGGAGTGAACCAGCAGATGGAGGATCTCTCTCCCTCTCTCTCCCTCTCCCTCTCTCTCTCTCTCCTCCCCCAGTAGCTCTTTCAAATAAATAAATAAATCTTAAAAAAAATCAGCCCTCCTATTTCCCCAACCTCTTCTACTTCTATGCTTATCCACTTCCCAACTCCAGTCAGGAGCCACATCTTATACCCAGAAACTTACCTGAATGGGCTACCCAAATCACAGTTTTCCCCACCCCTTCCCCACTAGATTTTGCCCTCTTCAAGACCCATCTCACAGCAGTCCTCTGCTCCCCATATTGACCTTGCCCTTTCAACACTCTATGACCTCAGCTGTGACCTCATAGAGCTAGGATGACTGACTCTCTCTTCCCAGCCTCTTCACAGGCTCCATTTAATCCAGATTATGATGGCAAAGCAAAGGGATAACATTGTGACATTTCAAATTTAATTTCTAGAAATTTTTGCTGCTTCATTGTTCTCTACCCATTGCATTAGATATCCGTTGCTTCTGAGAGATAGCAGAAGTAATGTCAGAAAAATTGTCTTACTCTGAATTTCAAAATAGTGTCTTAACAGTCTAGCTTTGTATTTCATAAACTAGATTCTTGAGAGAGAAGTTACTTTGTTTTTGGTTCCAAAAGTCTTTCACTTGGAAGATCACCAAAGATGGGTGAATGACTATTGATTTAAAACTGTAGAGGCTGGGGCCAGCACTGTGGCATAGTGGTAAAGCCATTGCCTGAAGTGCCGGCATCCCATATGGGCACTGGTTCGTGTCCTGGCTGCTCCACTTCCGATCTGGCTCTCTGCTGTGGTCTGGGAAAGCAGTAGAAGATGGCCCAATGCCTTGGGCCTGTGCACCTGTCTGGGAGACCTGGAAGAAGCTCCTGGCCCCTGGCTTCAGATCGGCCCAACTCTGGCCGTTGTGGCCGATTGTAGAGTGAACCAACAGAGGGAAGACCTCTCTCTCTGTCTCGCCTTCTCTCTGTGTAACGCTGACTTTCAAATAAATAAATAAATCTTTAAAAAAAACTGTAGAGGGAACAAAGCAATTCTCTCAAAGAAGAAAAGAGGAGTTCTAATAAGGAGGCAGGGAAAATATTGAAAAAGATGTGTTAATTATAGGTGGGAAACTCTGAGAGGATCCTGCTTCTTTTTGGTGATGATGTATGATGATTTATGTAACATCCCCTTTTATATCAAAAATCTTGAGAATAGAAGGAACCACTGCTCTGCTTCCTCTTGCAACTGGAACTCTGGAGAGTAGCCTCAGAGAGGGTGCTGTGCCAACCTGGGGTGGTCTTGGTCAAGTGGGATTTATGATGTGGAATGTTTAGGCAGAAAGGGTTTGAGATTGTTCTTTCCAGTTCCCTTAGCCTATCCAGGTGATAGCGGAAAAAATTCACAAATACAGATAGAAAAGGAAAGATCTGAGATCTGAAGTGGACTCACAGTGCATGCCATCTGTGACAACCTTCCTGTGTAAGTTCCATAGTCCGGAATTGTGATGCCTCCAGTTTTGTTTTTATTATAAAGGATTTCTTTAGCTATTCTCGATCTCCTGTTTCTCCATATGAATTTCAGCATGGTTTTTTCTAGGTCTTTGAAGAATGACTTTGGTATTTTGATTGGTATTGCATTAAACTTGTAAATTGCTTTTGGGAGAATGGACATTTTGATGATATTGATTCTTCCAATCCATGAGCATGGCAGTTTTTTCCTTTTTTTTGTGTCTTCTATTTCTTTCTTTAGTGTTTTGTAATTTTCATCATAGAGGTCTTTGACATCCTTGGTTAAATTTATTTCAAAGTACTTTATTGTTTTTGTGGTTATTGTGAATGGGATTGATCTTAGAAGTTCTTCCTTGGCCATGGCGTTATCTGTGTGTACAAAAGCTGTTGATTTCTGAGCATTGACTTTGTATCCTGCTACTTTACCAAACTCTTCTATTAATTCCAATAGTCTGTTATAGGAATCTATTGGGTCACCTATATATAGTATCATGTCATCTGCAAATAGGGATAGTTTAACTTCCTCCTTTCCCATTTGTATCCCTTTAATTTTTTTCTTTCTTGATGGCCCTGGCTAATACTTCTAGGACTATATTGAATAGTCTGGTGCCCATTTTCAATGGAAATGCCTCCAACTTTTCAATATGATGCTGGCCATTGGTTTATCATAAATTGCCTTAATTGTGTTGAGGAATGTTCCTTATAACCCCAATTTGCTTAGGGTTTTCATCATGAAAGGGTGTAGTATTTTGTCAAATGCTTTCTCTGCATCTATTGAGATAATCATATGATTTTTGTTTCTCAATTTGTTAATGTGATGTATTACATTGATTGACTTTCGAATATTGAACCATCCCTGCATACCAGGGATAAATCCCACTTGGTCCGGGTGAATGATCTTTCTGATGTGCAGTTGGATTCAGTTTGCCGGAATTTTGTTGAGTATTTTTGCATCTATGTTCATCAGGGAGATAGGTCTGTAGTTTTCTTTCTCTGTTGTGTCTTTTCCGGGCTTAGGAATTAAGGTGATATTGGCTTCATAGAAAGAATTTGGGAGGATTCCCCTCTTTTCAATTGTTTTGAATAATTTGAGACGAACTGGGGTTAGTTGTTCTTTAAATGTCTGGTAAAATTCAGTGGTGAAGCCATCCAGTCCTGGGCTCTTTTTTTTCAGTAGTGCGTTTATTACTGATTTAATTTCTTCCATGGTTATGAGTCTGTTTAGATTTTCTATATCTTCAGGGCTCAGTTTAGGAAGGTTGTATGTGTCCAGGAATCTATCCGTTTCTTCCAGGTTCCACAATTTGTTAGCATACATCTCTTTGTAGTGGTTTCTGATGATTCTTTTTATTTCTGTTGTGTCTGTCATTACATTTCCATTACTATCTTTGATTTTACAGATTTGGGTCTTCTCTCTCCTTTTTTTGGTTAGTTGGGCCAATGGTGTGTCAATTTTGTTTATTTTTTCAAAGAACCAGCTCCTGGTTTTGTTGATCTTTTGTATTTTTTTTGGTTTCAATTCTGTTTATTTCTTCTCTTATCTTTCCTCCTGCTGGGTTTGGGCTTGATTTGCTGCTGTTTTGCTAAATCCTTGAGGTGCATGGAGAGTTCATTTGTTTGGTTCCTTTCCAGCTTCTTGATGTAGGCACCAATTGCTATAAACTTTCCTCTTAGTACTGCTTTTTGCTGTGTCCCACAGGTTTTGATAGGTTGTGTTATCATTTTCATTTGTTTCTAGAAATCTTTTGATTTCTCTTTTAATTTCTTCGATGACCCACTGTTCATTCAGGATCATGTTGTCCATTCTCCATATGTTTGCATATGGTGTAGAGATTCTTGGGTTGTTGATTTCGAGTTTCACTGCGCTATGGTGTGAGAAGCTGCATGGTATAGTTTCAATTTTTTTGAATTTGTTGAGGCTCCCTTTATGGCCTAGCATATGGTTGATCCTACAGAACATTCCATGTACACATGAACTCTGTGGCTGTGGGGTGGAAAGTTCTGATGATATCTATTAGGTCTATTTGGTCAATAGCATCAATTAGCTCTGTTGTTTCCTTGTTGAATTTCTGTCTGGTTGATCCGTCCATTAGTGAGAGTGGGGTGTTGAAGTCCCCTGTTACTATTGTATTTGAATCTATATCTCCCTTTAAATCCTTTAGTAATTCTTTCAGGTAGCTAGGCGTCCTGTAATTAGATGAGTATACATTTATAATAATAATGTCTTCCTGTTGGATAGATCCTTTAATCATTATATAGTGCCCTTCTCTGTCTCTTTTAATGGTTTTTATGTTAAAGTCTATTTTGTCTGATATTAGGATGGCCACACCAGCTCTTTTTTGATTTCTGTTAGCTTGGAGTATCTTTTTCCATCCTTTCACTTTCAGTCTGCGTGCATCTTTGCTGATAAGGTGTGTCTCCTGAAGGCAGCTATAGATGGATTCTCTTTCTTGATCCAATCAGCTAGTCTGTGTCTATTGGTAGTAGAATTAAGACCATTCACATTCAGTGTGATTATTGTTAAGTACTGTCTTTTCCCAGTCATGTTTCCTCAAACAAGCTGTTTATGTATTTTGAACTTTGTTTGTAGCTTACTCTACATTTGCTTTTTTTTTTGTAGTGAAGTTCTTTTTTTTTTGTATTTCTGTGTGCAGCACATCTTTAAGAAGTGTTGTAGGGTTGAACGTGTGGAAACAAATTCTTTCAGTTTCTGTTTGTCTTGGAAGATCTTTATTTCCCCTTCAGTCATAAATGATAGCTTTGTAGGGTACAGTATTCTAGGTTGGCATTGTTTCTCTTTTAAAACTTGAAATATATCATTCCATTATCTCCTTGCCTGTAGTGTTTGTGATGAGAAGTCTGGGGTGAGTCTGATTAACTTACCCCTGAATGTGATTTGTTGTTTCTCTCTGGCACATTTTAGGATTTGTTCTTTGTGTGTCACTGAGCTGAGTGTTGCCACAATGTGTCGTGGTGAATTTCTCTTCTGGTCTATCCTATTTGGAGTCCTGGCTATCTGCTGAATTTGTCTGTTACTATCCAGCTGCCTTTGTTTGAAGTTTTCTGATATTATTTCATTGAAAACACCTTCCAATCCATTATCTCTTTTCACCCCCTTGGGGACTCCTATTATCTGAACATTACACCATTTGATTGAATCTTGCAGGTCTCGGACCATATTTTTTAATTTCTTCTTCCTGCGTTTGAACTTACTGTATTATTTCTGCAAGTTTGTCTTCGAATTCTGATATTCGCTCTTCTATTTCATCTGTTCGATTTCCAAGGGATTCCACGGTGTTTTTTATATAGTCAATTGAGTTTTTCATTTCCAGTATTTCATTCTGGCTTCTCTTTAGGATCTCTAATCCTTGGGCTTGTTTTTCGTTCAGCTCTCGAATCTGTTTTTCATTATTTCTAAGTAATCTGGTTATTAATTTTCTGAATTCTTTTTCTGGCATGGTTTCAAATTCTTCTTCTTCTTCAGCCTCTGTTATGGTTGGTTTAGCCTGCTCCATTGGCAAGTTTATATGTTCTTCTATATTCTTATCGTGGGTTTTTGCTTTGTTTTTTTGGCATTCTGTTTGGTTTGTTTTTCAGGTTGATTTCCCTCTGCTATAGGCTGCTGAGGGTCTGTACCAATATCCAGTGTAAGCAGCCTGCTCTACCTCCTAGAGTTTGTTTTTTGTTTATTTATTTATTTTGTAACTTGAGTGGGCTGGTGTCAGGGCTTTGAGGTGCCAATCTTCGCCCTTTGGGGGCCGGTTTCCCTGTTCCTAGGCTCCCACTTACGTGTCTGTGCCTGGTTTTCGTTTGTCAGCCACTCTCCCTCACAGTGCCTTCAGTGCGACCACCTTTGGACTCCGCCCCTGTTGCTTCTTCCTTCAGAGCTGAGGCCAGCCTCCGTTAAGCCCAAATGTAAACAAACAGGATGGCCACTCTCTGCCCACTGCAGCTCTGATTGTGGGGAGGATCCTGGCGTTTTTGATCCCTCAGTTCGTCCGCCTGGCTCATGCCCTCTTCCTGCAGGCGCTATTTGATTTTTTTTCCTGGTAACTTGAGTAGGCTTGTGTCGGGGCTTTGAGCTGCCCTACCTTGTTGCGCCCACCCGCTACGCAAGTAGTGTCGTGTCGCTCCACTCTACCTTTGGACTCCGCCTCCGGAGGTTAGTGTGGAGGCAGAGGCAGTAAACCTTTAAGCCCAAATGTAAACAAACAAGATGGCTGTGACCTGCCCACTGCAGCTCCGATTTGGGGGAGGGTGAAGGCAATAAGGGATCCTGGCGAGTTTAGTCCCTTAATTTGTCCCCATGAATTGCGCACTCTTTCTGCAGGCGCTACTCTGTTTCGTTTTCAATATCCTCCCCCACTCAGTCGTGTGTGTCTCACTGTCCATCCCAGGATGGGTTGGGGGAGAGGTGGCAGCGGCTGGTGCAACAGTGCCCGGCAAGCACCCTGCCTCACCTCGGCTTCCAGCGCTGGTGCATACACACTCCTGCTGGTGTCCTGTGCTTCAGGCGTCCGTGTCCTCTTCGCAGGTCCACCCCGTCTCCCCAGTCTCAGAAGAGTTTCCCTTTCCCCAAAATTACAAATTCTCACCCCCTCCTCGAACTTTTCCTTCCGGGACCATCAGTGTGCTCCCTCCCTATTCCGCCATCTTAGTGAAGTCCCCAGTTTCTCTTTAAAATATGAATTTCCTAAAAAGAAATCAAGAAACTCCACAACAACAAAACAAACAACCCACTTAAGAGATGGGCCAAGGACCTCAATAGACATTTTTCAAAAGAGGAAATCCAAATGGCCAACAGACACATGAAAAAATGTTCAAGATCACTAGCAATCAGAGAAATGCAAATCAAAACCACAATGAGGTTTCACCTCACCCCGGTGAGAATGGCTCACATTCAGAAATCTACCAACAATAGATGCTGGAGAGGATGTGGGGAAAAAGGGACACTAACCCACTGTTTGTGGGAATGCAAACTGGTTAAGCCACTATGGAAGTCAGTCTGGAGATTCCTCAGAAACCTGAACATAACCCTACCATTCAACCCAGCCATCCCACTCCTTGGAATTTACCCAAAAGAAGTTAAATTGGCAAACAAAAAAGCCATCTGCACATTAATGTTTATTGCAGCTCAATTCACAATAGCTAAGACCTGGAACCAACCCAAATGCCCATCAACAGTAGACTGAATAAAGAAATTATGGGACATGTACTCTATGGAATACTATACAGCAGTCAAAAACAATGAAACCCAGTCATTTGCAACAAGATGGAGCAATCTGGAAAGCATCATGCTAAGTGGATTAAGCCAGTCCCAAAGAGACAAATATCATTTGTTTCCCCTGATCTGCGACAACTAACTGAGCACCAAAGGGGAAACCTGTGGAAGGGAAATGGACACTATGAGAAACAGTGACTTGATCAGCTCTTGTGCTGACTGTTGTTGTACAATATAATACTTTATACATTTTAGTATTTTTTCTTTGTTTTGTTCTAGTACTAGTGGTTGAACTCTGTAATTAACACACAATTATTCTTAGGTGTTTAAATTTTAACTGAAAAGTGATCCTGGTTAAATATAAGAATGAGAAAAAGAGAGGGAGGAGATGTACAACTGGGGACATGCACAATCAGACTTGCCCCAAATGGTGGAGTTAGAAACGTGCCAGGGGATTCCAATACAATCCCATCAAGGTGGCATGTACCAATGCCATCTCACTAGTCCAAGTGATCAATTTCAGTTCACATTTGATCACCCTGATAGGTCTAAGAATCAAAGGGATCACACAAACAAGACTAATGTCTGCTAATACTAACTGATAAAAAAAAAGGGAGAGAAGGATCCAGCATGGGAAATGGAATACACAGCAGACTCATAGAATGGCAGATGTCCTAAATAGCACTCTGGCCTGAGAATCAGCCCTTAAGGCATTCGGATCTGGCTGAAGAGCCTATGAGAGTATTTTAGGCATGGAAAGCCAAGACACGCTGGGGAAAAAAAAAGATGAAGAAGAAGAAGAAGACCTAAATGAAAGATCTCAGCGAGTGTGATCCCAGTGGAAAGAACGGGGCCATCAAAGTAGGAGGTGCCTTTCTCTGAAGGGAGGAGAGAACTTCCACTTTGACTATGGCCTTGTCGGAATGGGATCGAAGACAGCAAACCCTAAAGGCTTCCATAGCCTCAGCAACTTGTGGCTAGAGCCTAGGGAGATTACTGATGCCATAAACAAGAGTGTTAAATTGTTAAATCAACATCAATGGGCACTGTGTACTTACATCCCGTGTGGGATCTGTCCTTAATGGGTTGTCCAATGTGAAGTGATGATATAGATAGTACTGAAACAGTATTTTTACACTTTGTGTTTCTGTGTGGGTGCAAACTGATGAGATCTTTACTAATTATATACTGAATCGATCTTCTGTATATAAAGATAATTGAAAATAAAAAAAACCCTTGGTGTTAAATTGGAAATTATATAGCAAATTAATCAATTTAAAAAAAATATCATGCAGGATGTCTGTCATTAATGTTCTGTACACTGTTATTTAATGCTATAACTAGTACTCCAACAGTATTTTTTCACTTTGTGTTGCTATGTGAGGGAAACTGTTGAAATCTTTATATATACTAAACTGATTTTCTGTATATAAAAATAATTGAAAATGAAAAAAAGGAACATAATGATACTTCCTTATGCTTAGTGAAATAAGTCCCCAAAATACAAATATAATATGCTTTCTCTGGTTGGTGCTAATTAATATATAGAGTACAAAAATGTAATGTATATGAATGAAATAAACATTTTGAGATTCAATAATTATTTATAGCCCTATTGTTGTTTATAGCCTATTCTCTTGAGGAACAGTGGTTCTTCTAGGCACTACTTGTTGAATTCTTTATTCAATGGAGGATTAAGCTTGTGACTGTAAAGTAAATTGAAAGTATGCCATTGGAGAAACTTATTCTTTCAGAGTTCTGGAGGCCAGAAGTTTGAAATTAAGGTGATGAAAGTGCTGGTTCCTTCAGAGGTTGTGAGTGAGAATCAATTCCATACCTGATGTCTTCTGGCCACCTTTGTAGTTCTTTGGCTTGTAGACACATCACTCTAGTATTTGCTTCTGTCTTCACATGGACTTCTCCTTTGATGTGTCTTCCCTCCTCTTCCTTCCCCTTACCTCCCTCTTCTCAGGACACTGATGACTGAATTTAGAATCTGCCTTACTCTAAGATGCTTTCAGCTTGAGATCTAAATTACACATGCACAGATCTTTTTTTTTAAAAAAACATTTATTTAATAAATATTATTTCCAAAGTACAACTTTTGGATTACAGTGGCTTTCCCCCCCCCCATAACCTCCCTCCCACCCGCAACCCTCCCATCTTCCGCTCCCTCTCCTGTCCCATTCATATCAAAATTCATTTTCAATTATCTTTATACACAGAAGATCAAATTAGTATATGTTAAGTAAAAATTTCAACAGTTTGCACCTAGACAGAAGCACAAAGTATAAAGTACTGTTTGAGTACTAGTTATATCATTAATTCACATAATACAACACATTAAGGACAGAGATCCCACATGGGGAGTAAGTGCACAGTGACTCCTATTGTTGATTTAACAATTGACACTCTTATTTATGATGTCAGTAATCACCTGAGGCTCTTATCATGAGCTGCCAAGGCTATGGAAGCCTCTTGACTTCACCAACTTCGATTTTATTTAGACAAGGCCATAATCAAAGTGGAAGTTCTCTCCTCCCTTCAGAGAAAGGTACGTCCTTTTTTGATGGCCTGTTCTTTCTGCTGGGATCTCACTCACAGAGATCTTTCATTTAGGTCATTTTTTTTTGCCACAGTGTCTTGGCTTTTCATGCCTGAAATACTCTCATCATCTGTTCAGCCAGATCCAAATGCTTTAAGGGCTGATCCTGAGGCCAGACTGTTTAGGGTATCTGCCATTCTATGAGTCTGCTGTATATTCCATTTCCCATGTTGGATTGTTCTCTCCTTTTTAATTCTATCAGTATTAGCAGACACTTGTCTTGTTTGTGTGATTCCTTTGACTCTTAATCTTATCATCACAGATCATTTTTCCAGTAAAGTCGCATTTGCAGTTTCTGAGTTTACATACTGTTTTTTTAAATTAAACTTTTATTTAATGAATATAAGTTTCCAAACTACAGCTTATGGGTTACAATGGCTTCCCCCTCCCAAAACTTTCCTCCCACCCACAACCCACCCCCCTCCCGCTCCCTCTCCCCTTCCTATCACATCATGATTCATTTTCAATTCTCTTTATATACAAAAGATCAGTTTAGTATATATTAGGTAACGATTTCAACAGTTTGCCCCAAATTGCAACACAAAGTGAAAAAAAAATACTGTTGGAGTACTAGTTATAGCATTAAATAAGAGTGTACAGCACATTAAAGACAGAGATCCTACATAATATTTTTTTAAAAAATTAATTAATTTTCTATGCCATTTCCAATTTAACACCAGTTTTTTTTCATTTCCAATTATCTTTATATACAGAAGATCGATTCAGTATATAGTTAGTAAAGATCTCATCAGTTTGTACCCACGCAGAAACACAAAGTGTAAAAATACTGTTTCAGTACTAGTTATAGCATCACTGCACATTAGACAACACATTAAGGACAGATCCCACATGGGATGTAAGTACACAGTGACTTCTGTTGCTGATTTAACAATTTGACACTCATGTTCATGGCGTCAGTAATCTCCCTAGGCTCTAGTCATGAGTTGCCAGGGCTATGGAAGCCTTTAGAGTTCGCTGACTTTGATCTTATTCCGATAGGGTCATAGTCAAAGTAGAAGTTCTCTCCTCCCTTCAGAGAAAGGTACCTCCTACCTTGATGGCCCCGTTCTTTCCACTGGGATCTCACTAACAGAGATCTTTCATTTAGGTCTTCTTCTTTTTTTCTTTTCCATGGTATCTTGGCTTTCCATGCCTACAATGCTCTCATGGGCTCTTCCGCCAGATCCGAATGCCTTAAGGGCTGATTCTGAGGCCAGAGTGTTGTTTAGGACATCTGCCATTCTATGAGTCTGCTGTGTATCCCACTTCCCATGTTGGATCTTTCTCTCCCTTTTTGATTCTATCAGTTAGTATTAGCAGACACTTGTCTTGTTTGTGTGATCCCTTTGATTCTTAGACCTATCCAAGCCATCGAATGTGAACTGAAATTGATCACTTGGACTAGTGAGATGGCATTGGTACATGCCACCTTGATGGGATTGTATTGGAATCCCCTGGCACATTTCTAACTCCATTATTTGGGGCAAGACTGATTGTGCATGTCCCAAATTGTGCATCTCCTCCCTCTCTTTTTCCACTCTGAAATTTAAGAGGGATCACTTTTCAGTTAAAATTTAAACACCTAAGAATAATTGTGTGTTAATTACAGAGTTCAACCACTAGTACTAGAACAACAACTACAACAACAAATACTAAAAAGGATAAAGTATTACATTGTACATCTAGAGTCAGGACAAGAGCTGATCAGGTCATTGTTTCTTATAGTGTCCATTTCACTTCAACAGGTTTCCCCTTTGGTGCTCAGTTGTCACCGATCAGGGAAAACAAATGATATTTGTCTCTTTGGGACTGGCTTAATTCACTCAGCATGATGCTTTCCAGATCCCTCCATCTTGTTGCAAATGACTGGGTTTCATTGTTCCTCACTGCTGTATAGTATTCTATGGAGTACATGTCCCATAAATTCTTTATCCAGTCTACTGTTGATGGGCATTTGGGTTGGTTCCAGGTCTTAGCTATTGTGAATTGAGCTGCAATAAACATTAATGTGCAGATGGCTTTTTTATTAGCCAAATTAATTTCCTTTGGGTAAATTCCAAGGAGTGGGATGGCTGGGTTGAATGGTAGGGTTATGTTCAGGTTTCTGAGGAATCTCCAGACAGACTTCCATAGTGGCTTAACCAGTTTGCATTCCCACAAACAGTGGGTTAGTGTCCCTTTTTCCCCACATCCTCTCCAGCATCTATTGTTGGTAGATTTCTGGATGTGAGCCATTCTCACCGGGGTGAGGTGAAACCTCATTGTGGTTTTGATTTGCATTTCTCTGATTGCTAGTGATCTTGAACATTTTTTCATGTGTCTGTTGGCCATTTGGATTTCCTCTTTTGAAAAATGTCTATTGAGGTCCTTGGCCCATCTCTTCAGTGGGTTGTTTGTTCTGTTGTTGTGGATTTTCTTGATTTCTTTGTAGATTCTGGTTATCAACCCTTTATCTGTAGTATAGTTTGCAAATATTTTTTCCCATTCTGTCGGTTGCCTCTTCACGTTCCTGACTGTTTCTTTTGCAGTACAGAAACTTCTCAATTTGATGCAATCCCAAATGTTAATTTTGGTTTTGACTGCCTGTGCTCCTAGGCTATTTTCCAAGAACTCTTTGGCAGTACCTATATCTTGCAGGGTTTCTCCAACGCTCTCTAATCATTTGATGGTTTCGGGTCGTAGAGTTAAGTCTTTAACCCACGTTGAGTGAATTTTTGTGTAAGGTGAAAGGTATGGGTCTAACTTCAAGCTTCTGCACATAGAAATCCAATTATCCCAGCACCATTTATTGAATAGACGGTCCTTATTCCAGGGATTAGTTTTGGATCTTTGGTCAACTATAAGTTGGCTGTAGATGTTTGGATTGATTTCTGGTGTTTCTATTCTGTTTGATTGGTCTATCCATCTGTTTCTGTACCAGTACCATGCTGTTTTGCTAACCACTGCCCTGTAGTATGCCCTGAAATCTGGTATTGTGATGCCTCCGGCTTTGTTTTTGTTGTACAAGATGGCTTTGGCTATTCGAGGTCTTTTGTGTCTCCATATGAATTTCAGCATCATTTTTTCCAGATCTGAGAAGAATGTCTTCGGTGTCTTGATTGGTATTGCATTGAATGTATAAATTGCTTTTGGGAGAATAGACATTTTGATGATATTGATTCTTTCAGTCCATGAGCATGGAAGATTTCTCCATTTTTTGGTATCCTCTTCTATTTCTTTCTGTAAGGTTTTGTAGTTTTCATCGTAGAGATCTTTAACGTCCTTGGTTAAGTTTATTCCAAGGTATTTGATTGTTTTTGTAGCTATTGTGAATGGGATTGATCTTAGCAGTTCTTCCTCAGCCGTGGCATTGCCTGTGTATACAAAGGCTGTTGATTTTTGTGCATTGATTTTATATCCTGCTACTTTGCCAAACTCTTCGATGAGTTCCAGTAGTCTCTTGGTAGAGTTCTTTGTGTCCCCTAAATAAAGAATCATATCATCTGCAAAGAGGCATAGTTTGAGTTCTTCCTTCCCGATTTGTATCCCTTTAATTTCTTTTTCTTGCCTAATAGCTCTGGCTAAAACTTCCAGAACTATATTGAAGAGCAGTGGTGAGAGTGGGTATCCCTGTCTGGTACCAGATCTCAGCGGAAATGCTTCCAACTTTTCCCCATTCAATAGGATGTTGGCCGTGGGTTTTTCATATATTGCTTTGATTGTATTGAGGAATGTTCCTTCCATACCCAGTTTGCTTAGAGTTTTCATCATGAAAGGGTGTTGTATTTTATCAAATGCTTTCTCTGCGTCTATTGAGAGAATCATATGGTTTTTCTTCTGCAGTCTGTTAATGTAGTGTATTACATTGATTGTTTTGCTGACGATGAACCATCCTTGCACACCAGGGATAAATCCCTCTTGGTCTTGGGTGGATGATCTTTCTGATGTGTTGTTGCGCTCTATTGGCCAGAATTTTATTGAGTATTTTTGCATCTATGTTCATCAGGGATATTGGTCTGTAATTCTCTTTCAATGCTGCATCTTTTCCGGCTTAGGAATTAAGGTGATGCTGGCTTCATAGAAAGAATTTGGGAGGATTCCCTCTTTTTCGATTGTTCTGAATAGTTTGAGAAGAATTGGAGTTAGTTCTTCTCTAAATGTCTGGTAGAACTCAGCAGTGAATCCATCTGGTCCTGAGCTTTTCTTTGTTGGGAGGGCCTTTATTACTGTTTCAATTTCTGTGTCAGTTATGGGTCTGTTTAGGTTTCCTATGTATTCCTGGCTCAATTTAGGTAGGTTGTATGTGTCCAAGAATCTGTCCATTTCTGATAGATTTCCCTGTTTGCTGGCATACAAGTCCTTGTAGTAATTTCTGATGATTCTTTTTATTTCTTTGTTGTCTGTTGTTATGTTTCCTTTTTCATCTCTTATCCTATTGATTTGGGTCTTTTATCTTCTTTTTTTTAGTTAGTTGGGCCAATGGGGTGTCAATTTTGTTTATTTTTTCAAAAAACCAGTTCCTTGTTTGGCTGATTTTTTGCAATGCTTTTTTGGATTCAATCCTGTTGATTTCTTCTTTGATTTTAATTATTTCCCTTCTTCTATTGGGTTTGGGTTTGGTTTGCTGCAGATTTTCTAGATCTGTGAGATGACTTGAAAGCTCATCTATTTGGTGCCTCTCCAATTTCTTGATGTAGGCACCTATTGATATAAATTTTCCTCTTAACACTGCTTCTGTTGTATCCCATAGGTTTTGGTATGTTGTGCTGTTATCCTCATTTACTTCCAGAAAATTTTTGATTTCTCTTTTAATTTCTTCTATGACCCATTGTTCATTCAGGAGCATGTTGTTCAATCTCCATGTGTTTGCACGTGCTCTGGGGATTCCCGAGTTGCCAATTTCCAATTTCATTCCTTTGTGTTCTGAGAAGCTGCATGGTATGATTCTAATTTTTTGAATTTACTGAGACTTGCTTTATGGCCTAGTATGTGGTCAATCCTAGAGAAGGTTCCATATACTGCTGAGAAGAATGTAAAGTCCTTAGATGTAGGATGAAATGTTCTGTAGATATTTGTTAGATCCATTTGGGCTATAGTGTCATTTAAATCTGCTGTCTCCTTGTTGATCTTCTCTCCTGTTGATCTGTCTATCTCTGAGAGTGGAGTATTGAAGTCCCCCAGTACTATTGTATTGGGGACTAAGTCTCCCTTTAATTCCCTTAACAAGTCTTTTAAATAAGCTGGTGCCCTGTGATTAGGTGCATATACATTGATAATCGTTATATCTTCCTGTTGAATGGATCCCTTAATCATTAAATAGTGCCCCTCTTTGTCTCTTCTGACAGTTTTTGTGGTAAAGTTTATGTTGTCTGATATTAATATGGCTACGCCCACTCTTTTTTCATTTATGTTGGCATGGTATATCTTTTTCCAGCCTTTCACTTTCAGTCTGTATGGATCATTGTTGGAAAGATGAGTTTCTTTTAAGCAGCAAAAAGATGGGTTTTGTTCCTTAACCCAATTAGCCAATCGTTGTCTTTTAACTGGACAGTTCAAGCCATTAACATTCAATGTGACTATTGAGAAGGAGTAGAGTACTGAGGCGGCAAGATGGCGGAATAGGAAGGGAGCACATTGATAGTTCAGCAAGACACACAGGTTAATAAAAGTGGAGATACTGCAGGGTCAAGGAAGAGTAGGGGAAGAAACAGCAGCAGAAACTCTTCCGGAACTAGTGATTCACAGTGGACCTGCGTGGAGAGCGTGGGAGCCCAGGTTCGGGACACCAGCGGCAGACTGAACGCACCAGCGCTGGAACGCGAGGTGAGCCGAACCTCAATAGCCCGAGACACCAGCGGGCAAGCGGAAAGAGGAGACTAGAGGGAACGAGGCTTGAAACTCCGTGGGGAAAAGTTCAGCAGGCTAACTAGAAGAGAAGAGGAAAAAAAAAAAAGTGACCGATACGGACACAAGTTTCTCTCTCTCCACTCACCCCTCAAAGGCGAGCAAGACAAAGAGCAGGCGCCATTTTGGACATACGTCATAAGCAGGGCGACCTCAGGTCTGCACCGGCCCTGAGCCTAGCAGAAAAACCTGACTCTGGGGGGAGGGGTGAAATAACAGGAGATTAGGATCTAACTTGGCAACCCAGTGGGAGACTGCAGGAGAATTGGAGCCCACACCGAGGGCAGCAGAGATTCCCTGTGTGGTCCTTGGGAAAGAGCTTCCGAACTCTGGCTCCTGTGGGTATATCATTTGCCTGCTAACTACCTCCAATTACGTTCAGCTGTGCGGAATTACTTCCCTTTTGAATCAAAAAAAAAAAAAAAAAGAAAGAGAGATTTACCACGCCTAACCTGGGATTGTCATCTTTGACACACCCTCAAACCTGAGGAACCAAATACAGCTCTCAGGCCACACTCATCTCAAGCCTCTAAGGCTCCACCAAAAGGAGACAGTCCACTTAATATAGAGCCATAGTGTAACAAGAAAAAACACCACAGTGAAGAAACCAAATATCTCCAACATGCCATACAACAAACGCAAAAACCGAGGTAACAAGAACAAGGAAGACACTAAGATGCCCCCAAATGAAAAAGACACCCCAATTCAAGATTATGAAGATGATGAGATCGAAGAAATGCAAGAAGCGGATCTCAAGAAATTGATAAGAACATTACGAAGTTCTCAAAAACAAATTCTTGAACTACAGAAATCAATCATGGACAAGATAGAAAATCTCTCTCATGAAAGTGAAATATTAAGGAGGAATCAAAATGAAATGAAACAACTAGTGGAACAAGAAACTCTGATAGTGATGAGAAATCATAATGAAATGAAGAATTCAATAGATCAAATGACAAACACATTAGAGAGCCTTGAAAACAGAATGGGCGAAGCAGAAGAGAGAATATCAGACTTAGAAGACAGAGAACAGGAAAGGAAACAGGCAAACCAAAGAAAAGAAGAAGAAATTAGAAATCTAAAAAATATTGTCGGGAATCTACAGGATACTATTAAAAAACCCAACATTCGGGTTCTAGGAGTTCCTGAAGGCATGGAGAGGGAGAAAGGATTAGAAGGCCTTTTCAGTGAGATACTAGCAGAAAATTTCCCAGGTTTGGAGAAGGACAGAGGCATCTTAGTACAGGAAGCTTATAGAACCCCTAATAAACATGACCAAAAGAGATCCTCACCACGACATGTTGTAATCAAACTCACCACAGTGAAACATAAAGAAAAGATCCTAAAAGGTGCAAGAGAGAAACGTCAGATTACTCTCAGGGGATCTCCAATTAGACTCACAGCTGACTTCTCATCAGAAACCCTACAAGCTAGAAGGGAATGGCGAGACATAGCCCAGGTACTAAGAGAGAAAAACTGCCAGCCCTGAATACTATATCCTGCAAAGCTCTCATTTGTGAATGAAGGTGAAATTAAGACTTTTCATAGCAAACAGAAACTGAAAGAATTTGTTGCCACTCATCCTGCCCTGCAAAAGATGCTTAAAGATGTGTTACACACAGAAACGCAGAACATGGACACCAATATGAAAGAAGGTAAAGGAAGGAAACCTCACAGCAAAAGATCACAGGAAGCTCAATTTCTCTTTGACATAGAATTAAACTCTGATGCTCTGTTAAAGCAATGTGTTAAAATAATCTAAAAACAAAAAGCAATTCAAATCAATTGGCAATCTACAAAAAGAGTTAAAGATTTTAAAAGGTATTATTAAAATTGCTATATTGGTCTATCATGCTATGTTATATGTGTGTACATATTGTATGTCCACATGGGGAAATTTTATTAAGAGTTTTATTTCAAATGGCTTATAGATAAGATTGTCCATAAATTTAAGCTGCTAAAATCAATCAAAGATATATTTTAATTTGTATGACCTGAATCTGTGTATCATATGTCTTAAACTTGTTGGTAGAAAGAAACTAAAAACATTTTATATGGTTGTGCCTAAGTTTACTGGTTAAACAAACTACACCATGTTAGATATTTAAGAGGTGTTTTCAAATACATGATTCTTAAAATTTATAGAAGGCATTGGACCTTCTGGTAAATGTTTTCTTAAGTTGTTATCTAATGATTGAAACGGTTTGCTAAGTATTCATGTAATATTGCTATTGTCAGCAAGTGATCTAGGACTTGCTCCCTCATTTCTCTATTCTAAGCCCAACTTGTTCTTTCATTTCTCTATTCTCTTCAAGGTAGGAAACTAATTCTATTATGAAGGAATCTGTAGGACGCACAATTTAATCTTTAGACCTTATAAAAGAGATGGCTAACAATTTTCTGTAATAGCATAGCCAAAATAAGAACTTAAATAATAATCTCATAGCTAGATTCACTTTGCCATCAGCGAGGTAAACAGTAAACAGGAAAGACCACCCTTTCAGAACAAAGGGAAAGAAATTTTAAAGTGAGAATATAGTTTTCCTGACGGGCATTATCTGCCTCAACATAAACTATTACAGAACATGCCTGTGACTATAGACTTGTAGTTCAGGCCACCGAAGATTAGAGATGGGAAACGGGCACTCCCTTGACTTGCATCCTCTGGTCTGCTTTAACACAAACCAGGAGGAAAAGAAAGCTCGGCATCAGAAGCAATGGGTGGCAGGCCTATTAATGGCTGATCTGTACAGTGATCTGCCCTCAAGGAGACCCAACAGGCCAGTCCACTGCAGTGGCTTTCAATGTGGTAAGCCTGGGCTTCAGCAGAAGTCAGCTTGTGAAGAGCCCTGGCAGCTCTGCCAAGAGTTGGATCACTGGAAATGGACCTGCCCTGAAGTCGAAGGATGCCCAGGTCAGAGCCACAGATCTTATTGGCTCTAAGCTGAAAAGCCCTTCACTCAGCCCAACTTCCAAAGTGACCACTGCAGCTGAGGGTATGGTCAAGTAGGGTCAGCAACATTGCAGGCAGAACTGTAAATTTCTTGTTAGAGATGCCCCCTGCCTTTACCTGGCCAGCTCTCCTCCCAGGCCAGCCAAGTCATGAAAGTCAACAGAGTGCCTTCCCCTAGGAGGTTCACACCTCCCTTAGGATGTACCCCATGTGAAGAGATAGATAGGTCTGAGCCTCTTAACTTACAAGGCCTAAAGCCCACCAGATTATTATCAAGCCCCTTCTATCAGGTTCTATTTGCCTCTCAATCAGAAAACTTAATTGTAGCTTAGACAGCACCTTTCTTAGCTCCTCTAATAATGACTCTGTCCTTTGTTCTAGACCCTGTCTAGTGCACTTGGGCCTCATTCCTTTGTAATTATAACCTCTACTCTACCACCAATGGCTCTACTCCCAACCTGTGTGCACTGATGGTCCTCTTCCCCACTTAATGCTGTATAATTTTTGAAACGTGGTAAATGCCACTCTTAGGATCATTGTTACTATCCTCACTCTGTCTGTTATGACCTTGTCTAAATATGAGCAGAGTCGGCAAACTTGGAAGGCTTCCATATCCTTGGCAACTCATGACGAGAGCCTAGGGTGGTTACTGGCGACATAAACTAGAGTGTCAATTTGTTGGGTCAACAACAGGAGTCACTGTGCACTTGCTCCTCATGTGGGATCTCTGTCCTTAATGTGCTGTCCATTGTGATTTAATGCTATAACTAGTACTCAAACAGTATGTTTCACTTTGTGTTTCTATGTGGGTGCAAACTGTTGCAATCTTTATACTAAATTGATCTTCTATATATATATAAAGAGAATTGAAAATGAATCTTGATGTGAATGGAAGGGGAGAGGGGGAGGGAGAGGGGAGGGTTGTGGGTGGGAGGGAAGTTATGGGAGGGGGAAGCCATTGTAATCCATAAGCTGTACACTGGAAATTTATATTCATTAAATAAAAGTTAAAAAATTAAAAAAAAAAAAAGAGAAAGAGTAACTTTGCCCTGCCATTTGCCAAAGATATTTTCTAATATATGGTTTGAGATTCCTGTGATCTTTTGCTGTGAGGTTTCCTTCCTTTACCTTCCTTCATATTGGTTACCGTGTTTCTGTGTTTCTGTATGTAACACATCTTTAAGCATCTTTTGTAGGGCTGGCCAAGTGGCGACAAATTCTTTCAATTTCTGTTTGCTGTGAAAGGTCTTTATTTCACCTTCATTTACAAATGAGAGCTTTGCAGGATATAATATTCTGGGCTGGCAGTTTTTCTCTCTCTTAGTACCTGGGCTATATCTCGCCATTCTCTCCTGGCTTGTAGGGTTTCTGATGAGAAGTCAGCTGTGAGTCTAATTGGAGATCCTCTGAGAGTAATCTGACGTTTCTCTCTTGCACATTTTAGGATCTTTTCTTTGTGTTTCACTGAGGTGAATTTGATTACGACGTGTCGTGGTGAGGATCTCTTTTGATCATGTTTATTAGGGGTTCTATGAGCTTCCTGTACTAGGATGCCTCTGTCCTTCTCCAAACCTGGGAAATTTTCTGCTAGTATCTCACTAAAAAGGCCTTCTAATCCTTTCTGCCTTTCCATGCCTTCAGGAACTCCTAGAACCCGAATGTTGGGTTTTTTATTAGTATCCTGTAGATTCCTGACAGTATTTTTTAGATTTCTGATTTCTTCTTCTTTTCTTTTATTTGACTGTTTCCTTTCCTGTTCTCTGTCTTCTAATTCCGATATTCTCTCTTCTGCTTCACCCATTGTGTTTTTAAGGCTCTCTAATGTGTTTGCCATTTGATCTATTGAGTTCTTCATTTCATTGTGTTTTTTTGTCACTATCTCAGTTTCATGTTCTACTAGTTGTTTCATTTCATTTTGATTCCTCCTTAATATTTCATTTTCACGGGAGAGATTTTCTATCTTGTCCATGAAGTATTTCTGTAGTTCAAGAATTTGTTTTTGAGAACTTCTTAATGTTCTTATCATTTTTTTGAAATCTGCTTCTTGCATTTCCTCTATCTCTTCATCTTCATAATCTTGAATTGGGGTGTCTTTCTCATTTGGGGGAGTCATAGTGTCTTCCTTGCTCTTGTTACCTCGGCTTCTATGTTTGTTGTTTGGCATGTTGGAGATAATTTATGGTGGTTTTTTTTTTTTTGACTCAGTTGGGAGTGGAGTTGAGGGTAGTTGAAATCTGGCCTCTGTGAGTATTCGTTTGATCTACCCCTGGGACCACACAAAGAGTTTATGCAGCCCTCAATGTGTTCTCGAGTTTTGCTAAAGTTACTGAGTTTGGCTGCGCTTTACATATGTAAAATCGCGGTGCTCTTTGTTTTGCTTGGTGAGTGAAGGGAGAGGCCTCTGTTTCTCCCCCCTCCCTCAATGTCTCAGGTTTCTGAGGTCTTACCCTCCTTCGTTGTTTCCCGCGCTGGCGAGATTCTGTGGCTCGTCTCCCGCCGCTCGGTTCGTCTCCCGCCGCTCGTCTCCTCTCCCGCCGCTTGGCTCGTCTCCTGCCGCTCGGCTCGTTTCCTGCTGCTCGGCTCGTCTCCTGCAGTCGGTTTTCCACGCGGTGGGCTCCCTGTAGGTCCTCTGTGTCACATCCACTGGATCCGGAAGCGTTTCCTCTGCAGTTTTTTTCTTGAGTCCTTTCCTGAGGCTACAGTAATTCCACTCTTATGAAACTTTATTTTCCCAAACTATGGCGCACATCCTCACTATCTGCCATCTTGGCTCCGCCCCCGATACTGTTTTTTTTTTTTTTCTGGGGGAGGCATCTTTTAACTAATTACATATGGATACCCATGGATGTTTTTCTATTTACCCATTGATTAATTTAGTTGTTTCTAGTTTGGAAATAAAATTAGTAAGAATTTTTTGTGCAAAATTTTTGTATGGATGCATATTTTTTCTTTAAGTTAAATATGTAGGAGTGCGATGGTTGAATCACATGTTAAGGGTTGTATTTTATTAATAAACTATGAACTACATGTTTTCTTTATATTAATAAAAATAAAAAATAAACTGTTCTACTGTTTTTCAAAGTTGCTATGTCATTTTATATTTCTACTACTAATGAGGTTGCTTCATATTTTCACTAGCACTTTTAGGCATCCTGTTAGGTGTGTGATAATACTATGTTTTAAGTTTGCATTTCCTCAAATCAATACCACAGTGAGGTTTTATCTCACTCCAGTTAGAATGGCTTTCACACAGGAATAAACCAACAACAAATGCTGGGAAGGATCTGGGGAAAAAGGTACCCTAATGCACTGATAGGGGGAATGTAAGCTGGTACAGCCACTCTGGTGCAGCCACTGTGGAAGACAATATGGAGATACCTCAGAAAGCTAACTATAGATCTACCATATAATCCAGCCATTCCGCTCCTGGGAATTACCAAAGGAAATGAAATCAGCATATGAAAGAGTTATCTGTGCCCCCATGTTTATTGCAGCTCAATTCACAATAACCAAGTTATGAAACCAACACAGATGTTGGTCAACTGAAGACTGGATAAAAAAATTATGGGCTGTGTATACCATGGAATACTACACAGCAGTAAAAGAGCAAGATCCTGTCATTTGCAACAAAATGGATACAACTGGAAAGCATTACACTTAATGAAATAAGCCAATACCAAAAAGACAAATATGATATGTTCTCCCTGAGCTGTGGTAACTGATAGAACACCTAAAAGGTAATCTATAGATGCTAAATTGACATTTTGAGATGTGATGACTTTGAACAGCCCTTGTCTCAACTGTTGAGGAAAAGTTCTTTTTTTTCATACTATTTGTTGAACTCTGTACTTAGTGTAGGGTTGATCTTATGTGTATAAAGTTAATTGAAAATAGATCTTAGTAAAAAATAAGAATAGGGGCCGGCACTGCAGCTCACTAGGCTAATCCTCCGCTGCGGTGCTGGTACTCCGGGTTCTAGTCCTGGTCGGGGTGCTGGATTCTGTCCTAGTTGCTCCTCTTCCAGTCCATCTGTGGCTCGGGAAGGCAGTGGAGGATGGCCCAAGTGCTTCGGCCCTGCACCCGCATGGGAGACCAGGAAGAAGCACCGGCTCCTGGCTTCAGATCAGTGCATCGGCCCATAGTAGCCGTAGTGGCCATTTGGGGAGTGAACCAACGGAAGGAAGACTTTTCTCTCTGTCTCTCTCTCTCTCTCTCTCTCACTGTCTAACTCTGCCTGTCAAAAAAAAGAATAGGAATAGGAGTGGGAGGAGGAAGAAGGAACTTAATGGTGAGAGTGGGCATCCTTGTTTGGTTCCAGATCTTATTGGAAATACTGGACAGATTCTTTCTTTTGTGGACTTGTAGTATAGCTATCCATTCTCTTCTAGCCTGTAGCATTTCTGATTAGAAATTAGCTTTTAGCTTAATTGGGGGATCTTCTGAAGGTGAACTGCCATTTCTCTTATGCACATTTTACAATTTTTTCTTTTTTTTAAGATTTCATTTATTTATTTGAGAGGTAGAGTTACAGACAGAGAGAGGGAGAGACAGAGAGAAAGATCTTCCACCCACTGGTTCACTCAGCAGATGGCTGCAACAGCCAGAGCTGAACTGATCCGAAGGCAGGAGATGCCTCCAGATCTCCCACATGGGTGCAGGGGCCCAAGCACTGGGGCCATCCCCTACTGCTTTCCTAGGCCACAGCAGAGAGCTGGGTCAGAAGAGGAACAGCCAGGACTTGAACCTGAACTCTGGCACTGCAAGAGGAGGCTTAGCCCACTATTCCAGAGTGCCAGCCCCTATATTTATTATTATTTTTCTATATTGTTTACCTTTGAAAGTTTTGCTATAATGATCATTGTGAAGAGCTTTTCAGATTGTGTCTATTGGGAGTTCTATGTGCTTTTGTACTTGGATGTCCCTATCTCTGTCTAAATTATGAAAGTTTTTCTGCTATAATTATACTTGATAGGTTTTCCAATCCATTCTCTTTCCACATCTTCAGAAATTCCTATGACATGTATGTTAATTCATCTGATGTTGTCACATAAATCTTGAACACTGATTTAAGTTTTTCTAATTTTTCTTCTTTTTTTGTGTGTGTTTGAGATATTCCAAAGATTGTCTTCTGCATCGGACATTTTTTCCTTCTGCTTCACTGTCTGTTGTTAAGACTTCCCAATGTATTTTGTATTTGACTTAATGACTTCTTCATTTCTAATATTTCAGTTTGATTTCTCATCAGTATCTCAATATCTTGGTAAATTTTTCATCCATATTATATATGGATTTCTTTAACTTAAGTATTGCTTCTCTGTATTTTTGAGTTTTTCTTTTTTTTCATTAAATAAAAAAAAGAAACAAACAAACAAAGAATTTTTTTTTCATTTATTAAACTTTTATTTAATGAGTATAAATTTCCAAAGTACAGCTTATGGGTTACAATGGCTTTCCCCCTCCCATAACTTCCCTCCCACCCGCAACCCTCCCCTTTCCTGCTCCCTCTCCCCTTCCATTCACATCAAGATTCATTTTCAATTCTCTTTATATACAGAAGATCAGTTTAGTATATATTAGGTAAAGATTTCAACAGTTTGCCCCATATAGCAACACAAAGTGAAAAAACTACCGTTGGAGTACTAGTTATAGCATTAAATAAGAGTGTACAGCACATTAAAGACAGAGATCCTACATAATATTTTTTTAAAATTAATTAATTTTCTATGCCATTTCCAATTTAACACCAGGTTGTTTTTTTTTTTCATTTCCAATTCTCTTTATATACAGAAGATCGATTCAGTATATAATTAGTAAAGACCTCATCAGTTTGTACCCACGCAGAAACACAAAGTGTAAAAATACTGTTTCAGTACTAGTTATAGCATCACTGCACATTAGACAACACATTAAGGACAGATCCCACATGGGGTGTAAGTACACAGTGACTCCTGTTGCTGACTTAACAATTTGAATCATGATGTGATTGGAAGGGGAGCGGGAGCGGGAAAGGGGAAAGGTTGTGGGTGGGAGGGAAGTTTTGGGAGGGGGAAGCCATTGTAACCCATAAGCTGTACTTTGGAAATTTATATTCATTAAATAAAAGTTTAATAAAAACAATAAAAAAAAGATTTATTTGAAAGCAAGAGTTACAGAGAAGGAGAGGGAGAAAGAGAGAGAGAGAAGGGGTGAGAGATCTTCCATCTCCTGTTTACTCCACAAATGGCCACAATGGCCAGGGCCAGGTTAGGCCAAAGCCAGGAACAAAGAGCTTCTTCTGGTCTCCCACATGGGTGGCAAGGACCCAAATACTTGGGCCATCTTCTGCTGCTCTCCCTTTTGGCATATTACCAGTGAGCTGTATCAGATGTCAGCAGCCAGGGCTCAAACTGGTGCCCATATAGGATGCCAGCGTTGCAGGCAGCAGCTTATATACTGCCCCAAAATGTGAACCCCTTTGAGTAATTTTATGATCATTCTTTTGAATTCTTTTTCAGGCACTTCCTCAATATCTTTCTCTTCACATTCTAACATTGAAGTACTGTGTTCCTTTGGAGGAGTAATATTGTCTTCCTTTTTCATGTTTCTTGTATTTCTGCAATTATATTTAGGAGCTTATGGAAACACTTACTTGTTTTCTCCTCTGAAGGCTTTTATCTTTGAAATAGGCATCTGTGGCTTAGTGGAGCATCTGGGTTTTTAGTGGCTATCCAGAGGTGTGAATGGGGTGGGGCCAGGGAGCTTCAGTAAGTTTTTGAGGGTAGGAAGAATCCAGGGTGACACCACGTTTGGCATGGTAGATCTACTTATTGTCAGAAGGGGGAGGTTATAATCACATTGGCTGGCATGATCATCAACTCACCTCTTCTCTGCCAATGTGGTTAATGACCAGGGAAGCCCACATTGGCTTTTTACCCCACCTATACAGGAGCATGAATCATGCAATGGATCTCTAGTCCTCAGTGTGAGCATGGAACCTTCTGGAATGACCTCCCCTAGACCCTTAGGGAACTCTAAGCTCTGAAGCCAGACACAGTGATCACACAAATCCCAGCTACACCTTATGCCCTATCGTGTAGTCACTGAATTCCCACAGTCACAGTGCTTAGGGCTCCTACAGTCTCAGGGAGCAGGGGATACACTGTCAACTCAGCAAGCCTGCCCTGTCCCTGGAGGGAGCAGAAGTATTCCCAGAGCCTGCTGCCTGTTGGTGCTCTGCCTTGGCAGTTTGAGTGTGGGCACCCATGATAGAGTGAGGGGGACACCTTAGAGGTTTAAGTGGGTGCCCTGCCCCTGCCAACCCTCTAAGCCAGATTCAACATCAGTGGGGACTGGGAATTTTTCCCTCTGATAAAGTCCCCAAGTCGTAATTGTGCACGCTTGCACCACATCAGCTTCTACTCACCTTATTTAGATGGCCCTTTCTCCCTGCTAGTCACGGGGTGCTCTTGTGGCATGGGATTCGGGAGTCACTGGTGGTGTCCCCACTTGCTGCTATATGTTTGTACCGTCCATTGTTCTTCACCACATCTCTATTCTTTCTGGGGAATTTCCACTGCAAACTTCGCTCCAACTCTCCCTTGGGAATGCAATTCCTCTGGTTTTCTTCTATTATCTTCCCATGGTGAACATTAGCACATGTTTTTCATATGCAATCATCTCAGATCTCTTGTATGCTTATTTTTAAAGTTCTGTAACTTTGTTGAATTTACTTATGAATTTTAATATTCTTTTGGTGAGGCCGGTGCCACAGCTCAATAGGCTAATCCTCCTTCTCGCGGCGCTTGGCACACCGGGTTTGAGTCCCGGTCGGGGCGCCGGATTCTGTCCCGGTTGCCCCTCTTCCAGGCCAGCTCTCTGCTGTGGCCAGGGAGTGCAGTGGAGGATGGCCCAAGTGCTTGGGCCCTGCACCCTCATGGGAGACCAGGAGAAGCACCCGGCTCCTGCCATTGGATCAGCGTGGTGCGCCGGCTGCAGTGCGCGGGCCGTGACGGCCATTAGAGGGTGGACCAACGGCAAAAGGAAGACCTTTCTATCTGTCTCTCTCTCTCTCTCACTCTTCCTGTCAAAAATTAAAAAACAAAACAAAACAAAATATTCTTTTGGTGAAGTGTTTAAGGTTTTTCTCTATATGGAATCATATCATTAGCAAACAGGAATAAAATGATGCTGTTGCTTACTATTTGTAAGTCTTGTATTTCTTTCTGTTACTTAATTGCTGTGACTAAAACTTCCAGAGTTTTTAATAGGAGCAATGAGAGTGTACATACTTTTCTGGTTTCAAATCAGTGCTTTCAGCCTATCCCTGTTCAAGATGATGTTGACTGACTGAATTATTCATATATGCACATATTATATGTAAATATATCGCTTATTATATTGAGAGGTGTTCCTTTTATACCCATTTTTTTGAAAGTTTTCAAATCATGAGTGGTTATTAATTGTATCAAATGTTTTTTTCTGTGTCTTTTGAGATGATGATGACTTATATCCTTCATTCTACTGATATGGTGTATTCTAATTTTATGTACGCCATTTTTAAAAAATTTTATTTGAGACTGGCTTAATTCACTCAGCATGTTTTCCAGATTGCTCCATCTTGTTGCAAATGACTGGGTTTCGTTGATTCTTACTGCTGTATAGTATTCTATGGAGTACATGTCCCATAAATTCTTTATCCAGTTTACTGTTGATGGGTATTTGGGTTGGTTCCAGGTCTTAGCTATTGTGAATTGAGCTGCAATAAACATTAATGTGCAGATGGCTTTTTTATTAGCCAAATTAATTTCCTTTGGGTAAATTCCAAGGAGTGGGATGGCTGGGTTGTATGGTAGGGTTATGTTCAGGTTTCTGAGGAATCTCCAGACTGACTTCCATAGTGGCTTAACCAGTTTGCATTCCCACCAGCAGTGGGTTAGTATCCCTTTTTCCCCACATCCTCTCCAGCATCTGTTGTTGGTAGATTTCTGAATGTGAGCCATTCTCACCGGGGTGAGGTGAAACCTCATTGTGGTTTTGATTTGCATTTCTCTGATTGCTAGTGATCTTGAACATTTTTTCATGTGTCTGTTGGCCATTTGGATTTCCTCTTTTGAAAAATGTCTATTGAGGTCCTTGGCCCATCTCTTAAGTGGGTTGTTCATTTTGTTGTTGTGGAGTTTCTTGATTTCTTTGTAGATTCTGGTTATCAACCCTTTATCTGTAGTATAGTTTGCAAATATTTTTTTCCCATTCTGTCGGTTGCCTCTTCACTTTCCTGACTGTTTCTTTTGCAGTACAGAAACTTCTCAATTTGATGCAATCCCAAATGTTAATTTTGGTTTTGACTGCCTGTGCTCCTGGGGTCTTTTCCAAGAAGTCTTTGCCTGTACCTATATCTTGCAGGGTTTCTCCAATGCTCTCTAATAATTTGATGGTTTCAGGTCATAGATTTAAGTTTTTAGTCCATGTTGAGTGAATTTTTGTGTAAGGTGAAAGGTATGGGTCTTGCTTCAAGCTTCTGCACATGGAAATCCAATTTTCCCAGCACCATTTATTGAATAGGCTGTCCTTACTCCAGGTATTAGATTTGGATCTTTGGTCAACTATAAGTTGGCTGTAGATGTTTGGATTGATTTCTGTTGTTTCTATTCTGTTTGATTGGTCTATCCATCTGTTTCTGTACCAGTACCATGCTGTTTTGATAACAACTGCCCTGTAGTATGCCCTGAAATCTGGTATTGTGATGCCTCCGGCTTTGTTTTTGTTGTACAAGATTGCTTTGGCTATTTGAGGTCTTCTGTGTCTCCATATGAATTTCAGCATCATTTTTTCCAGATCTGAGAAGAATGCCTTTGGTATTTTGATTGGAGTTGCATTGAATGTATAAATTGCTTTTGGGAGAATAGACATTTTGATGATATTGATTCTTCCAATCCATGAGCATGGAAGATTTCTCCATTTTTTGGTATCCTCTTCTATTTCTTTCTGTAAGGTTTTGTAGTTTTCATCGTAGAGATCTTTAACATCCTTGGTTAAGTTTATTCCAAGGTATTTGATTGTTTTTGTAGCTATTGTGAATGGGATTGATCTTAGCAGTTCTTCCTCAGCCGTGGCATTGCCTGTGTATACAAAGGCTGTTGATTTTTGTGCATTGATTTTATATCCTGCTACTTTGCCAAACTCTTCGATGAGTTCCAGTAGTCTCTTGGTAGAGTTCTTTGGGTCCCCTAAATAAAGAATCATATTATCTGCAAAGAGGGATAGTTTGAGTTCTTCCTTCCCGATTTGTATCCCTTTAATTTCTTTTTCTTGCCTAATAGCTCTGGCCAAAACTTCCAGAACTATATTGAAGAGCAGTGGTGAGAGTGGGTATCCCTGTCTGGTACCAGATCTCAGCGGAAATGCTTCCAACTTCTCCCCATGTAATAGGATGTTGGCCGTGGGTTTTTCATATATTGCTTTGATTGTATTGAGGAATGTTCCTTCCATACCCAGTTTGCTTAGAGTTTTCATCATGAAAGGAATCTTTACCTAATATATACTAAACTGATCTTCTGTATATAAAGAGAATTGAAAATGAATCTTGATGTGAATGGAAGGGGAGAGGGAGCGGGAAAGGGGAGGGTTGCGGGTGGGAGGGAAGTTATGGGAGGGGGAAAGCCATTGTAACCCATAAGCTGTACTTTGGAAATTTATACTCATTAAATAAAAGTTTAATAAATGAAAAAAAATTTTATTTGAGGAATACAAACTTCATGTATATGTACATACAAATTTAGGAACATAGTGATTCTTCCCACCCCACCTCCTTCCCATCCATAATCCCATTCTTCTTTCTCCTCTGTCTCCCATTCCCATTCTTATTTTTTACAAAGATCTAGTTCAGTAAATTTTATACTCTTAAGATTAACCCTACACTAAGTAAAGAGTTCAACAAATAGTATGAAAAACAAACACAAAACAAACAAACAAAAAACATTGTTCCTCAATAGTCAAGACAAGGGCTTTTCAAAATCATCACATCACAAAGTGTCAATTTCACTCCTATAAATTACCTTTTAGGTACTCTAGTAGTTACTACAGATTAGAAAGAACATTAGTATTTGTCTTTTTCGGACTGGCTTATTTCACTAAGTGTAATCTTCTCCAGTTGCATCTATTTTGTTGCAAATGACAGTATTTCATTTTTTTCATACTGTGTACTATTCCATAGTGTATATATACCATGATTTCTTTATCTAGTCTTTGGTAGATGGAAATCTGGGTTGATTCCATATCTTAGCTATTGTGAGTTGAGCTGCATTAAACGTGCTTTCACATGCTGATTTCAATGCTTTGGGTAGATTCCCAGGTGTGGGATGGCTGGGTATTAGGGTAGGTCTAAATTCAGATTTCTGAGTTATCTCTTTACTGTCTTCCACAGTGGCTGCACCAGTTTACATTCCCCCTATCAGTGGATTAGGGTACCCTTTTCCCCACATCCTTGTCAGCATTTGTTGTTTATTGATTTTTGTATGAAAGCCATTCTAACTAGGATGAGGTGAAACCTCATTGTGGTTTTGATTTGCATTTCCTTGATGGCTAGCGACCCTGAGCACTTTTTCATGTGTCTGTTGGCCATTTGCATTTCCTCTTTAGAAAAATATCTGTTCGGAGCTGGTGCTGTGGCTCACTTGGTTAATCCTCCACCTGCAGCGCCGGCATCCCGTGTGGGCACCGGGTTCTACTCCCAGTTGCTCCTCTTCCAGTTCAGCTCTCTGCTGTGGCCTGGGATAGCAGTGGAGGATGGCCCAAGTGCTTGGGCCCCTGGACCCATATGGGAGACCAGGAGGAAGCACCTGGCTCCTGGCTTCGGATCAGAGCAGCGCCGGCTGTAGCAGCCATTTGGGGGTTAACCAACAGAAGGAAGATCTTTCTGTCTCTCTCACTGTCTGTAACTCTACCTGTCAAATAAAAAAATCTGTTTAAGTCCTGTGTCAATTTTTTAACTGGATTGTTTGTTTTATTATAGTTGGGTTTCTTGAGCTCTTTATAGATTCTGGATACTAATCCTTTATCAGTTGCATAGTTTGCAAATATTTTCTCCCATTGTATGGTTGTCTCTCTCTTTTTTTTGACAGGCAGAGTGGACAGTGAGAGAGAGAGAGAGACAGAGAGAAAGAACTTCCTTTGCCATTGGTTCACCCTCCAATGGCTACTGTGGCCGGCGTGCCATGCTGATCTGAAGGCAGGAGCCAGGTGCTTATCCTGGTCTCCCATGTGGGTGCAGAGCCCAAAGACCTGGGCCATCCTCCACTGCACTCCCGGGCCACAGCAGAGAGCTGGACTTGAAGAGGAGCAACCGGGACAGAATCTGGAGCTCTGACCGGGACTAGAACTCGGTGTGCCAGCGCCACAGGCGGAGGATTAGCCTATTGAGCCACGGCACCAGCCATGGTTGTCTCTTCACATTGCTGAGTTGTGTCTTTTGCAATGCAGAAGCTTCTCAATTTGATGAAATCCAAGTTGTCAATTTTGGCTTTGATTGCCTGTGCTTCTGGGGTCTTTTAAAAGAAGTCTTTCCTTATGCCAATGTCTTCTAGGGTTTACTCAATGTACTTTAGTAATTTGATGGTATTGGGTTTTAGATTTAGGTTTTTGATCAATTTTGAGTGATTTTTGTGTAGGATGTAAGGTCTTGTTTCATACTTCTGCATGTGGAGATCCAGTTTTGCCAGCACCATTTGTTGAAGAGACTATCTTCGTTCCAGGGGTTGATTTTAACTCTTTTATCAAAGATATGTTGGTTGTAGATGTGTGGATTTATTTCTAGAGTTTCCATTCTGTTCCATTGATCTATACATCCTTTTTGTGCCAGTACCAGGCTGTTTTGGTTACAACTGCCCTGTAATGTGTCTTGAGATTTGGTGTTGTGATGCCTCTAGTTTTGTTTTTGTTGTATAAGATTGCTTTAGCTCTATGGGATTTCTTGTGTTTCCATGAAAATTTTAGCATAATTTTTTATAGATCTGAGAAGAATGTTATTGGTATTTTAATTGGTATTGTATTTTACCTATAAATTGCTTTTGGTAGTATGGACATTTTGATGATATTAATTCTTCCAATCCATAAACAGGCAAGATTTTTTCACTTTTTAATGTCTTCTTCGATTTCTTTCTTTAATGTTTTATAATTTCCATGGTAGAGATCTTTGACATCATTGGTTAAATTTATTCCAAGATAATTTTTTGTAGCTATTGTGAATGGGATTGATCTTAGAGGTTCTTTCTCAGCTATTTCATTGTCTGTATATAAAAAGGCCATTGATTTTTGTCTGTTGATTTTATACCCTGCCACTTTAACAAACTCTTTTATGAGTTCCAATAGTCTTTTAGTGGAGTCTTTTGGATTGCCTATATATAGAATCATGCCATCTGCAAATAGGGAGGGAAAGTTTGAATCCCACCTTCCCAATTTGTATCCCTTTGATTTGTTTTTCTTACCTAATGGCTCTGGCTAAAACTTCCAGGACTATATTGAATAGCAATGTGGAGAATGGGCATCGTTGTTTTGTTCTGGATCTTAATGCTAATGTGTTCATTTTGTCCCCACTTATTAAGATGTTGGCTATGGTTTTTCATAGATTACCTTGATTGTGGTAAGGAATCTTCTTTCTATACACAATTTGCTTAAGGTTTTCATCATGAAAGGATGTTGTATTTTGTCAATTGCCTTTTTTGCATCTATTGAGATAATCACATGGTTTTTGTTTCAGTTTGTTAATATCATGTATTACATTCATTGATTTGCAAATGTTGAACCATCCCTGCATACCAGGGATAGATCCCACTTGGTCTGGGTAGATGATCTTTCTGATGTGTTGTTGGATTCGATTGATAGTATTTTGCTGAGTATTTTTGCATCTGTGTTTATCAGGGAAATTGCTCATATGTTCCCTAGCAGCATAATAGATGAGGGATATATTTATGGGCTAAAGAATTTAATCACAGTACAGTTTAGACAATTGACTCCTTTGCTCCAGTCTTTGAAGGGGTGGGTCAATCACAATGAAGAGCAGCAGTCACTGTTGCTGACTCTCTAATGCTGTGTGAAATCTTTGAATCATCTCCTAGTGACAGATTTGCTCCACCCTCTTGTATTAGTCTGATGCAAGTGTGTACATGACTAAGCTTGTGCCTTAGTCCATCATCTTTAAATTTTAACTGAAAAGTGATCCCTGTTAAATCTAAGAGTGGAAAAAGAGAGGGAGGAGATGAACAATTTGGAACATGCTCAATCGGACTGGCCGCAAATGGTGGAGTTAGAAATGTGCCAGGGGATTCCAACACAATCCCATCAAGATGGCATGTACCAATGCCATCGCACTAGTCCAAGTGATCAATTTCAGCTCACAATTGATAGCTCTGATAGGTCTAAGAGTCAAAGAGATCACACAAACAAGACAAGTATCTGCTAATACTAACTGATAGAATCAAAAAGGGAGAGAAAGATCCAACATGGGAAGTGGGATACACAGCAGACTCATAGAATGGCAGATGTCCTAAACAACACTCTGGCCTCAGAATCAGCCCTCAAGGCATTCGGATCTGGCGGAAGAGCCAATGAGAGTATAGCAGGTATGGAAAGCCAAGATATAATGGAAAAAAAAAGACCTAAATGAATGATCTCTGTGAGTGAGATCCCAGTGGAAAGAATGGGGCCATCAAAGAAGGAGGTACCCTTCTCCGAAGGGAGGAGAGAACTTCCACTTTGACTATGACCCTATCGGAATAAGATCAAAGTCAGCGAACTCTAAAGGCTTCCATAGCCCTGGCAACTCATGACTAGAGCCTAGGGAGATTACTGACGCCATGAACAAGAGTGTCAAATTGTTAAATCAGCAACAGGAGTCACTGTGTACTTACACCCCATGTGGGATCTGTCCCTAATGTGTCGTCTAAAGCGAAGTGATGCTATAACTAGTACTGAAACAGTATTTTTATACTTTGCGTTTCTGTGTGGGCACAAACTGATGAGGTCTTTACTAATTATATACTGAAGTGATCTTCTGTATATAAAGAGAATTGGAAATGAAAAAAAAAACAACCTGGTGTTAAAATGGAAATGGCATAGAAAATTAATTAATTTGAAAAAAAATTATGTAGGTTCTCTGTCTTTAATGTGCTGTACATTGCTATTTAATGCTATAATTAGTAATCCAATGTAGTTTTTTCACTTTATGTTGCTATATGGGCAAAATGTTGAAATCTTTACCTAATATATACTAAACTGATCTTCTGTATACAAAGAGAATTGAAAATGAATCTTTACATGAATGGAAGGGGAAAGGGAGCAGGAAAGGGGAGGGTTGCGGGCGGGAGGGAAGTTATGGGAGGGGGGAAGCCATTGTAACCCATAAGCTGTACTTTGGAAATTTATATTCATTAAATAAAAGTTTAATAAAAAAATCTTTGAATCATGTGTTGACATTTTATTTGTCTTCATACTTTCAGTTGGAAATGTTAGTTTTTTAAAAATAATATTACCTCAGAAAACTCATTGATGCATTAGAAAACTATGAAGAAAAATAAACTGAGAGATGTTAAGCAGGAAATGTGGTGGTTCATGGCATAAACACCTATTTGGCTCAAACAAAATGGAAATCATTCTTTAGTCATTAAGACTTTATTTCACTTTCTGTAGCCAATTTATCATGAAATGGTGTCAACCCACCTTGACAACGAATCATATCTAATACCTATAACAATCTAGAAAGCACAGATTGATATCATTAGCTTTGCTAATGTATGAAGTGATGAAAACTGGAGAAAACTCTGATTCAGAACTAAGTACTGTTTAGATTTTACATTAGAAGTCAGGCCAGCATATCAGAAGATGCTTCCTCATGAAATTACTTAAAACTGCTGAATTCTAAATGTAGCTTTTTCATTCAATTTCTATTTATAGATGTCTTTCAAAATAGTATACTTAAAGAATATAACTGAAATGCACAAAAACAATAACAAAAATCTTCAAATTAAGAGTACTAAATATTCTTACAAGGGTTAAGAGGAACAAGATTATTTGTAGGGAACAAAATATTTTCTTAAAAATCTTTGATCTAGGGAAAATTAGAATCTACATTTGCTACATTATGAAAGGCATACTAGGCCATAAAATAACTTTTTCTGTAACTGCAGCAACAAAAAGGTAGATCTGTAATGTGAATTTATGATGCTAAAAGTGGTGTGTTTCAGAATTCCTGATAAGCAAAGAAAGACAACATCCAATATTGAGTTACCAAAAGTACTATGTATGAATTAGTGCCCCACACAGGATTTGGTGCATATAAAGACCATTTTTCTTTATTTATGTCATATTCAGCAGAGTTACTCTAATTCCATGGAGGACAGGGACAAAGTTACTTTCCCTGGAAACACAGATTTCTTTTTTTTTCATTTATAAAACTTTTATTTAATGAATATAAATTTCCAAAGTACAGCTTATGGATTACAATGGCTTTCCCCCTCCCATAACTTCCCTCCCGCCCGCAACCCTCATCTTTCCCGCTCCCTCTCCCCTTCAATTCACATCAAGATTCATTTTCAATTCTCTTTATATAGAGAAGGTCAGTTTAGTATATATTAAGTAAAGATTTCAACAGTTTGACCCCACATAGCAACACAAAGTGAAAAAACTACCGTTGGAGTACTAGTTATAGCACTACATAACAGTGTACAGCACATTAAAGACAGAGATCCTACATAATATATTTTTTTAAATTAATTAATTTTCTATGCCATTTCCAATTTAACACCAGGGTTTTTTTTTCATTTCCAATTATCTTTATATACAGAAGATCGATTCAGTATATAATTAGTAAAGATCTCATCAGTTTGTACCCATACAGAAACACAAAGTGTAAAAATACTGTTTCAAGGCTAATCCTCCGCCTTGCGGCGCCGGCACACCGGGTTCTAGTCCCGGTCGGGGCACCGATCCTGTCCCGGTTGCCCCTCTTCCAGGCCAGCTCTCTGCTGTGGCCAGGGAGTGCAGTGGAGGATGGCCCAAGTGCTTGGGCTCTGCACCCCATGGGAGACCAGGAGAAGCACCTGGCTCCTGCCATCAGAACAGCGCGGTGCGCCGGCCGCAGTGCGCTACCGCAGCGGCCATTGGAGGGTGAACCAACGGCAAAAGGAAGACCTTTCTCTCTGTCTCTCTCTCACTGTCCACTCTGACTGTCAAAAATAAAAAAAAAATACTGTTTCAGTACTAGTTATAGCATCACTGCACATTAGACAACACATTAAGGACAGATCCCACATGGGATGTAAGTACACAGTGACTCCTGTTGCTGACTTAACAATTTGACACTCTTGTTCATGGCGTCAGTAATCTCCCTAGGCTCTAGTCATGAGTTGCCAGGGCTATGGAAGCCTTTAGAGTTCGCTGACTTTGATCTTATTCCGATAGGGTCATAGTCAAAGTGGAAGTTCTCTCCTCCCTTCAGAGAAAGGTACTTCCTTCTTTGATGGCCCCGTTCTTTCCACTGGGATCTCACTCATAGAGATCTTTCATTTAGGTCTTCTTCTTATTTTTCTTTTCCATGGTATCTTGGCTTTCCATGCCTACAATACTCTCATTGGCTCTTCCGCCAGATCCGAATGCCTTAAGGGCTGATTCTGAGGCCAGAGTGTTGTTTAGGACATCTGCCATTCTATGAGTCTGCTGTGTATCCCACTTCCCATGTTGGATCTTTCTCTCCCTTTTTGATTCTATCAGTTAGTATTAGCAGACACTTGTCTTGTTTGTGTGATCCCTTTGATTCTTAGACCTATCAGAGCCATCGATTGTGAACTGAAATTAATCACTTGGACTAGTGAGATGGCATTGGTACATGCCATCTTGATGGGATTATATTGGAATCCCCTGGTACATATCTACTCCATCATTTGCGGCAAGTCAGATTGTGCATGTCCCAAATTGTTCATCTCCTCCCTCTCTTATTCCCACTCTTACATTTAACAGGGATCACTTTTCAGTTAAAATTTAAACACCTAAGAATAATTGTGTGTTAATTACAGAGTTCAACCACTAGTACTAGAACAACAACAACAAGAAATACTAAAAAGGATAAAGTATTACATTGTACATCTAGAACCAGGACAAGAGCTGATCAGGTCATAGTTTCTTATAGTGTCCATTTCACTTCCACAGGTTTCCCCTTTGGTGCTCAGTTGTCACCGATCAGGGAAAACAAATGAAATTTGTCTCTTTGGGACTGGCTTAATTCACTCAGCATGATGTTTTCCAGATTCCTTCATCTTGTTGCAAATGACTGGGTTTCATTGTTTCTTACTGCTGTATAGTATTCTATGGAGTACATGTCCCATAAATTCTTTATCCAGTCTACTGTTGATGGGCATTTGGGTTGGTTCCAGGTCTTAGCTATTGTGAATTGAGCTGCAATAAACATTAATGTGCAGATGGCTTTTTTATTAGCCAAATTAATTTCCTTTGGGTAAATTCCAAGGAGTGGGATGGCTGGGTTGAATGGTAGGGTTATGTTCAGGTTTCTGAGGAATCTCCAGACTGACTTCCATAGTGGTCTAACCAGTTTGCATTCCCACAAACAGTGGGTCAGTTTCCCTTTTTCCCCACATCCTCTCCAGCATCTGCTGTTGGTAGATTTCTGAATGTGAGCCATTTTCACAGGGTGAGGTGAAACCTCATTGTGGTTTTGATTTGCATTTCTCTGATTGCTAGTGATCTTGAACAATTTTCCTGTGTCTGTTGGCCTTTTGGATTTCCTCTTTCGAGAAATGTCTATTGAGGTCCTTGGCCCATCTCTTCAGTGGGTTGTTTGTTTTGTTGTTGTGGAGTTTCTTGATTTCTTTGTAGATTCTGGTTATCAACCCTTTATCTGTAGTATAGTTTGCAAATATTTTTTTCCCATTCTGTCGGTTGCCTCTTCACTTTCCTGACTGTTTCTTTTGCAGTACAGAAACTTCTCAATTTGATGCAATCCCAAATGTTAATTTTGGTTTTGACTGCCTGTGCTCCTGGGGTCTTTTCCAAGAAGTCTTTGCCTGTACCTATATCTTGCAGGGTTTCTCCAATGCTCTCTAATAATTTGATGGTTTCGGGTCGTAGATTTAAGTTTTTGTTCCATGTTGAGCGGATTTTTGTGTAAGGTGAAAGGTAGGGGTCTTGCTTCAAGCTTCTGCACGTGGAAATCCAATTTTCCCAGCACCATTTATTGAAATGGCTGTCCTTATTCCAGGGATTAGTTTTGGATCTTTGATCAAATATAAGTTGGCTGTAGATGTTTGGATTGATTTCTGTTGTTTCTATTCTGTTTGATTGGTCTATCCATCTGTTTCTGTACCAGTACCATGCTGTTTTGATAACAACTGCCCTGTAGTATGTCCTGAAATCTGGTATTGTGATGCCTCCAGCTTTGTTTTTGTTGTACAAGATAGCTTTGGCTATTCGAGGTCTTCTGTGTCTCCATATGAATTTCAGCATCATTTTTTCCAGATCTGAGAAGAATGCCTTTGGTATTTTGATTGGAGTTGCATTGAATGTATAAATTGCTTTTGGGAGAATAGACATTTTGATGATATTGATTCTTCCAATCCATGAGCATGGAAGATTTCTCCATTTTTTGGTATCCTCTTCTATTTCTTTCTGTAAGGTTTTGTAGTTTTCATCGTAGAGATCTTTAACATCCTTGGTTAAGTTTATTCCAAGGTATTTGATTGTTTTTGTAGCTATTGTGAATGGGATTGATCTTAGCAGTTCTTCCTCAGCCGTGGCATTGCCTGTGTATACAAAGGCTGTTGATTTTTGTGCATTGATTTTATATCCTGCTACTTTGCCAAACTCTTCGATGAGTTCCAGTAGTCTCTTGGTAGAGTTCTTTGGGTCCCCTAAATAAAGAATCATATCATCTGCAAAGAGGCATAGTTTGAGTTCTTCCTTCCCAATTTGTATCCCTTTAATTTCTTTTTCTTGCCTAATAGCTCTGGCTAAAACTTCCAGAACTATATTGAAGAGCAGTGGTGAGAGTGGGCATCCCTGTCTGGTACCAGATCTCAGCGGAAATGCTTCCAACTTCTCCCCATGTAATAGGATGTTGGCTGTGGGTTTTTCATATATTGCTTTGATTGTATTGAGGAATGTTCCTTCCATACCCAGTTTGCTTAGAGTTTTCATCATGAAAGGGTGTTGTATTTTATCAAATGCTTTCTCTGCGTCTATTGAGAGAATCATATGGTTTTTCTTCTGCAGTCTGTTAATGTGGTGTATCACGTTGATTGTTTTGTGAACATTGAACCATCCCTGCATACCAGGGATAAATCCCACTTGGTCTTGGGTGGATGATCTTTCTAATATGATGTCGCATTCTATTGGCCAGAATTTTATTGAGTATTTTTGCATCTATGTTCATCAGGGATATTGGTCTGTAATTCTCTTTCAGTGCTGCATCTTTTTCTGGCTTAGGAATCAAGGTGATGGTGGCTTCATAGAAAGAATTTGGGAGGATTTCCTCTTTTTCGATTGTTTTGAATAGTTTGAGAAGAATTGGAGTTAGTTCTTCTCTAAATGTCTGGTAGAACTCAGCAGTGAATCCATCTGGTCCTGGGCTTTTCTTTGTTGGGAGGGCCTTTATTACTGTTTCAATTTCTGTGTCAGTTATGGGTCTGTTTAGGTTTTCTATGTCTTCCTGGCTCAATTTAGGTAGGTTGTATGTGTCCAAGAATCTGTCCATTTCTGATAGATTTCCCTGTTTGCTGGCATACAAGTCCTTGCAGTAATTTCTGATGATTCTTTTTATTTCTTTGTTGTCTGTTACGTTTCCATTTTCGTCTTTCATCTTATTGATCTTTTATCTTCTTTTTTTAGTTACTTGGGCCAATGGGGTGTCAATTTTGTTTATTTTTTCAAAAAACCAGTTCCTTGTTTGGCTGATTTTTTGTAATGTTTTTTTTGGATTCAATCCTGTTGATTTCTTCTCTGATTTTAATTATTTCTCTTCTCCTACTGGGTTTGGGTTTGGTTTGCTGCAGATTTTCTAGATCTGTGAGATGACTTGAAAGGTCATCTATTTGGTGCGTTTCTAATTTCTTGATGTAGGCACCTATTGATATAAACTTTCCTCTTAACACTGCTTTTGTTGTATCCCATAAGTTTTGGTATGTTGTGCTGTTATCCTCATTTACTTCCAGACAATTTTTGATTTCTCTTTTAATTTCTTCTATGACCCATTGTTCATTCAGGAGCATGTTGTTCAACCTCCATGTGTTTGCACGTGTTCTAGGGATTCCCGAGTTGCTAATTTCCAATTTCATTCCTTTGTGGTCTGAGAAGCTGCATGGTATGATTCTAATTCTTTTGAATTTGCTGAGACTTGCTTCTTGGCCTAATATGGGAAACACAGATTTCTAAGTAGTTAGTTTTGTTTCACATCCACCACCTTTCACAGACTAACTAGCTGTTTGCAATGAAAACATCTAAAACTTCAAACGTAAAGCTGCGAATATGTTTGATGCCACTTTTGCCATCCCTTATATTGTGATTATCCACTAACTTATCTAAGCAATCAACAGTTTTGTCACACGCCTAGAATATGTTCAGGGCCTTTAAATTGTTATTTTCTTCAGCTTTCCCCTTAAGTGTATAAATTAAACTTTTAAATCTCAACACTTTATTTTGTGTCATGGAGAAAGGTATCACATCTTTTTGTTTCTTACCTTCCCAACCCTTTCTGAGGGTACTTTCCAAATATTTGAGTCCAAATAAAAGTATCAAAAGCTCTTGAATTCTATGCTTAGTAAATCTATTAAACCAAAATCATTTGAAAATTTGTATGCATTTTGTTATAGCAAAATTTGATTCCTTTTAATTTAGAGTCAATATAAATATTATTCATATTGACTTTATGCCCTTTACTCTATTGCCAAAATGGGTGTTGGCTATGGATTTTTTGTGGGATTACATTTCAAGTCATAATTGTCCAAATTTTTACTTTTTCCATTACAATATGGACTTTTGTTGTTATTATTTGAATAGTGGTTCAATAAACCTTAAGTGTAAATAATAAACACTATTTTCAATCTTAACAATATAGGAGGCTTTTTTTTGTATGGGATGGTATCAGCCTATGTTCAATGAATTTAAAAAATTTAGTATTATCAGATGTTTGTGAACATTTTAGCTCAATAAAGTTTGAATTAATTGTTTCTAATTTATATTTGGAAAGTTATAGTTTTATCTGTCTTATCTTTTTATACAATAGATCATGTTTTATTTAAATAAAACAAGCATGTTTTGTTTTTCAGGGAAGGGATTAACATCTAATTCTGTTTGTTAACATTTTTTATCACTGTTATCCAATGTTGATTTTATAAGTAAACTTATATGTAACAAAATCTGTTTATGTAATCAACATGTGACTATTTTACTATCTAGTTCCTGTCATTTATGATAATGCTGAATTTTATCATTGTGGGTATAAATGATCACTATTCATCAAGTGTATTTTGAACATGTAAACATTTAAGAAATAAGTAAATTAAGGATATCATTTAGGGTAATAGGATTATCATAGCTTTTTTGCCCTAGGAAACACAATTAGTGATTTTAGTGTATTTCTATGGAATGCATTCATCAAAAGGACATTCAAAGGAATGTGACTATGAATAAAACATTTCTCTAACAAAAAAGGATAGGTGAAGAATTATGGAAAGGAGCAACTTGGTTTTTTTTGACAGGCAGAGTGGACAGTGAGAGAGAGAGAGACAGAGAGAAAGGTCTTCCTTCCGTTGGTTCACGCTCCAATGGCCACCGCGGCCAGCGCGCTGCGGCCAGCACACTGCGCTGATCCAAAGCCAGGAGCCAGGTGCTTCTCCTGGTCTCCCATGGGGTGCAGGGCCCAAGGACTTGGGCCATGCTCCACTGTACTCCTGGGCCACAGCAGAGAGCTGGCCTGGAAGAGGGGCAACTGGGACAGAATCTGGCGCCCCAACAGGGACTAGAACCCGGAATGTTGGCGCTGTAGGTGGAGGATTAACCTAATGAGCTGCGGTGCTGGCCATGGAGCAACTTGTTGTATCCAAACACCAAAACAGCAAAATTCCACACATGTTTAACTCAAATATTGTTTCAGGTTTTCCTTTATGTACAGAGGCTTAGCTGTTGTAATCCATCTCCTGTACTAGGCAAAATACTCTCTAAACTCAGAATATTCTCACAGCTAACTTAAGACAATTTCAGAGTGAGGCCAAGGATACTTCGTGCACATAATTGGCTTGGCAGGTCTGGCTGGAGCTCACCAGTAAAGCCTCATGGGCACCCCTTCCATTTTCTGCATTTTAATAGTCTTGCTGAGTGGGAGCTGAAGAGCAGGTGGGCATCTTGCCAGTTTCTTTGGACAGCTCTACATGAGGAAGGGTGAACCACAAGCTGCCCTTGCTCTCAGCAGTTGTTCCTGCACTCAGACAAGGAGGAGCTGCTTCCCCAAATTTCCCTCAGCTCAGCTTCCTACGATATTCCAGAGGAGGCAGAAGCATCTAGGGGATCAAGAGACAAGTGCAGATTTGCAGTAACAAGATCCCCAGACACATGGCAGAATGTCACTTCCTAGTTATCCTACCTGGTGATTAATAATGCTCAATGGGATCATAGTTACCTCTCCCCAGGGTGGTATTTCAGTGCAACTGTGGATATAGAGAATGCCAACTAATAGAAGAGCCCAATCCATCCCACTAGAGAGAGACTCATATATACCCAGTGCTTGCCAGAATAATTATCCCTGGCTGAGGTTCTGGTAATGCAAATTCTCAAAGTGGTGTCTTCAGATTTACTAGACCAGAAGCACCTAGGACGTTGTTAGGCATCTGATCCTGAATCACAGTGCCATGTTGGTTCCACTGTTGGGTTCCTCCCCCAGTGTTGTTTAGTAGGGTGGAGTCCAAGAATGTGCCTTTCTAAAACCTTCCACGATAGTGCCACTGCTTCTGAGGCTATTATTTTTGTTTGCCTATTTTTAGCTACCAAACACACAGTAGGGAGAGATGGATGCTCAGCTGTAAGGGCCAGGCAGAAACTGTCTTTATTTTTTGAGTTGGACATTTAAAAATATTTATTTATTTATTTGAAAGACAGAGTTACAGAGAGAGGTAGAGACAGAGGGAGAGGTCTTCCATCCGTATTCCCAGATGGCCACAACGGCCAGAGCTTTGCCAATCTGAAGGCAGGAGCCAGGAGCTTCCTCTGGGTCTCCCATGCGGGTACAGAGGCCCAAGGACTTGGGCCATCTTCTACTGCTTTCCCAGGCCATAGCAGAGAGCTGGACCTGAAGAGGCGCCACCGGGACTAGAACTGGCACCCATATGGGATGCTGGCGGTTCAGTCCAGGGCTTTAACTCACTGTGCCACAGCGCTGGCCCCAAGTTGGACACTTTTATTGTTACTGCATCTTGGTTTTAATATTTGGAGTTCAGTACATGTTAGTGTTGGCAAACCCCATATGTAATCCCCATATGTATTCCCTTTCTACATTTCAGATTAAGCATGCAATAGTTTGTCATGTGCAGAAATATATGTTTAAATGTATTTTTTTTACATCAGAAATATAATGGTCCTGAATGATCAACAGTAGAAAGAGTAACTGACTTAACAACAGAAGATCTGGATTCAAAGGCTTGTTTCTGTACTTAGTAACCATACTTGATTAAGCAGGTTATTTAACTTTTTTTTTGAAAAAGCTTCTATGTAATGAATGCGAATTTTGTGAATACAACTTTAGGAATATAGTGGTTCTTCCCCCCATGCCCACCCTCCCACCCCCACTTCCATCCCACCTCCTACTCCTGCTCTCATCCCATTCTTCATTAAGATTCATTTTAATCAACTTTATATACAGAAGACCAACTCTACTAAGTAAAGATTTCAACAGTTAGAAACTAACTTTTTGGGCATTCAGTTGGCATTGAGCTTATGGTGCAATCCTTTTGAGTTCTGATATGTGGCCCAAATGAGCACCTCTCACCCTAAACCAACCCCGAGTTGGTCAGGTTTTTTTTAACTTAATAGTCTATGTAACATCTCCTGTATGCTGGGGACATGTTAAGCAGAATCTGTATACTAACTATTAGGGAGGGAAATAGCCCAATATTAAACCTAAAGGGTGGCTTAAGAACTACAGTTTCTAGAACCCAGCAAGAAGGCGGAGATCTTAACAATGGGATCAAATATCATGCACTGCATTTAAGATTATTCACTGACCAATTCTCATGATTTTTTTTAAGTTTTTTTTTTTTTTAGTTGAGGCAACTTAGAAATACTAATACTAACAGCACTAACAGGCTAGATACTATGCTGTAGTTTATGTGGACATTGTATTTATTCCTCCCCACTAACCAGTTGTAGAGAACAATATTCTTTCTTTTTTTATTTTTTAACTTTTATTTAATGAATATAAATTTCCAATTTACAGCTTATGGATTACAATGGCTTCCCTCCCCATAACTTCCCTCCTACCCACAACCCTCCCCTCTCCCGCTCCCTCTCCCCTTGCATTCACATCAAGATTCATTTTCAATTCTCTTTATATACAGAAGATCAATTTAGTATATATAAGTAAAGATTTTAATAGTTTGCACCCACATAGAAACACAAAGTGAAACATACTGTTTGAGTACTAGTTATAGCATTAAATCACAATGCACAGCACATTAAGGACAGAGATCCCACATGAGGAGCAAGTGCACAGTGACTCCTGTTGTTGACCCAACAAATTGACACTCTAGTTTATGCTGCCAGTAACCACCCTAGGCTCTCGTCATGAGTTGCCAAGGATATGGAAGCCTTTTGAGTTTGCCGACTCTGATCATATTTAGACAAGGTCATAAAAGACAGGGTGAGGATAGTAATCAATGATCCTAAGAGTGGCGTTAACCAGGTCTGAACAATTATACAGCATTAAGTGGGGAAGAGGACCATCAGTACACAAAGGTTGAGAGTAGAGCCATTGGAGGTAGAGTAGAGGTTATGATTACGAAGGAAACAGGCCCAAGAGCGCTAGACAGGGTCTAGAACAAAGGACAGAGTCATTATTAGAGGAGCTAAGAAAGGTGCTGTCTAAGCTACAATTAAGTTTTCTGATTGAGAGGCAAATAGAACCTGACAGAAGGGGCTTGATAATAATCTGGTGGGCTTTAGGCCTTGTATGTTAAGAGGCCCAGACCTATCTATCTCGTCACATGGGGTATATCCTAAGGGAGGTGTGAACCTTCTAGGAGAAGGCAGCCTGTTGACTTTTATTACTTAGCTGGCCTGGGAGGAGAGCTGGCCAGGTAAAGGTAGATGGCATCTCTAACAAGAAATTTACAGTTCTGCCTGCAATGTTGCTGACCCTGCTTGGCTGTCCCCTCAGCTGCAGTGGTCACTTTGGAAGTTGGGCTGAGTGAAGGGCTTTTCAGCTTAGAGCCAATAAGATCTGTGGCTCTGACCTGGGCATCCTTCGACTCTAGGGCAGGTCCATTTGCAGTGATCCAACTCTTGGCAGAGCTGCCAGGGCTCTTCACAAGCTGACTTCTGCTGAAGCCCAGGCTTACCACCTTGAAAGCCACTGCAGTGGACTGGCCTGTTGGGTCTGCTTGAGGGCAGATCACTGTACAGATCAGCCATTAATAGGCCTGCCACCCATTGCTTCTGATGCCGAGCTTTCTTTTCCTCCTGGTTTGTGTTAAAGCAGACCAGAGGATGCAAGTCAAGGGAGTGCCCGTGTCCCATCTCTAATCTTCGGTGGCTTGAACTACAAGTCTATAGTCACAGGCATGTTCTGTAGTAGTTTTTCTAAGGTAGACAATGCCCATGAGGAAAATTATATTCTCACTTAAAAACTTTCTTTCCCTTTGGTCTGAAAGGGAGGCTTTTTCTACTTACTGTATACTTCGCTGATGGCGAAGTGAATCTAGCTATGAGATTATAATTTAAGTTCTTATTTTTACTGGAAATTTTAGAGTCCAGATTATTTGAAAATTTGATTGTTTGAATGCCTGTCAAGAATGCCAAGAAGGCTCAAAATCCAAAATATCTGGTTGAAATAAGATTCCTTAAAATCATGGCATAACATAGACCAATCTTGATCATTGTTACAAGATGATTATTCAAATCTTTGAAAATAAGCACATATTTAAATAACCCATAGCTCTTAATAAAAATTCAGCTGTTTTTGAACAATTAGAATTTAACAGACATCAAGAGAACATAATAGATTACTTTAACACATTGCTTTGACAGAGCATCAGAGGTTAATTCTATGTCAAAGAGAAATTGAGCTTCCTGTGATCTTTTGCTGTGAGGTTTCCTTCCTTTACCTCCTTTCATATTGGTGACCATGTTTCTGTGTTTCTGTGTGTAACACATCTTTAAGCATCTTTTGCAGGGCAGGATGAGTGGCAACAAATTCTTTCAGTTTCTGTTTGCTATGAAAAGTCTTCATTTCACCTTCATTCACAAATGAGAGCTTTGAGGATATAATATTCTGGGCTGGCAGTTTTTCTCTCTTAGTACCTGGGCTATATCTCGCCATTCTCTCCTAGCTTGTAGGGTTTCTGATGAGAAGTCTGCTGTGAGTCTAATTGGAGATCCCCTGAGAGTAATCTGGCATTTCTCTCTTGCACATTTTAGAATCTTTTCTTTATGTTTCACTGTGGTGAGTTTGATTACAACATGTCGTGGTGAGGATCTCTTTTGATCATGTTTATTAGGGGTTCTATAAGCTTCCTGTACTAAGATGCCTCTGTCCTTCTCCAAACCTGGGAAATTTTCTGCTAGTATCTCACTGAAAAGGCCTTCTAATCCTTTCCCCTCTCCATGCCTTCAGGAACTCCTAGAACCCAAGTGTTAGGTTTTTTAATAGTATCCTGTAGATTCCCGACAATATTTTTTTAGATTTCTAATTTCTTCTTCTTTTCTTTGGTTTGCCTGTTTCCTTTCCTGTTCTCTGTCTTCTAATTCCGATATTCTCTCTTCTGCTTCACCCATTCTGTTTTTAAGGCTCTCTAATGTGTTTGTCATTTGATCTATTGAATTCTTCATTTCATTATTGTTTCTCGTCACTATCACAGTTTCTTGTTCTACTAGTTGTTTCATTTCATTTTGATTCCTCCTTAATATTTCATTTTCGCGTGAGAGATTTTCTATCTTGTCCATGAAGGATTTCTGTAGTTCAAGAATTTGTTTTTGAGAACTTCTTAATTTGAGATCTGCTTCTTGCATTTCTTCGATCTCATCATCTTCGTAATCTTGAATTTGGGTGTCTTTTTCATTTGGGGGCGTCATAGTGTCTTCCTTGCTCTTCTTACCTTGGTTTTTGCGTTTGTTGTTTGGCATGTTGGAGTTATTTGGTTTCTTTACTGTGGTGTTTTTTCTTGTTACACTATGGCTCTATATTAAGTGGACTGTCTGCTTTCGATGAGCCTTAGATGCTTGAGATGAGTGTGGCTGAGAGCTCTGTTTGGTTGAGAGCTCAGGTTTGAGGGTGTGCCAAAGGTGACATTCCCAGGTTAGGCGTGGTAAATCTCTCTTTCATTCTTCTTCTTCTTTTTTTTTGATTCAAAAGGGAAGTAATTCCACACAGCTGAATGTAATTGGAGGTAGTTAGCAGGTGAATGATATACCCACAGGAACCAGAGATTGGAAGCTCTTTCCCAAGGACCACACAGGGAATCTCTGCTGCCCTCAGTGTGGGCTCCAATTCTCCTGCAGTCTCCCACTGGGTTGCCAAGTTATATCCTAATCTCCTGTTATTTCACCCCCTGCCGAGTCAGGTTTTTCTGCTAGTCTCAGGGCCGGTGCAGACCTGAGGTTGCCCTGCTTATGACGCATGTCCAAAATGGCGCCTGCTCTTTGTTTTGCTCGCCTTTGAGAGGTGAGTGGAGAGAGAGAAACTCGTGTCCGTATCGGTCATTTTTTTTTCCTCTCTCTCTTCTAGTTAACCTGGTGAAATTTTTCCCACGGGGTTTCAAGCATCATTCCCTCTAGTCTCCTCTTTCCGCTTTCCCGCTGGTGTCTTGGGCTATTGAAGTTCGGCTCACCTTGCGTCCAGCACTGCTGTGTTGATTCTGCCGCTGGTGTCCCTAACTTGGGCTCCCACGCTCTCCATGCAGGTCCACTGTGAATCACTAGTTCCGGAAGAGTTTCCTCTGCTGTTTCTTCCTCGCTTCCATGAACCTGCAGTATCTCCACTTTTATTAAACTGTCTTTTCCCAGACTATCAGTGTGCCCCCTTCCTATTCCACCATTTTGCCGCTCTCCCCGAGAACAATTTTCAAAGCCAGTTTTCTAGGCAGGGAAACAGGGAAAGATAATTAGTCTACCTGAAGTCACAAAGCAGATGAAGAGCAGAGCTGGAGTTGCCCTGCATATGAACACTGCATATTCCTATCTGTCTCACTTAACTAAACTCTTTCCTCTACCTGGAATTGTTGTTCTTCCATTACTTTTACTAAGGTTTGCTTATTTAGGTAAGGCAGAGTCAAATGATATGTTTCCTGTAAAGATTTCCTTAACCACCCAATGCACAATGAATTTTTCCTTCTCTGAGCTTTCTTAGCAATATTCTCACACTGGCATAACATACTCTAATTGCATTATAGCTATAAATATAACTTTTTCCTTCAGTTAAATGTAAATGTTTTAAAGCACAAAACTCTCCCAAAAGCAATTTATAGATTCAATGAGATACTAATCAAAATATCAAAGACATTCTTCTCAGATCTGGAAAAAATGATGCTGAAATTCATATGGAGACACAGGAGACCTCGAATAGTCAAAGTAATCTTGTACAACAAAAACAAAGCCAGAGGCATCACAATGCCAGATTTCAGGACATACTACAGGGCAGCTGTTATCAAAACAGCATGGTTTTGGTACAGAAACAGGTGGATAAACCAATGGAACAGAATAGAAACACCAGAACTCAATCCAAACATCTACAGTCAACTTATATTTGATCAAGTATCTAAAACCAATCCCTGGAATAAGGACAGTCTATTCAATAAATGATACTGAGAAAACTGGATTTCCATGTGCAGAAGCATGAATCAAGACCCCTACCTTACACCTTACACAAAAATCCACTCAACATGCATTAAAGATCTAAATGTATGACTCGACAGCATCAAAAATTTAGAGAACAATGAAGAAAGCCTGCAAGATATAGGCACAGGTGAAGACTTCTTGGAAAAGACCCCAGGAGCACAGGCAGTCAAAACCAAAATTAACATTGGGATTACATCAAATTGAGAAGGTTCTGTACTGCAAAAGAAACAGTCAGGGAAATGAACAGGCAACTGACAGAATGGGAAAAATATTTGCAAACTATGCAACAGATAAAGGGTTAATAACCAGAATCTACAAAGAGATCAAGAAACTCCACAACAACAAAACGAACAACCCACTGAAGAGATGGGCCAAGGACCTCAATATACATTTTTTCGAAAGAGGAAATCCAAAAGGCCAACAGACACATGAAAAAATGTTCAAGATCACTAGCAATCAGGGAAATGCAAATCAAAACCACAATGAGGTTTCACCTCACCCCAGTTAGAATGGCTCACATTCAGAAATCCACCAACAATAGATGCTGGAGAGGATGTGGGGGAAAAGGGACACTAACCCACTGCTGGTGGGAATGCAAACTGGTTAAGCCACTATGGAAGTCAGTCTGGAGATTCCTCAGAAACCTGAACATAACCCTACCATTCAACCCAGCCATCCCACTCCTTGGAATTTACCCAAAGGAAATTAAATTGGCAAACAAAAAAGCTGTCTGCACATTAATGTTTATTGCAGCTCAATTCACAATAGCTAAGACCTAGAATCAACCTAAATGTCCAGCAACAGTAGACTGGATAAAGAAATTATGGGATATGTACTCTATAGAATACTATACAGCAGTCAAAAACAATGAAATCCGGTCATTTGCAAAAAAATGGAGGAATCTGTAAAGAATCATGCTGAGTGAAATAAGCCAGTCCCAAAGGGACAAATATCATATGTTCTCCCTGATCTGTGACAACTAAGCAAGCTCCAAAAAGGAAACCTGTAGAAGGAAATGGACACTATGAGAAACAATGATTTGATCAGCTCTTGTCCTGACTGTTGATGTACAATTTAATACTTTATCCCTTTTATTATTTTTTTCCTTCTAGTTAATACTATTGGTTGAACTCTGTAATTAACACACAATTATTCTTAGGTGTTTAAATTTTAACTGAAAAGTGATCCCTGTTAAATATAAGAGTGGGAATAAGAGAGGGAGGAGATGTGCAGTTTGGGACATGCTCAAGCATACTTGCCCCAAACGGTAGAGTTAGAAATGTGCCAGGGGATTCCAATTCAATCCCATCAAGGTGGCATGTAACAATGCCTTCTAACTAGTCAAAGTGATCAGTTTTAGTTCACAATTGATCATAATGAAAGGATTAAGGGATCACATAAACAAGATTAGTGTCTCTGCTAATACTAATTGAAAGAATTAAAAAGGAAAGAACGATCCAACATTTGAAACATGATACACAGCAGACTCATAGAATGGCAGCTGTCCTATACAGCACTCTGGCCTCAGAATCAGCCCTTAAGGCATTTGAATATGGCTGAAGATCCCATGAGAGTGTTTTAGGCATGGAAAGCCAAGACACTGTGGCAAAAAAAGAAAAAAACCTAAGTGAAAGATCTCTGCGAGTGAGATACCAGTGGAAAGATCGGGCCATCCAAGAAGGAGGTACCTTTCTCTGAAGGGAGGAGAGAACTTCCACTTTGACTATGACCTTGTCTAAATAAGATCGGAGTTGGCAAACTCAAAAGATTTCCATAGCCTTGGCAACCCATGACAAGAGCCTCGAGTGATTACTGATGCCATAAAGAAGAGTGTTAATTGCTAAGTCAACAACAGGAGTCACTGTGCACTTACTCCCTATGTAGGATCTCTGTCCTTAATGTGTTGTATGATGTAAATTAATGCTATAACTAGTACTCAAACAGTACTTGATACTTTGTGTTTCTGTGTGGATGCAAACTGTTGAAATCTTAGTATATTCTAAACTGATCTTCTGTATATAAAGATAATTGAAAATGAATCTTTATGTGAATGGAATGGGAGAGGGAGCGGAGATGGGAGGGTTGAGGGTGGGAGGTAGTTATGGGGAGGGGGAGCCACTGTAATCCAAAGCTGTACGTTGGAAATTTATATTTATTAAATAAACGTTAAAAACAATAAAAAATGATGTGAGAGACATAAGATAACCCATGTGAAAGATTTGAAATCACATGTGACACATTGTGGGGACTGAATCATGTTAGCTATTTTGACTATCACTTAAGCATTGCAAACATTCACTGAAGTGGTTACTTTTCCACTTTTCTGTGAATAATGAAATTGATAATAGGAAGCTAAGTAATTTTAAGGTCAAATATACAATGAGAGATCTTGATTATATACATACATAAAATATTATTACTTCATGTATATGTTTTAATAATTTTACATGGATATGAAAAATTAGTGCCTGCCACCTAGATTTAATCCAAATGTCTGTCGGTTTTTTGTATAGCCCCACTTGACCTGCTCACTGTTTTGTGCTGCTCAATTCTTATTTTTTTTTATTTGAGTGTTTTCCTCAGCTTCTATACCTCTATACAGGGAGTCCTGAAAGAAAAATTCTCTGTAACTATGTCTCTGTAGAAACTGCTGTTCTGCCAATGCTTGAGATCTGTAAACAGACTCTGTATGCCCAAATTCACAAATTCTGTGACATTGTCTGATTTAAAAAAATTAATTAATTATTTATTTTTTAAGGAATACAAATATCATAAGTACAACTTTAGGAATATAATTATTCTTCAAACCATACCTGCCCTTCCATCCCAACTCCCACCCACCTCCTCCTCCCTCTCCCCTTCCCTGTCCCATTCGCCATTAATATTCATTTCCAGTTAACTTTGTGCACAGAAGATAACTCTATACTAAGTAAAAATTTCAATAGCTTACATACATGCACATACAAAAAACTGTTTAAAAATTAGATTTATTTATTTATTTGACAGGCAGAGTTAGACAGTGAGAGAGAGAGAGACAGAGAGAAAGGTCTTCCTTTTTCTGTTGGTTTATCCCCCAAGTGGCCGCTACGGTCGGTGTGTTGTGGCCGGTGCACTGTGCCGATCCAAAGCCAGGAGCCAGGTGCTTCCTCCTCGTCCCCCATGCGGGTGCAGCGCCCAAGAACCTGGGCCATCCTCCACTGCTATCCCAGGCCACAACAGAGAGCTGGACTGGAAGAGGAGCAACCAGGACAGAATCCGGCACCCCAACCGGGACTAGAACCCAGGGTGCTGGCACCGCAGGCAGAGGATTAGCCTCATGAGCCACGGTGCCAGCTAAGAATTAGTTTTACAGTTAACTCTTATAATACAATTCATTGATGACAGAGGTCCTGCATGGGGGGTTAGTGCACAGTGACTCCTGTTGTTAATTTAACACTTAACTCTCTTATGTTTGCTGTCAGTGACCACCAAGGCTCTTTTCATGAGCTGCCTAGGCTATGGAAGCCTTTTGAATCCACAAACCCCATCAATATTTAGACAAGGCCATAAGCAAAGTGGAAGTTCTATCCTCCTATCAGAAAAGTACTTTCTTCTTTGATGATCTCTTCTTTCCACTGGAATCTCCCCCACTGAGGTCCATTTTTTAGGACATTTTTTGCCACAGTGTCTTGGCTTTCCATGCATAAAATGCTCTCATGGGCTTTTCAGCCAGATCAGGAGCCTTAAGGGCTGATTTTGAGTTCAGAGTGTTACTTAAATCAATTGTCATTCTATGAGTCTGCTGTGTGGACTGCTTCCCATGTTGGAACATTCTCTCCTTTTTAATACTTTTTAAAAATTAATTAATTATTTAAGGAATACAAATTTCATTAGTACAAATTTATGAATATAGTTATTATTCCCACCATACCCGCCCTCTCACCTGCACTCCCACCTTCCTTCCTCCTCCCTCTCCCCTTCCCAGTACCATTCTCCATCAAGATCATTTTCAGTTAACTTTGTACACAGAAGACCAATCTATACTAAGTAAAGATTTCAAAAATTTTTTTTTGTAGGTACGATTAAAGTTTATTAAAACAAAAAAGATCTGTACATGGAACCAGAAATACCTTCTTTAGGGTTTTCCACACAGGTATAAATACACCAATCTATAAGGGATTCTAGCTATATTTATAGAGACCATTGTAGTTTAATTTACATCACATAGTTTACATAGCTACAGCATAGTTTCTACGCTAAATTTTAAAAAATAGGGAAACAAGCAGAGAATCAGCAAATACTCAATAGTCACAATTGTTTTACATTTTTCCATAACAAAGTTTATAATTTTTCATTAAGATAAATAATTAAAATAAAAACAGTTATATACACAAATCTATTACTTTGCTTTTGTTTGTTTTATTTATTTTTTATTTTTATCTTAATTTTTAATTAGTTTTTAACAGATTCAATGTGTTTTGTAGATATTACTCTTTTTTCTTTCCAACATAGAGTACTTTTACCATTCAAGTGCCAGTGTACTCTTGCTATACATGAACACATTCTGGCTTACAATTTTTTTTAAGATTTATTTATTTACTTAAAAGGCAGAGTTAGAGAGAGACAGAGGCAGAGAGAGAGGTCTTCCATCTGCTGGTTCACTCCCCAAGTGGCCACAACAGCCAGAGCTGAGCTCATCCGAAGTCAGGAGCCAGGAGCCTCCTCCCGGCCCCCCACGCTAGTGCAGGGGCCCAAGCACTTGGGCCATCCTCCACCGCTTTCCCAGTCAGGCCACAGCAGAAAGCTGGACCGGAAATGAAGAAGCCAGGACCGGAACTTCTGCCCATATAGGATGCCTGCGCTGCAGGCAGTGGCTTTGACTCCTACACCACAGCTCCCTCCCCCCCGTAGATATAATTCTATAATTCTATAATTGAACACAATGATATTCCTTTCCTCTCTCCCTCCCATCTTCCCTTCTTTCTTTTTTTCTTTTTTTTTTAGTTTTTGAGATAACATATTAGGTTTACATTACAGTAAAAAGACTTAATACTTGGCTAGATAAGAAACTTAACAAGTAAAAAGCAAAAAGACCCTAGTTTAGTGGGAATATAGGCAATGGCTATAAACAATAATTGAATGGAAAAATGACCATTTGACCCAAATACAGTAAATTTTAAAATAATCACAGATCATTAAAACTATAGTAGTATAACATTCCTAACCGATGGTTTTACAAATGTATAAAAATCTTACAAAACTTCACAGCAATACTGATACAGACATTTCTTTTTTCTTTCTTCTTTTTTTGTTTGTTCTTTTAAATTTTAGCTCCCACACATAAGGGAGAACATGTGATATTTGTTTCTGGAAGATTTCAAAAATTTGCACACACACACAAAATTGAGAACAAGTATAACATTTAACTGTCATACTACAACTCATTGAGGACAGAGGTCCTGCATGGGGAGTTAGTGTACAGTGACTCCTGTTGTTAATTTAACATTAACACTCTTATGTATGTCATCAATGATCACCCAAGGCTCTTGACATGAGATGCCTTGGTTATGGGAGTCTTTTTTTAAAAAAGCTTTTATTTAATGAATACAAATTTCATGGGTACAGCTTTAGGAATACAGTGGTTCTACCCCTCCCCACCCTCCCACCCCCATTCTCATCCCAACCTCCTCCTCCCACCTCCACTCCTATCCCAACCTCCTCCTCCCTCTCCCATCCCATTCTCCATTAAGATTCATTTTAATTAACTTTATAAACAGAATATCAACTCTATACTAAGTAAAGATTTCAACAATTTGCACACACATGCACACTTACACACACAAACACAAAACAGTTTGAGAACAAGTATCACAGTTATCTCTCACAATACAACTCCTTGAGGACAGAGGTCCTGCATGGAGAGCTAGTGCATAGTGACTCCTGTTGTTAATTTAACAATTAACACTCTTATGTATGCTGTCAGTGGCCACTGAAGCTCTTGATATGAGCTGCGTAGGCTACTAAAAGCCTTGAATCCGTCAGTATTTAGACAAGGCCATAAGCAAAGTGGAAGTTCTCTCCTACCTTTAGAGAAAAGTACATCCTTTTTTGATGGCCACTTCTTTCCACTGGGGTCTCATTCACAGAGATCCTTCACGTGGAATATTTTTGCCATGGTTTCTTGGCTTTCCATGCCTGAAATGCTCTCCTGGGCTTTTCAGCCAGACCAGGAAGCCTTAAGGGCTAATTCTGAGGTCAGAATGTTCCTTAAAGTGATTGTCATTCTATGAGTCTGCTGTGTGGACTGCTTCCCATGTTCAAACATTCTCTCCTTTTTTATTCTACCTATTATTATTACTAGGCACTTGATCCTATTTATATGATCACTTTAACACTTAATTCTATGTATTTGTTCGCTTTAACACTTGATATGATCACTTTAACACTTAAGATGGCATTTTTTCCACCCAGCTTAATGGGATTTGGGGTCCCATGACAAGTTTTTAAACTGTACCCTTAGAAGTAAGTCCTTAGGAATGTATGTAGAACTATACAGCTTTATCGCTACAAACTTCCTTCTCCCTCTCTTATTCCCCTCTTACTGTTTTTACTGAGATCCATTCTCAATTGATTTTATACACATATGAGTAACTCTATGCTAAGTAAAGAGTTCAACAAATAGTATGAAGAAAAAAAGGTGAAAAAAACAAAAAACCAAAACTGTTCCCCGACACTCAACACAAGGACAGCTCAAGTCATCCCTTCTCAAAGTGTCAATTTCACTTCTACAGATTTTGTTTTAGGTGCTCTATTAGTTCTCACAGATCAGGGAAAACATATGGTATTTGTCCTTTTGGGACTGGCTTATTTCACTAAGTATGATGTTTTCCAGATGCACCCATTTTTTGCTAGTGAACCGATTTCATTTTTTCTTTACCACTGTGTGAACATATCCCATGATTACTTTATCCAGTCTTCAGTTGATGGGCATTTAGATTGATTCCATGTCTTAGCTATTGTAAATTGAGCAGCAATAAACATGAGGGTATAGATCACTCTCTCCACTTTTTAAAAACTATCTTCTCCTAGACAAGAGCAGTAAGCTCTCTCTCTTCTCCATCATCTTGGGACCACCCCCAAACAGCCATATTTCAAGACAGAAAATTCAAATGGCTAACAAACTCATGAAGAAATGCTCAGAATCACTATCCATCAGGGAAATGCAAATCAAAACCACAGTGAGGTTTCATCTCACTCCAGCTAGAATGGCTTTCAACAAATACTGGTGAAGATGTGAGGCAAAAGGTGCCCTAATCCACTGTTAGTGGGAATGTAAGCTGGTGCAGCCACTGTGGAAGGGATGGAGATACCTCAGAAATCTGAATATAGACCTACCCCAATACTCAGCCATCCCACTCCTGTGAATATACCTAAAGGAATGAAATCAGTATATAAAAGAGTGGTCTGTACCCCCATGTTTACTGTAGTTCAATTCACAGTAGCTAAGATATGGAATCAACACAGAAGTCCATGTACTGAAGACTGGATAAAGAAATTATGGTATATGTTCACCATGCAATACTAGACAGTGTAAAAAAATGAAATCTTGTCATTTGCAACAAAATGGATGCAAGTGGAGACCATCATACTTACTGAAATAAGCCAGTCTCAAAAAGACAAATACCATATATTCTCCCTGATCTATGATAACTAATAGAGTACCTAAGAGGTAATCTATAGAAGTAAAGTTGACACTTTTAGATGCAATGGTTTTGAATAGCCCTTGTGTCAACTTGGAGGAATAGTTATTTTTTTCTTCTAAGTATTTGTTGAACTCTTTACTTAGTGTAGGGTTAATCATATGAGTATGAAGTTAATTGAAAATAAATCTTTGTAAAAATAAGAATGGGAATATTAGAGGGAGGAGGAATATTAGTGAGAGTGTGGACAGGAGGGAGGGGAATAATCACAATGAAGAATCACAATGTTCCTAAATTCATATATAGGGAATGCATGACATTTGTATACCTTAAATAAAAGGTTTCTATGTTAAAAAAGAAAATGTGAGATATCTATATATACACATACATATATATACACACATCATACACCCACATACATACATATCTATCTATTTATACATATATATACACACACACACTTTAATAGTATTCAACTATAAGAAGAATGAAATCCTATCATATTCAACAAATTGGTTGATACCAAAGGACATCAAGTTGAATGGAATATATCAGACATAGAAAGACAAATACTAATGTTGTCCATTTTATGTGGCAACTAAGATTAAAAAATCAGTCTGAACACAATGTTAATTACTGGAAGCTGGGAAGGGGAGAGCTAAAAGGAAATTGGATTAAAAAATAGGAGAAGCTGGATGTGGTCCATTAGTTGTGACAAATATACAAATATGAGATTTTAACAGGGGAAGTGGGGGTAGGGTTATATAGGAAATCACTGTAGTATTACATCATAATTTTTGTTTTATAAATTTAAAATTAATGATAAAATTAAAAGCTATTGACAAAAATAAAAAATATGAAAAAAGAATTGAAAATTTAAGAACTAGAGAGAAAAAATTGTTGGTTATTTGAATATGATAGTTTTGTCTACATAGAAAATCTCATAGAATCTACAGATAATCCATAACTTCCTCAATTCATCACATGTGTTTTAATCGTCTGGAAAATGCATAAATAAAGTGTGGCATACACAAACAGATCACTCTAGCAATTAAATTGAACTATTTCTGAATATATCATCCTGGATGAATTTCTGAAACCTGATAAATGGAAAAAGTTAATTTTAGGAAGTTCCATATAATCAGACATTTATGTAAAATTTGAAGACATACATAGATAAGTGTGTTGGTTCTCTTTTGCTGTTGTAACAAATTACCATCAATTTAACAACTTAAAACAGCACCTGTTGGTTATCTCATCGTTCTGTAAGTCAGAAGTCTGGGTACATGGTGCTCAGGTACATCCCGACAGTCTCAAAAGGAGTAAATCAACATGTCAGCAAGGCTGAATTCCTTTCTGGGGAACTGGGAATGAATCTGCTTCCAACCTCATGTTGCTGGCTGAAGTTTGTTTCAGGTGCCTTTTTTTGGTAAAGATTTACTTATTCAAATGAAAGTCACAGTTGGGGGAGGGGAGAGAGTGAGAGAGGGTGAATGTTCTTCCATCTGTTGGTTCACTTCCTAGATGGCTACAAGGGCGGGGCTGTGCCAGGAGCTTCATGCAGGTTTCCCATGTACTTGGAAGGGGCCCAAGTACTTGTGCCATCTTCTGTTGCTTTTACCAGCTATTATCAGGGAACTGGATTGGAATTGGAGCAGCTGGGACACAAATGGCTGCCCATATGGGAATCTGGCACTGTAGGAGGCAGCTATGCCACAACACCACCCCCGAGGTCCCTGTTTCTTTGCTGACTATCAAGTGTTGTTGCTCCTGGAGACTTGCCCACATTACCGCCCATTCTTTCTCTGTGTCCCTCCTTAAGCAATGATGGGCTGAGTGTTCTCATGCTTCAAATGTCTTTGACTTCCACTTCTGCCATGTTCCTCTCAAATTTGTGGAGAAAGTTCTCTGTTTCTTGTGCCATGGGATTTCAAATCCCATTAAGTTGGCATGTACCAATGCCATCTTACTAGTCAAAGTGATCAGTTTAAGTTCATAACTGATCATAAAGATAGGATTAAGTATCAAAGGGATCACATAAATGAGACCAGTGTCTGCTAATAATAACTGATAGAATTAAAAAGGAGAGAATGATCCAACATGGGAAATGGAATACACAGCAGACTCATAGAATGGCAGATGCCCTAAACAGCACTCTGGCTTCAGAGTCAACCCTTAAGGCATTTGGATCTGGCTAAAAAGCCCATGAGAGTTTCTCAGGCATGGAAAGCCAAGACACTGTGGCAAAAAAAATGACCTAAATGAAAGATCTCTGTGAGTGAGATCCTAGCGGAAAGAATGGGCCATCCAAGAAGGAGGTACCTTTCTCTGAAGGGAGAAGAGAACTTCCACTTTGATTATGGCCTTGTCTAAATAAGGTCGGAGTTTATGAGCTCCAGAGGCTTCCATAGCCTTGGCAGCTCATGACAAGAGCCTCACGTGAGTACTTATGTCATAAATAAGAGTGTCAATTGTTAAATCAACAACGGGAGTCACTATGCACTTACTCCTCACGTAGGATCTCTGTCCTTAATGTGTTGTACTATGAGAATTAATGGTAAAACTAGTATTCAAACAGTACTTTATACTCTGTTTTTGTGTGGGTGCAAACTGTTGAAATCTTTACTTAGTATATACTAAGTTGATCTTCTGTATATAAAGATAATTAAAAATGAATCTTAATGAAGAATGGGATGGGACAGGGAGTAGGAGATGGGATGGTTTGCAGGTGGGAGGGAGGTTATGGGGGAAAAAACTGCTATAATCTAAAAGTTGTATTTTCAAAATTTATATTTATTAAATAAAACTTTTTAAAAAAAGTTCTCTGTTTCTAAGGGCTCATGAGATTAAGGTGGCCTTCTAGATAATCCCCCTATTTTAATGTCTGTCACCTTAATCTGCAAAGTCTTTTTCCCATGTGAGGGAGCATATTCACAGGTTTCATTGAAGAGGGTGTGGACATCTCTGGGGAGCCATTTTGCTCACCATAAAAGGCTGTTTTCTGACTCAAGGATATTAATTATTGATGGGTATGAAATAAGAGATTCAGGGGTGGTGCCTGGTTTGCATCTCGTTACATCACTTCCAATTCAGTTACCTGAAAATGTTGCACCCTGGGAGGCAGCAAGTGATAGCTCAAGTGCTTGGGTTCTTGACATCCAAGAGAGCGACTTGGGTTGAGTTCCAGGATCCTAGTATTGGCCTGGCCCAACCCCAGCTATTGAGGGCATTTCAGGAATTAAAAAAAGGTATCACAATGTAACTTCCTATTTTAAAAAGAGTATGAAGAAAATATGGTAGAACTGTAATAAATAAAAATAAAGTCATACCTTTTCATATGACGGTACAATCACTGAAAATTAAGATATTAATTAAAATATACCAAAATTAAATATAGATTAAAATTAAAATAGATGAATTAATTCCAGAGAAAGTGCAATTACACTAACAAATCCTCAGAGTAATATCAGACTAATAAGACAGAGGACAATGGAATGATATCTTCAAAGTACTGAATAAGGCCGGTGCTATGGCTCAACAGGCTAATCCTCCACCTAGCAGCACCGGCACACCAGGTTCTAGTCCCAGTTGGGGTGCCGGATTCTGTCCCGGTTGCCCCTCTTCCAGGCCAGCTCTCTGCTATGGCCCAGGAGTGCAGAGGAGGATGGCCCAAGTCCTTGGGCCCTGCACCCCAGGGGAGACCAGGATAAGCACCTGGCTCCTGTCTTCGGATCAGCGTGGTGTGCCAGCCACAGTGCGCTGGCCGCGGTGGCCATTGGAGGGTGAACCAATGGCAAAGGAAGACCTTTCTCTCTCTCTCTCACTGTCCACTCTGCCTGTCAAAAAAAAAAACCCAAAAAAAAAACAAAAACAAAAACAAACAAAAAAAACCGAAGTACTGAATAAAAATTTCCCTATTAGAATTTACATTTAGTAATTATTTTAACAATGAAAACGAAATAAAAGATTCAATAGAAGGCTTACACTAAAGGGAAATTTAAAAGGAGGGCTTTGGGGAGAAAGAAACTGCTCACAATATAAGTTCTTATTTTGACATATCTTCCAATTCACTAGAATTTCTTGGCTTTGTCTAATTTGTGTCCAACTTTTCATTGAAATCTTAGTGTCAGCTATTAAGCTTTCCAGCTTTAAATGCAGAAAAATTGATTAAAAAATAAATACTTGGGTGAATTTAAATTATTACTGATCACAGAATGCCATATATGTAATAATTATGCGTTAAAATATATAGAAGTTCTATTCATGACAACAATAGATTAATATAAACACTTGTAAATCACTTAGGTTCTATGGTAATCCCAAGAGGAATCATCTAGAAACTGTTTTCAGCTAATGAGTTTGCTTCAGGCTGAGCTTTCTAGCAATTAGGACTGAACTGGCTGCCCCCAGGGCTTTTAGGTCCTGTTTTGTCATCCTATTGACCACGTTATTCAGTAACCTTCTGGTTGGCTTCTGAGCTTCCTTTGGTAGTATAGTGCTCTTAGCAGCATAGTAACTGTCACAGAGAGATGACTGTGCAATCGTGTTAGCAGAAGTATGAAAGAAGTTGCTATAATATTTGTTAAGAATATGAATTTTCCAAGTTTTCCTTTTCATTGTAGTTTTGTGGAGTCATTAAGGAATGAGAACAAAAATGCTATCAAAATTGAAAAAGGCTTTTGAAAATCTTTATTTACAGGAGATTTTGAAGAGTGAGTTACATATTTCTCTTTATGTCCAGGAGTTCTTAAGTAGAAAAAAAAAGCAATGTCAGTTCACAAGAATAATGAGTTGTGGTACATTTTCTCTCTTGTGAGATTTTCCTGCATCGAGAGGAAAATTCAACCAACTTAGAAAAACAAGATGTGTTCTGCACCAGGAAAAGACAAAAATATGGTAAAGTTTCCCCTCTGTCTTTCTTTTTTTTCCCTACAGGCAGAGTGGACAGTGAGAGAGAGAGAGACAGAGAGAAAGGTCTTCCTTTGCCATTGGTTCACCCTCCAATGGCCGCCGCGGCTGGCACGCTGTGCCGGCGCACCGCGCTGATCCGAAGACAGGAGCCAGGTGCTTATCCTGGTCTCCCATGGGGTGTAGGGTCCAAGCACTTGGGCCATCCTCCACTGCACTCCTGGGCCACAGCAGAGAGCTGGCCTGGAAGAAGGGCAACCGGGACAGAACCTGGCATCCCAACCTGGACTAGAACCCGGTGTGCCGGCGCGGCAAGGTGGAGGACTAGCCTATTGAGCCGCGGCGCTGGCCACCCTCTGTCTTTCAATAGGTTTTCTTCACTACTGCATTTCTCTCAATTTGTACCACTTTCTGTCATTCCTCCATCAAGCATTTCTTTTCCATTTCAGTCTTCTTGTCTGATCTTTGTTCTCCTGCATTAAAAGTCGTGCCCCCTTCTTTCTCTCTGATACGATGTTCAATTCTACTACTTAAGATGTTTTGGTCTGCTCCCCAAAATCGCTTTATTCCTCTGTGAAAATTAAATAACCTCTTATACTGGGGGCAAAGAAAAAAGCTTCTTTAGCACCTTAATTGACTTCAGCACTGTAAGTAATATGTTAAAGTCCTCACAAACTTCAAAGGTAGTTATTTTATTTACTTATTTTTTTCAATTTATTTGAAGGGGAAGGATGGAGGAAGGGAGAGGGAGAGGGGGGAGAGGGAGAGAGGGAGAAGAGGAGAGAAGATGAGAGGGTGAGAGGGATAGAGGGAGAGAGGGAGAGGAAGTGAGGGAGAGAAACTGTGCTGGTTTTAACATGAGTAAAAAGATAGAGCAGAACAGAAAGGGTAAAAATGGTGTAGTCAGTAGTGTTGAGGAGTTTTCTTGTGTTTATGATTGTTGCCAGATGAGAGTAGGAAAAAAATGTCCTATGGAGATTTGATGGGTAGTCTATGTTTACATATGGTATAAGGGCACGGACAAGAGCTGAATTGGAATAGACCAGACTTGGATTATGTATAAAAGCAGAATGATCATTCTTTTCCCATATTTGATCAACAGTTTCTCACAATTACTTACACAGCTGGCTTTGCTATCTGTGTGCTGCCTTCCCTCTCATTGTTTTCACTTGTCTTTACAAGTCTCTGACCACTATGTCTTCCTGCTTCCTACTACTGACATCACTTAAGACTTTATTGAGAAAACAAAAGTATTGGATGGGAGCTGTGTCCTTCCTGATAGCAAATTTACTGACTCACTTAAGGCCATGTTCTGCTTCTTCTCTAACACCCGACTGCCTCCCTCTCTGAGACACCATTTCTACGATCCCTCCTGCAATGTTCTCCTCTCTACTAGATCACTATCAGTAGTTTACAAATGTCCTCTAGTAGCTTTAGTAATAAAGCAGCAACAAAACAACAAACTCTAAGACAATAAAGAACAACAGGTGAAGGCAGGTATGAGAAGCATGTGTGGAAACTATATTGTGTTTCAAATAATAGACTACAAGGTCGTAATGATGTAGGAACTGGAAACTATTGTAATAATTAATGCCTGAACACTAAGGAAAGTAGAGAGGGAGTAATTGTAAGGTTTTTGGAGGTCTTGCAGAGATTTTCACAGTATTTGAGAATCTAAAGACTTAAAGAATTTTACTATTTCTAAACTTGAATTTTGGATGCTATATGAAACTATGAATAGATAAGAGGGTTAAAACCTTTGTATATTTTCTAGGCCTAAGGAGAGACTTCAGCCAGTTTGTTTTTTATATGCCAGAGAAAACATTGCAGGTCATGAGAAACCACAGCGTCTCTGAATTCATCCTGCTGGGTCTGTCTGCTGACCCCCAACTGCGGACTCTGCTCTTTATGCTGTTTCTGGTGATTTATCTACTGACCCTGATGGGAAACCTGATACTGCTGCTGGTGATCAGAGTTGATTCCTGCCTCTACAAACCCATGTACTTTTTTCTGGGCCAGTTGTCCTTCTTGGATCTCTGCCATTCCTCTGTCATTGTGCCCACGCTGCTGGAGAGCCTCCTGTCTGAGAAGAAAACAATCTCAGTAGGGGGCTGTATGGCTCAAGTCTTCTTTGTGTTCAGCACTGGGGGCACTGAATCCTGCCTGCTCACTGTGATGGCCTATGACCGATACGTTGCCATTTGTTCTCCATTGCTCTATGGCCAGGTGATGAACCAACAGCTGTGTATAGGGCTAGTATGGGGCTCATGGGGGTTGGCTTTTCTGGATGCTCTCATCAATATTCTTGTAGCTCTCAATTTAGACTTTTGTGATGCTCAAAATATTTACCACTTTAGCTGTGAGCTGCCCTCTCTGTATCCTTTATCTTGCTCTGATGTGTCTGCAAGTTTTGCCACCCTGCTGTGCTCCAGCCTTCTGCATTTCTTTGGAAATTTTCTCCTGATATTTGTTTCCTATGTTCGCATTTTGTCCACCATTCTAGCCATCAGCTCTACCACAGGTAGAAGCAAAGCCTTTTCCACCTGTTCCTCTCACCTTATTGCAGTGATCTTTTTTTATGGTTCTGGGTTTCTCCGTTATCTCATGCCTAATTCGAGAGTCACTGAAGAATTAGTGTTCTCTTTGCAATACAGTGTGATCACTCCCATGCTGAATCCCCTCATCTATAGCCTGAAGAACCAGGAGGTAAAGGCAGCTGTGAGAAGAATGTTCAGAAACCATTCCCTGTGTTTCAAATAAGGGACTACAAGGTCAAAATGATGTAGTAACTGGAAAGAATTACAATAAGTAGTGCCTGAACACTCAGAACAATTGTCTGATGTCTGGATCAGAAAGATACCTTACACTTTTTCTTAAGAATACTTGAGAAAACCTGGAGAGTTGTGTTCTAGGATGATACCAGTCTAGACTGCTCAGAGAAAGTTAGGTGGATAAGGCAAATCTCGTCTTGGCATTTTTATTGTAATAATATTTAGTTTATTTTACAGTTTGGTTGTTATGGTTTGCTCAGTCTATCTTTACTATTCTCCTGGAAACTGAACTTCACTTGTTCAATATAGTTTAAGAGAGACTGTTCATCATAGTCTCCCAACTTCCTCCTTTCTTTGTCCCCTCCTCCACTCATTATTCACTCATTCTTGGGACAGTGTCTGGCATAGGGATGCTTTCATGGTCAATGTGGTATCATTCGCCCTGAGGTGTTTTAAACTCGAGATATTCAGAAAGGCAGAGGTCAGTTTTTTTTTTACAAACTGTGTAAGTGCCCCTGCTGATAAGATCACTAGTTATAGATTATTTTAAAGGCCATATTTATAAATATGAATCATAAGAGCTCATTATTAGATATTTGCATCATGTCATGCACTATGCTAAGCAATTTTATACATTATTCCATTTAAGTATTATGACAAATGCATTAGATAAATGTTCTAGTTATCCCTATTTCAAATAAAATGAAATTGACTCAAAGAGGTAAATGATGGGATTGGAATTTGAAACCAAGGCTTATAACCAAAGCCTGTTTTCTTTACCATCTTTATACACTGGCTGTCTGATAATTTGGTCTCAGTTCATGAATTTAATTTTAATGATTTATTGTTGTCTTGTTTTGCCTTGCTTTAGTGTATCAGAATTAGATTCTGTCATTTGCAAGGAAATGACCTAAAAGATGTATATTGGTACTACAATGGAAGCACAGATAGAGATATCCAACAACAATTGGGGTAGCTGAAGTTGATTATTAGAACTGGGCATGTCTGATAGAGACTACAAATAACATATTTGTTTATCTTGATTTAAACTATTTCCTAAATGGCCATCCATTCCTTACTGTGAGGGAACCCATGATTAAAGATATTTCTGTATCTCCTACACATTGCTATACAAATTGCTCTGCCTGCAATTCCTGATGACACTGTAGAAAAGACAGAATATGAGAATGCAAGGCAAGTACTGGATAGAACTTGTGGCAAATACCAAACAGAATTTTAGGAAATATCCCATAGGTTGTGAAAAGCACTTGGAGAGTTAGTGAAATGGAGATTTGCCAAAGGCATATGGACTAAAATCATCATGGTCCTAATTATGAACTGGAAATCATTATGCTAAATGAAATAAGCCAGACCTATGTCTCTTATATGTAGAAGTTAACAAATAGAGTATAAAAATAGTGTGGATGTCATATTGTTTGGTATGTAGTGATAAATATTGCTCAGTGAATTGTACCAGGTATGTGACAATATATTCTTCTATGGTCATGAATCCCACATTTTAATATTTATATCTTTTAGGAAAAGATAGTGCATATTTACATAAGTGTGTGTGTGTAAAGGTAAATATGAAGTGATATGGAAAATGGTGGAAACTGTTAAGTCTTAAAATTAAAACATGAGCGACTGGTGCTCTGGCGTACTAGGTTAAGCCTCCACCTGCGGTGCTTGCATCACTTATGTGTGCTGGTTTGAGTCCTGGTAACTCCATTTCTGATCAAGCTCCCTGACAATGGCCTGAAAAAACAGTAGAAGATGGCCCAAGTGCTTGGGCCACTGTACTCATATGGCGGACCTAAAGAAGCTCCTGGCTCCTGGCTTCAGATCAACCCAGCTTTGGCTGTTGCAGTCATTTGAGGCATGAACCAGCGGATGGAAGACCTCTCTCTCTGGGTCTCCCTCTCTCTGTCTATAACTGTGTCTCTCAAATAAATGAATCTTAAAAAATTAAAAAAATTAAAGATTATTTATTTTTGAAATTACATATTTTTAAAACTTGCAAGTTATCAGTTGTTATTTTTCCTTTACTTTGCAGTCCTCAACAGTAAAGAATACAAACTCAAAGGGAACAGGGAAATTTTCTTTTATCTTCACTTCTTTTTTAAAAATACTAATTGTTGCTAACATGCATGTTGCGCAATGTATATCCTTTGAATGTATAAGTTATGGACCAAAAAAACAAATATATTTAGGATAGATTCTCACAAGAGGGATCCTGGTGCCAAAGCAGCTTGAAATTGTCTATCATGCAAATGTCAATCAACCTTCTTCTTCCTGGTCAGCCTAGTTATAGTCCAATAACCCACAAAAACTCTAGCCATGAGGGCAAAGTTTCTACTTATCAATAGGCACATTGAACGTTAATGGCCTGAACTGTCCAGTTAAAAGACACAGATTGGCTGATTGGGTTAAGGAACAAAACCCATCTTTTTGCTGCTTACAAGAAACACATCTTTCCAACAAAGATGCATACAGAATGAAAGTGAAAGGCTGGAAAAAGATATACCATGCCAACGGAAATGAAAAAAGAGCAGGCGTAGCCACCTTAATATCGGACAACATAAACTTTAACACAAAAACTGTTAAGAGAGACAAAGAGGGGCACTATATAATGATTAAGGGATCAATTCAACAGGAAGATATAATGATTATCAATGTATATGCACCTAATTACAGGGCACTGGTTTATTTAAAACATTTGTTAAGGGACTTAAAGGGAGACTTAGACCCCAATACAATAGTACTGTGAGACTTCAATATTCCACTCAGAAATAGACAGATCAACAGGACAGAAGACCAACAAGGAGACAGTAGATTTAAATGACACTATAGCCCAAATGGATCTACCAGATATCTACAGAGCTTTTCATCCTATACATAAAGCATTTACATTCTTCTCAGCAGTACATGGAACCTTCTCTAGGATTGACCACATACTAGGCCACAAAGCAAGTCTCAGCAAATTCAAAAGAATTAGAATCATATGATGCAGCTTCTCAGACCATAAAGGAATGAAGTTGGAAATTAGCAACTCAGAAAACCCTAGAGCATATGCAAACACATGGAGATTGAACAACAAGCTTCTGAATGAACAATGGGTCATAGAAATTAAAAGAGAAATTAAAAGAGAAATCAAACATTTTCTGGAAGTAAATGAGGATAACAGCACATCATACCAAAACTTATGGGATACAGCAAAAGCAGTGTTAAGAGGAAAGTTTATAACAATAGGTGCCTACATCAAGAAATTGGAAAGACACCAAATAGAGGAGCTTTCAAGTCATTTCAAGGATCTAGAAAATCAGCAGCAAACCAGACCCAAATCTAGTAGGAGAAGAGAAATAATTAAAATCAAAGACGAAATCAACAGGATTGAATAAAAAAATTACAAAAAATCAGCCAAATAAGGAGCTGGTTTTTTGAAAAAATAAACAAAATTGACACCCCATTGGACCAACTAACTAAAAAAGAAGAGAAAAGACCAAAATCAATAAAATCAGAGATGAAAAAGGAAACATAACAACAGTTACCAAGAAATAAAAAGAATCATCAGAAATTACTGCAAGGACTTGTATGCCAGCAAACAGGAAAACCTGTCAGAAATGGATAGATTCCTGGACACATGCAACCTACCTAAATTGAGCCAGGAAGACATAGAAAACCTAAACAGACCCATAACTGACACAGACATTGAAACAGTAATAAAGGCCCTCCCAACAAAGAAAAGCCCAGGACCAGATGGATTCACTGCTGAGTTCTACCAGACATTTAGAGAAGAACTAACTCCAATTCTTCTCAAACTATTCAGAACAATTAAAAATGAGGGAATCCTCCCAAATTCTTTCTATGAAGCCAGCATCACCTTAATTCCTAAGCCAGAAAAGATGCAGCACTGAAAGAGAATTACAGACCAATATCCCTGATGAACATAGATGCAAAAATACTCAATAAAATTCTGGCCAATAGAATACAACAACAAATCAGAAAGATCATCCACCAAAGACCAAGTAGGATTTATCCCTGGTATGCAGGGATGGTTCAATGTTCACAAAACAATCAACATGATACACCACATTAACAGACTGCAGAAGAAAAACCATATGATTCTCTCAATAGATGCAGAGAAAGCATTTGATAAAATACAACACCCTTTCATGATGAAAACTCTAAGCAAACTGGGTATGGAAGGAACATTCCTCAATACAATCAAAGCAATATATGAAAAACCCACTGCCAATATCCTATTGAGTGGGGGAAAGTTGGAAGCATTTTCACTGAGATCTGGTACCAGACAGGGATGCCCACTCTCACCACTGCTATCAATATAGTTCTGGAAGAGTTGGCCAGAGCCATTAGGCAAGAAAAAGAAATTAAAGGGAAACAAATTTGGAAAGAAGAACTCAAACTATGCCTCTTTGCAGATGATATGATTCTTTATTTAGGGGACCCAAAGAACTCTACCAAGAGACTACTGGAACTCATCGAAGAGTTTGGCAAAGTAGAAGGATATAAAATCAATGCACAAAAATCAACAGCCTTTGTATACACAGGCAATGCCATGGCTGAGGAAGAACTTCTAAGATCAATCCCATTCACAATAGATACAAAAACAGTCAAATACCTTGGAATAAACTTAACCAAGGATGTTAAAGATCTCTACGATGAAAATTACAAAACCTTACAGAAAGAAATAGAAGAGGATACCAAAAAATGGAGAAATCTTCCATGCTCATGGACTGGAAGAATCAACATCATCAAAATGTCCATTCTCCCAAAAGCAATTTATACATTCAATGCAATACCAATCAAGACACCGAAGACATTCTTCTCAGATCTGGAAAAAATGATGCTAAAATTCATATGGAGACACAGGAGACCTCGAATAGCCAAAGCAATCTTGTACAACAAAAACAAAGCCGGAGGCATCACAATACCAGATTTCAGGACATACTACAGGGCAGTTGTTATCAAAACAGCATGGTACTGGTACAGAAACAGATGGATAGACCAATGGAACAGAATAGAAACACCAGAAATCAACCCAAACATCTACAGCCAACTTATATTTGATCAAGGATCTAAAACCAATCCCTGGAGTAAGGACAGTGTATTCCATAAATGGTGCTGAGAAAATTGGATTTCCACGTGCAGAAGCTTGAAGCAAGATCCCTACCTTTCACCTTACACAAAAATTCACTCATCATGGATTAAAGACTTAAATGTACGACCTGACACCATCAGATTTTTAGAGGACATTGGAGCAACCCTGTAAGATATAGGTACCGGCAAAGACTTCCTAGAAAAGACCCTGGAGGCGCAGGCAGTCAAAGCCAAAATTAACTATTGGGATTGCATCAAATTGAGAAGTTTCTGTACTGCAAAGGAAACAGGAGAGTGAAGAGGCAACCGATAGAATGGGAAAAAAGATTTGCAAACTACACAACAGATAAAGGTTTGATAACCAGAATCTACAAAGAGATCAAGAAACTCCACAACATCAAAACAAACAACCCACTTAAGAGATGGGCCAAGGACCTCAATAGACATTTTTCAAAAGAGGAAATCCAAATGGCCAACAGACACATGAAAAAATGTTCAAGATCACTAGCAATCAGGGAAATGCAAGTCAAAACCACAATGAGGTTTCACCTCACCCTGGGTAGAATGGCTCACATCCAGAAATCTACCAACAATACATGCTGGAGAGGATGTGGGGAAAAAGGGACACTAACTCACTGTTGGTGGGAATGTAAACTGGTTAAGCCACTATGGAAGTCAGTCTGGAGATTCCTCAGAAACCTGAACATAACCCTACCATACAACCCAGCCATCCCACTCCTTGGAATTTACCCAAAGGAACTTAACTTTGATAATAAAAAAGCCATCTGCACATTAATATTTATTGAAGCTCAATTCACAATAGCTAAGACCTGGAACCAACCCAAATGCACATCAACAGTAGACTGGATAAAGAAATTGTGGGACATGTACTCTATAGAATACTATACAGCAGTCAAAAACAATGAAACCCAGTCATTTGCAACAAGATGGAGGAATCTGGAAAACATTATGTTGAGTGAATTAAACCAGTCCCAAAGGGACAAATATAATATGATCTCCCTGATCTGCGACAACTAACTGAGCACCAAAGGGGAAACCTGTGGAAGGGAAATGGACACTATGAGAAACAGTGACTTGATCAGCTCTTGTGCTGACTGTTGATGTACAATGTAATACTTTATCCTTTTTAGTATTTTTCTTTGTTTTGTTCTAGTACTAGTGGTTGAATTCTGTAATTAACACACACTTATTCTTTTCTTTTCTTTTCTTTTTTTTATTTAGTGAATATAAATTTCCAAAGTACATCTCATGGATTACAAAGGCTTAACCCCCCCACAACTCTCCCCCCCACGCAACCCTCCCCCCTCCACTCGCTCTCCCCTTCCATTCCCATTCAAGATTCATTTTCAATTCTCTTTATTTACAGAAAATCAGTTTAGTATATATATATATATGTATATATATATATATTTCAACAATTTGTCCTTCCATAGCAACACAAAGTGAAAAAATACTGTTGGAGTACTAGTTATAGCGTTAAATAACAGTGTACAGAACATTAATGACTGAGATTCTGCAAGATATTTTTTTTTAAAAAAGATTGATTATTTTTCTATGTAATTTCCAATTTAAAACCAAGGTTTTTTTTTCATTTTCAATTATCTCTATATACAGAAGATCATTTCAGTATATACTAAGCAAAGCTTTCGTCAGTTTGCACCCACACATAAACACAAAGTGTAAAAATACTGTTTTAGTACTAGCTATATCATTACTTCACCTTTGACAATCTATTAAGGACAGATCCCACATGGGATGTAAGTACACAGTGACTCCTGATGTTGATTTAACAATTTAACACTCTTGTTTATTGCATCAGTAATCACCTTAGGCTCTAGCCATGAATTGCCGAGGCTATGGAAGCCTTTAGGGTTCGCCGACTTCGATCCTATTCCAACAAGGCCATAGTCAAAGTGGAAGTTCTCTCCTCCCTTCAGAGAAAGGTACCTCCTACTTTGATGGCCCCGTTCTTTCCACTGGGATCACACTCGCTGAGATCCTTCATTTAGGTCTTCTTCTTCTTCATCTTTTTTTTTTCCCCAGCGTGTCTTGGCTTTCTATGCCTAAAATACTCTCATAGGCTCTTTAGCCAGATCCGAATGCCTTAAGGGCTGATTCTGAGGCCAGAGTGCTATTTAGGACATCTGTCATTCTATGAGTCTGCTTTGTTTCCTGCTTCCCACGTTGGATCCTTCTCTCCCCCACCCCCCCCTTTTTTATCAGTTAGTATTAGCAGACATTAGCCTTGTTTGTGTGATCCCTTTGACTCTTAGATCTATCAGTGTGATCAGTTGTGAACTGAAATTGATTGGGATTGAATTGGAATCCCCTGGAACTTTTCTAACTTCATCATTTGGGGCAAATCCAATTGAGCATGTCCCTTATTAAACATCTCTTCCCTCTCTTTTTCTCATTCTTATATTTAACCGGGATCACTTTTCAGTTAAGATTTAGACACCTCAGAATAATTGTAACACACAATTATTCTTCGGTGTTTAAATTTTAACTGAAAAGTGATCCCTGTTAAATATAACAATGGGAAAAGGAGAGGGAGGAGATGTACAATTTGGGACATGCTCAATTGGACTTGCTCCAAATGGTGGAGCTAGAAACGTGCCAGGGGATTCCAATTCAATCCCATCAAGGTGGCATGTACCAATGCCATCTCACTAGTCCAAGTGATCAATTTCAGTTCACAATTGATCACACTGATAGGTCTAAGAGTCAAAGGGATCACACAAACAATACTAGTGTCTGCCAATACTAACGGATAGAATAAAAATAGAACGATCCAACATGGGAAATGGAATACACAGCAGACTCATAGAATGGCAGATGTCCTAAATAGTGCTCTGGCCTCATAATCAGCCCTTAAGGAATTTTGGATATGGCTGAAGAGCCTCCCATGAGAGTATTTTAAGCATGGAAGCCAAGACACTCTGGCAAAAAAAAAAAGACTTAAATGAAAGATCTCTGCGAGTGAGATCCCAGTGGAAAGAACGGGGCCATCAAAGAAGGAGATACCTTTCTCTGAAGGGAGGAGAGAACTTCCACTTTGTATTTATTTATTTATTTATTTTTATTTTTGACATGCAGAGTGGACAGTGAGAGAGAGAGAGAGAGAGAGACAGAGAGAAATATCTTCTTTTACAGTTGGTTCACCCTCCAGTGTCCGCCGCGGCTGGTGTGCTGCAGCTGGCTCACCTGCCCTCCTACCCCCCGCTAATCCGAAGGCAGGAGCCAGGTGCTTATCCTGGTCTCCCATGGGGTGCAGGGCCCAAGCACTTGGGCCATTCTCTTATGCACTCCTGGGCCATAGCAGAATGCTGGCCTGAAGAGGGGCAACCGGGACAGAATCCGCTGCCCCGCCCGGGACTAGAACCCGGTGTGCTGGCACCACTAGTGGAGGATTAGCCTGTTGAGCCACAACGCCGGCCTGAGAACTTCCACTTTGACTATGACCCTGTCGGAATAAGATCGAAGTCGTCGAAATCAAAAGGCTTCCATAGCCTTGGCAACTCATGACTAGAGCCTAGGGAGATTACTGACGCCATGAACAGGAGTGTCAAATTGTTAAGTCAACAACAGGAGTCACTGTGTACTTACTTCTCATATGGGATCTGTCCTTAATGTGTTGCCCAACGCAAATTAATGCTATAACTAGTACTGAAACAGTATTTTTATACTTTGTGTTTCTGTGTGGGTGCAAACTGTTGAAATCTTTTACTTAATATATACTAAACTGATCTTCTGTATATAAAGATAATTGAAAATGAATCTTAATGTGAATGGAATGGGAGAGAGAGCGGGAGATGGTAGGGGTGCGAGTGGGAGGGAAATTATGGGGGGGGGGAAGCCATTGTAATCTATAAACTGTACTTGGAAATTTATATTTACTAAAAAAAAAAAAAACCAAACCTCTAGCCATGACTGGGCAAGACAATGATTGGACAAATACTCAACAAAATTTTTTTTTAACTTTTATTTAATGAATATAAATTTGCAGTGTACAGTTTATGGATTACAATGGCTTCCCCCTCCCATAACTTACCTCCCACCCACAACCCTCCCCTCTCCCGCTCCCTCTCCCCTTACATTCACATCAAGATTCATTTGCAATTCTCTTAATATACAGAAGATCAATTTAGTATAAAGATTTCAACAGTTTGCACCCACATAGAAACACAAAGTGAAACATACTGTTTGAGTACTAGTTATTGCATTAAATCAAAATGTACAGCACATTATGGACAGAGATCCCACATGAGGAGCAAGTGCACAGTGACTCCTGTTGTTGACCCAACAAATTGACACTCTAGTTTATGGTGCCAGTAACCACCCTAGGCTGTCGTCATGAGTTGCCAAGGCTATGGAAGCCTTCCAAGTTTGCCGACTCTGATCATATTTAGACAAGGTCATAAAAGACAGGGTGAGGATAGTAACCAATGATCCTAAGAGAGGCATTAACCAGGTTTGAACAATTATACAGAATTAAGTGGGGAAGAGGACCATCAGTACACACAGGTTGGGAGTAGAGCCATTGGTGGTAGAGTAGAGGTTATGATTACAAAGAAATGAGGCCCAAGTGCACTAGACAGGGTCTAGAACAAAGGACAGAGTCATTATTAGAGGAGCTAAGAAAGGTGCTGTCTAAGCTACAATTAAGTTTTCTGATTGAGAGGCAAGTAGAACCTGATAGAAGGGGCTTAATAATAATCTGGTGGGCTTTAGGCCTTGTAAGTTAAGAGGCCCAGACCTATCTATCTCTTCACTTGGGGTATATCCTAAGGGAGGTGTGAACCTCCTAGGGGAAGGCAGCCTGTTGACTTTCATTACTTGGCTGGCCTGGGAGGAGAGCTGGCCAGGTAAAGGCAGGGGGCATCTCTAACAGGAAATTTATAGTTCTGCCTTCAATGTTGCTGACCCTACTTGGCTGTCCCCTCAGCTGCAGTGGTCACTTTGGAAGTTGGGCTGAGTGAAGGGCTTTTCAGCTTAGAGCCAATAAGATCTGTGGCTCTGACCTGGGCATCCTTCGACTCCAGGGCAGGTCCATTTCCAGTGATCCAACTTTTGGCAGAGCTGCCAGGGCTCTTCACAAGCTGACTTCTGCTGAAGCCCAGGCTTACCACCTTGAAAGCCACTGCAGTGGACTGGCCTGTTAGGTCTCCTTGAGGGCAGATCACTGTACAGATCAGCCATTAATAGGCCTGCCACCCATTGCTTCTGATGCCTAGCTTTCTTTTCCTCCTGGTTTGTGTTAAAGCAGACCAGAGGATGCAAGTCAAGGGAGTGCCCGTTTCCCATCTCTAATCTTCGGTGGCCTGAACTACAAGTCTATAGTCACAGGCATGTTCTGTAGTAGTTTTTCTAAGGTAGACAATGCCCATGAGGAAAATTATATTCTCACTTAAAAACTTTCTTTCCCTTTGGTCTGAAAGGGAGGTTTTTTTTTCTACTTACTGTTTACTTCACTGATGGCGAAGTAAATCTAGCTATGAGATTATTATTTAAGTTCTTATTTTGGCTATGCTATTACAGAAAATTGTTAGCCATCTCTTTTATAAGGTCTAAAGATTAAATTGTGCGTCCTACAGATTCCTTCATAATAGAATTAGTTTCCTACCTTGAAGAGAATAGAGAAATGAAAGAACAAGTTGGGCTTAGAATAGAGAAATGAGGGAGCAAGTCCTAGATCGCTTGCTGACAATAGCAATATCACATGAATACTTAGCAAACAGTTTCAACCATTAGATAACAACTTAAGAAAACATTTACCAGAAGGTCCAATGCCTTCTATAAATTTTAAGAATCATGTATTTGGAAACACTTCTTAAATATCTAACATGGTGTAGTTTGTTTAACCAGTAAACTTAAGCACAACCATATAAAATGATTTTAGTTTCTTTCTACCAACAAGTTTAAAACATAAGATACACAGATTCAGGTCACACAAATTAAAATGTATCTTTGCTTAAATATAGCAGCTTAAATTTATGGGCAATCTAATCATAAGCCATTTAAAAAAAACTCTTAATAAAATTTCCCCATGTGACATACAATATATACACACATATAACATAGCATAATAGTCTGATATAGCAATTTTAATAATAGCTTTTAAAATCTTTAACTCTTTTTGTAGATTGCCAATTGATTTGAATTGCTTTTTGTTTTTAGTAACCTCAGTTAAGCATACTTTCTCTCAGTTGGTACTGTCAATACATTATTGGCTTCATCTGTTTACAGAGCCATCCCAAAGTACTGACTACAATAGAAGTGGCTGGAAAAAGTCCATAGGAACCTATAGGAGGACAGCTAAACCCAGAACCAACAATGCTTTAGTTTTATGAGCAGCAAATCATATATAACTGTGGATGACAAAAGACTTTAAGTCGCCATGTTTAAAATTATAAACTCATCAACCAACAAGAGGCACTTGCTTACTTCACAGTATTTTTGAAAGCACCTGTAGGATTTTACAAGTATTTAACCTTTTAGGCCTCTGAGGCTTTCTCATTAAGATAACTATCATGTCTAGTAACACAAGATCATTAGACTTTTTAATTCTCAAACATTTGTATTAATAGCATTTTCCATTATAGAAACTTAAAATTTGGTACCATGTCACTTCTTGACAGTACTTCTAATATAATCCAAATAGACTGATTAGTTGGTGTCTCTATAAGATGAGAGACATAGGTCCTTCGATTTTTTCAGTTGGGCCCAAACTGGAAAAACCAAAGTCCAGGATTTACTGGAAATTTTAGAGACCAGATTGTTTGAAACTTTGATTTTTTGAATGCCTGTCAAGAATGTCAAGAAGGCTCAAAATCCAAAATATCTGGTTGAAATAAGATTTCTTAAAATCATGACATAACATAGACCAAACTTGATCATTGTTACAAGGTGATTATTCAAATTTTTGAAAAAAGCACATATTTAAATAACCCATAGCTCTTAATAAAAATTCAGCTGTTTTTGAACAATTAGAATTTAACAGACATCAAGAGAACATAATAGATTACTTTAACACATTGATTTAACCGAGCATCAGAGTTTAATTCTATGTCAAAGAGAAATTGAGCTTCCTGTGATCTTTTGCTGTGAGGTTTCCTTCCTTTACCTTCTTTCATATTGGTGACCATGTTTCTGTGTTTCTGTGTGTAACACATCTTTAAGCATCTTTTGCAGGGCAGGATGAGTGGCAACAAATTCTTTCAGTTTCTGTTTGCTATGAAAAGTCTTCATTTCACCTTCATTCACAAATGAGAGCTTTGCAGGATATAGTATTCTGGGCTGGCAGTTTTTCTCTCTTAGTACCTGGGCTATGTCTCGCCATTCCCTTCTAGCTTGTAGGGTTTCTGATGAGAAGTCTGCTGTGAGTCTAATTGGAGATCCTCTGAGAGTAATCTGACATTTCTCTCTTGCATATTTTAGGATCTTTTCTTTATGTTTCACTGTGGTGAGTTTGATTACAACATGTCGTGGTGAGGATCTCTTTTGGTCATGTTTATTAGGGGTTCTATAAGCTTCCTGTACTAAGATGCCTCTGTCCTTCTCCAAACCTGGGAAATTTTCTGCTAGTATCTAACTGAAGATGCATTCTAATCCTTTCTCCCTCTCCATGCCTTCAGGAACTCCTAGAACCCGAATGTTAGGTTTTTTAATAGTATCCTGTAGATTCCTGACAATATTTTTTAGATTTCTAATTTCTTCTTCTTTTCTTTGGTTTGCCTGTTTCCTTTCCTGTTCTCTGTCTTCTAAGTCTGATATTCTCTCTTCTGCTTCGCTCATTCTGTTTTTAAGGCTCTCTAATGTGTTTGTCATTTGATCTATTGAATTCTTCATTTCATTATGATTTCTCGTCACTATCAGAGTTTCTTGTTCCACTAGTTGTTTCATTTCATTTTGATTCCTCCTTAATATTTCACTTTCACGAGAGAGATTTTCTATCTTGTCCATGAAGGATTTCTGTAGTTCAAGAATTTGTTTTTGAGAACTTCTTAATGTTCTTATCAATTTTTTGAGATCCGCTTCTTGCATTTCTTCGATCTCTTCATCTTCATAATCTTGAATTGGGGTGTCTTTTTCATTTGGGGGCGTCATAGTTTCTTCCTTGTTCTTGTTAGCTTGGTTTTTGCGTTTGTTGTTTGGCATGTTGGAGATATTTGGTTTCTTCACTGTGGGGTTTTTTCTTGTTACACTATGGCTCTATATTAAGTGGACTGTCTGCTTTCAGTGGAGCCTTAGAGGCTTGAGATGAGTGTGGACTGAGAGCTGTGTTTGGTTCCTCAGGGTTGAGGGTGTGTCAAAGATAACACTCCCAGGTTAGGTGTGGTAAATCTCTCTTTCTTTTTTTGATTCAAAAGGGAAGTAATTCCGCACAGCTGAATGTAATTGGAGGTAGTTAGCAGGCAAATGATATACCCACAGGAGCCAGAGATCAGAAGCTCTTTCCCAAGGACCACACAGGGAATCTCTGCTGCCCTCAGTGTGGGCTCCAATTCTCCTGCAGTCTCCCACTGGGTTGCCAAGTTAGATGCTAATCTCCTGTTATTTCACCCCTCCCGCCAGAGTCAGGTTTTTCTGCTAGGCTCACGGCTGGTGCAGACCTGAGGTCGCCCTGCTTATGACGTATGTCCAAAATGGGGCCTGCTCTGTCTTGCTCGCCTTTGAGAGGTGAGCGGAGAGAGAGAAACTTGTGTCCGTATCAGTCACTTTTTTTATTTTTTTCCTATCTCTCTTCTAGTTAGCCTGGTGAACTTTTCCCCATGGAGTTTCAAGCCTCGTTCCCTCTAGCCTCCTCTTTCCGCTTGCCCGCTCGTATCTCGGGGCTATGGAGGTTCGGCTCACCTCGCGTTCCAGCGCTGGTGTGTTGAGTCTGCCGCTGGTGTCCAAACTTGGGCTCCCATGCTCTCCACGCAGGTCCACTGTGAATCACTAGTTCCGGAAGAGTTTCCTCTGCTGTTTCATCCCCTACTCTTCCTTGACCCTGCAGTATCTCCAGTTATATTAAACTTTCTCTCCCCCCGGACTAATAGTGTGCTCCCTGCCTATTCCGCCATCTTGCCGCTCTCCTCAACAACATTTTAATTTACCAAGATTGGATCTGCTGTGCCATTAAGAAAAACTGTTTTGATAAAAATCTCAAATTTTGTTAAGATATATTACCACATACTTTAAATTTTTTATCTTTATTTTCTTGAAAATTCAAGGGCACTTAATACCTGGTCATTTTTTGTATTGCTTGAATTTTAAAAAAGATTATATGTAAAATTTCATAGATACAGTTTTAAGGATATAATGATACTTTCTACCCCTTATTTCCTCTCTCCTCCTTCCTTTCATATTTTTCTTTTAATTTTTACAATGGCATACTTTATTTATTTGCATGCATTTCATAAATACAACATTAGGAACATAGTAATTCTGCCCATCATACCTGCCCTCCTACCCACTCTTCCACCCCTCTTCCCCTTCCCTCTCCTGTTCCATGTCCTGTTTTTAGTAAGATTTATTTTCATTTAACTTTTTTTATTTTTACAGAGGATTAACTATTCTATATAGAGTTAAATGCTTAGCATGAGAAAGAAAAAAACCCAACATTACTAAAAAAAAAACCTGTTCCTCAACCTTTTCTTCCCCTTCCTCTTTTCCCTTCCTTCCTCCCCCCTTTCCTTTTAGAAACTTAATTATTGTAAAAGAAGAACTCAAGAATGATACATCTTTTGTGTACTCTTATACATAAATATAACTTATGAGATATAAAATATTCTCCACTTAATACGGTAAAGGGAAGTGATTCTTGAGAACAAGTTTTACTATTAAATCTCATGATACAACTCTTTGAGGACAGAGGTCCTGCATGGGAAGTTAGTGCACAGTGACTAGTTTATTTAACAATTGACACTGTTTTGGTTTTTTTTTTTTTTTAGAAAGAAGTCTTATTTTTTATTTCATTTTCTGGTTTACTTCTCAAATGGCTGCAACAGCCAAGACTGGACCAGACAGGATCCAGGAGCCCTGAACTCCAGGTTTCCCATATGGGTGGCAAGCACTCAAGTACTTGAGTCATCATCTGTTACCTCCCCAGGTGTTATTTACCAAAAAGCTAGATTAGAAGCAGGGGAGCTAGAACTCTAAGTGTAGCACTCCAGGATGGAATGCAGGCCTGTCAGTAGCATTTTAAATTTTGTATCAAATGCCTGCTCCCATTATTATTTTAATTTTACATAATTGTGGAGTAAAGTATGGTAATTAAATACATTTACAAAATGCGTTATAAAATCAGAGTAGTTAGAATTTACATCTTCTTGGCCAGCGCTGCAGCTCACTTGGCTAATCATCCACCTGCGGCGCTGGCACCCCGGTTTCTAGCCCCGGTTGGGGTGCTGGATTCTCTCCTGGCTGCTCCTCTTCCAGTCCAGCTCTCTGCTGTGGCCCAGGAAGGCAGTGGAGGATGGCCCATGCGCTTGGGCCCTGCACCTGCATGGGAGACCAGGAGAAGCACCTGGCTCCTGGCTTTGGATCGGCACAGTGCGCCGGCTGCACTGGCCATTGTGGGGTGAACCAATGGAAGGAAGACCTTTCTCTCTCTCTCTCACTGTCTAACTCTGCCTGTCAAAAAAAAATAGCATCACTTCATAAATGAGCAAAGGTGCATAACCATGTTGGTTTCTCCTATAGCTTAAAAAAAAGGAAAAAATAAGAAAAAAAAGAATTTCCATCTTCTTAAGGCATTAACAATTTTTTAAAAAAATTTTTATTTAATGAATATAAATTTCCAGTGTACAGCTTATGGATTACAATGGCTTCCCCCTCCCATAACTTCCCTCCCACCCACAACCCTCCCCTCTCCCGCTCCCTCTCCCTTTCCATTCACATCAAGATTCATTTTCAATTCTCTTTATATACAGAAGATCAATTTAGTATAAAGATTTCAACAGTTTGCACGCACATAGAAACACAAAGTGAAACATACTGTTTGAGTACTAGTTATAGCATAAAATCACAATGTACAGCACATTAAGGACAGAGATCCCACATGAGGAGCAAGTGCACAGTGAGTCCTGTTGTTGACCCAACAAATTGACACTCTAGTTTATGGTGCCAGTAACCACCCTAGGCTGTCGTCATGAGTTGCCAAGGCTATGGAAGCCTTCCAAGTTTGCCGACTCTGATCATATTTAGACAAGGTCATAAAAGACAGGGTGAGGATAGTAACCAGGTTTGAACAATTATACAGCATTAAGTGGGGAAGAGGACCATCAGTACACACAGGTTGGGAGTAGAGCCATTGGTGGTAGAGTAGAGGTTATGATTGCGAAGGAATGAGGCCCAAAAAAGTGCGCTAGACAGGGTCTAGAACAAAGGACAGAGTCATTATTAGAGGAGCTAAGAAAGGTGCTGTCTAAGCTACAATTAAGTTTTCTGATTGAGAGGCAAATAGAACCTGATAGAAGGGGCTTGTTAATAATCTGGTGGGCTTTAGGCCTTGTAAGTTAAGAGGCCCAGACCTATCTATCTCTTCACATGGGGTATATCCTAAGGGAGGGGAAGGCACTCTGTTGACTTTCATTACTTGGCTGGCCTGGGAGGAGAGCTGGCCAGGTAAAGGCAGGGGGCGTCTCTAACAAGAAATTTACAGTTCTGCCTGCAATGTTGCTGACCCTACTTGACCATCCCCTTAGCTGCAGTGGTCACTTTGGAAGTTGGGCTGAGTGAAGGGCTTTTCAGCTTAGAGCCAATAAGATCTGTGGCTCTGACCTGGGCATCCTTCGACTCCAGGGCAGGTCCATTTGCAGTGATCCAACTCTTGGCAGAGCTGCCAGGGCTCTTCACAAGCTGACTTCTGCTGAAGCCCAGGCTTACCACCTTGAAAGCCACTGCAGTGGACTGGCCTGTTAGGTCTCCTTGAGGGCAGATCACTGTACAGATCAGCCATTAATAGGCCTGCCACCCATTGCTTCTGATGCCTAGCTTTCTTTTCCTCCTGGTTTGTGTTAAAGCAGACCAGAGGATGCAAGTCAAGGGAGTGCCCGTTTCCCATCTCTAATCTTCGGTGGCCTGAACTACAAGGCTATAGTCACAGGCATGTTCTGTAGTAGTTTTTCTAAGGTAGACAATGCCCATGAGGAAAATTATATTCTCACTTTAAAACTTTCTTTCCCTTTTGTCTGAAAGGGAGGCTTTTTCTACTTACTGTATACTTCGCTGATGGCGAAGTGAATCTAGCTATGAGATTATTATTTAAGTTCTTATTTTGGCTATGCTATTACAGAAAAATGTTAGCCATCTCTTTTATAAGGTCTAAAGATTAAATTGTGCGTCCTACAGATTCCTTTATAATGGAATTACTTTCCTACCTTGAAGAGAATAGAGAAATGAAAGAACAAGTTGGGCTTAGAATAGAGAAATGAGGGAGCAAGTCCTAGATCGCTTGCTGACAATAGCATATTACATGAATACTTAGCAAACCATTTCAACCATTAGATAACAACTTAAGAAAACATTTACCAGAAGGTCCAATGCCTTCTATAAATTTTAAGAATCATGTATTTGAAAACACCTCTTAAATATCTAACATGGTGCAGTTTGTTTAACCAGTAAACTTAAGCACAACCATCTAAAATGTTTTAAGTTTCTTTCTACCATCAAGTTTAAAACATATGATACACAGATTCAGGTCACACAAATTAAAATGTATCTTTGATTGATTTTAGCAGCTTAAATTTATGGACAGTCTTATCTATAAGCCATTTAAAATAAAACTCTTAATAAAATTTTCCCATGTGGAGAGAGGCGGCAAGATGGCGGAATAGGCAGGGAGCACACTTAGTCCGGGGGGAGAGAAAGTTTAATATAAGTGGAGATACTGCAGGGTCAAGGAAGAGTAGGGGATGAAACAGCAGAGGAAACTCTTCCGGAACTAGTGATTCACAGTGGACCTGTGTGGAGAGTGTGGGAGCCCAAGTTCGGGACACCAGCGGCAGACTCAACGCACCAGCGCTGGAACGTGAGGTGAGCCGAACCTCCATAGCCCGAGATACCAGCGGGCAAGCGGAAAGAGGAGGCTAGAGGGAACGAGGCTTGAAACTCCATGGGGAAAAGTTCACCAGGCTAACTAGAAGAGAGATAGGAAAAAAATAAAAAAAGTGACTGATACGGACACAAGTTTCTCTCTCTCCGCTCACCTCTCAAAGGCGAGCAAGACAGAGCAGGCCCCATTTTGGACATACGTCATAAGCAGGGCGACCTCAGGTCTGCACCAGCCCTGAGCCTAGCAGAAAAACCTGACTCTGGCGGGAGGGGTGAAATAACAGGAGATTAGCATCTAACTTGGCAACCCAGTGGGAGACTGCAGGAGAATTGGAGCCCACACTGAGGGCAGCAGAGATTCCCTGTGTGGTCCTTGGGAAAGAGCTTCCGATATCTGGCTCCTGTGGGTATATCATTTGCCTGCTAACTACCTCCAATTACGTTCAGCTGTGCGGAATTACTTCCCTTTTGAATCAAAAAAAGAAAGAGAGATTTACCACACCTAACCTGGGAGTGTCATCCTTGACACACCCTCAACCCTGAGGAACCAAACACAGCTCTCAGTCCACACTCATCTCAAGCCTCTAAGGCTCCACTGAAAGCAGACAGTCCACTTAATATAGAGCCATAGTGTAACAAGAAAAAACCCCACAGTGAAGAAACCAAATATCTCCAACATGCCAAACAACAAACGCAAAAACCAAGCTAACAAGAACAAGGAAGAAACTATGACGCCCCCAAATGAAAAAGACACCCCAATTCAAGATTATGAAGATGATGAGATCGAAGAAATGCAAGAAGCGGATCTCAAAAAATTGATAAGAACATTAAGAAGTTCTCAAAAACAAATTCTTGAACTACAGAAATCCTTCATGGACAAGATAGAAAATCTCTCTCGTGAAAGTGAAATATTAAGGAGGAATCAAAATGAAATGAAACAACTAGTGGACATACAATATATACACACATAGAACATAGCATAATAGTCCGATATAGCAATTTTAATAATAGCTTTTAAAATCTTTAACTCTTTTTGTAGATTGCCAATTGATTTGAATTGCTTTTTGTTTTTAGTAACCTCAGTTAAGCATACTTTCTCTCAGTTGGTACTGTCAATACATTATTGGCTTCATCTGTTTACAGAGCCATCCCAAAGTACTGACTACAATAGAAGTGGCTGGAAAAAGTCCATAGGAACCTATAGGAGGACAGCTAAACCCAGAACCAACAATGCTTTAGTTTTATGAGCAGCAAATTATATATAACTGTGGATGACAAAAGACTTTAAGTCGCCATGTTTAAAATTATAAACTCATCAACCAACAAGAGGCACTTGCTTACTTCACAGTATTTTTGAAAGCACCTGTAGGATTTTACAAGTATTTAACCTTTTAGGCCTCTGGGGCTTTCTCATTAAGATAACTATCATGTCTAGTAACACAAGATCATTAGACTTTTTAATTCTCAAACATTTGTATTAATAGCATTTTCCATTATAGAAACTTAAAGTCTGGTACCACGTCACATCTTGACAGTCTTTCTAATATAAAACAAATAGACTGATTAGTTGGTGTCTCTATAAGATGAGAGACATAGGTCCTTCGATTTTTTCAGTTGGGCCCAAACTGGAAAAACCAAGGTCCAGGATTTACTGGAAATTTTAGAGACCAGATTGTTTGAAACTTTGATTTTTTGAATGCCTGTCAAGAATGCCAAGAAGGCTCAAAATCCAAAATATCTGGTTGAAATAAGATTCCTTAAAATCATGACATAACATAGACCAAACTTGATCATTGTTACAAGGTGATTATTCAAATTTTTGAAAAAAGCACATATTTAAATAACCCATAGCTCTTAATAAAAATTCAGCTGTTTTTGAACAATTAGAATTTAACAGACATCAAGAGAACATAATAGATTACTTTAACACATTGATTTAACCGAGCATCAGAGTTTAATTCTATGTCAAAGAGAAATTGAGCTTCCTGTGATCTTTTGCTGTGAGGTTTCCTTCCTTTACCTTCTTTCATATTGGTGACCATGTTTCTGTGTTTCTGTGTGTAACACATCTTTAAGCATCTTTTGCAGGGCAGGATGAGTGGCAACAAATTCTTTCAGTTTCTGTTTGCTATGAAAAGTCTTCATTTCACCTTCATTCACAAATGAGAGCTTTGCAGGATATAGTATTCTGGGCTGGCAGTTTTTCTCTCTTAGTACCTGTGCTATGTCTCGCCATTCCCTTCTAGCTTGTAGGGTTTCTGATGAGAAGTCTGCTGTGAGTCTAATTGGAGATCCTCTGAGAGTAATCTGACGTTTCTCTCTTGCACATTTTAGGATCTTTTCTTTATGTTTCACTGTGGTGAGTTTGATTACAACATGTCGTGGTGAGGATCTCTTTTGGTCATGTTTATTAGGGGTTCTATAAGCTTCCTGTACTAAGATGCCTCTGTCCTTCTCCAAACCTGGGAAATTTTCTGCTAGTATCTAACTGAAAATGCCTTCTAATCCTTTCTCCCTCTCCATGCCTTCAGGAACTCCTAGGACCCGAATGTTAGGTTTTTTAATAGTATCCTGTAGATTCCCGACAATATTTTTTAGATTTCTAATTTCTTCTTCTTTTCTTTGGTTTGCCTGTTTCCTTTCCTGTTCTCTGTCTTCTAAGTCTGATATTCTCTCTTCTGCTTCACTCATTCTGTTTTTAAGGCTTTCTAATGTGTTTGTCATTTGATCTATTGAATTCTTCATTTCATTATGATTTCTCGTCACTATCAGAGTTTCTTGTTCCACTAGTTGTTTCATTTCATTTTGATTCCTCCTTAATATTTCACTTTCACGAGAGATTTTCTATCTTGTCCATGAAGGATTTCTGTAGTTCAAGAATTTGTTTTTGAGAACTTCTTAATGTTCTTATCAATTTTTTGAGATCCGCTTCTTGCATTTCTTCGATCTCATCATCTTCATAATCTTGAATTGGGGTGTCTTTTTCATTTGGGGGCGTCATAGTTTCTTCCTTGTTCTTGTTAGCTTGGTTTTTGCGTTTGTTGTTTGGCATGTTGGAGATATTTGGTTTCTTCACTGTGGGGTTTTTTCTTGTTACACTATGGCTCTATATTAAGTGGACTGTCTGCTTTCAGTGGAGCCTTAGAGGCTTGAGATGAGTGTGGACTGAGAGCTGTGTTTGGTTCCTCAGGGTTGAGGGTGTGTCAAGGATGACACTCCCAGGTTAGGTGTGGTAAGTCTCTCTTTCTTTTTTTGATTCAAAAGGGAAGTAATTCCGCACAGCTGAACGTAATTGGAGGTAGTTAGCAGGCAAATGATATACCCACAGGAGCCAGAGATCAGAAGCTCTTTCCCAAGGACCACACAGGGAATCTCTGCTGCCCTCAGTGTGGGCTCCAATTCTCCTGCAGTCTCCCACTGGGTTGCCAAGTTAGATGCTAATCTCCTGTTATTTCACCCCTCCCGCCAGAGTCAGGTTTTTCTGCTAGGCTCAGGGCTGGTGCAGACCTGAGGTCGCCCTGCTTATGACGTATGTCCAAAATGGGGCCTGCTCTGTCTTGCTCGCCTTTGAGAGGTGAGCGGAGAGAGAGAAACTCGTGTCCGTATCGGTCACTTTTTTTATTTTTTTCCTATCTCTCTTCTAGTTAGCCTGGTGAACTTTTCCCCATGGAGTTTCAAGCCTCGTTCCCTCTAGCCTCCTCTTTCCGCTTGCCTGCTGGTGTTTCGGACTATTGAGGTTCGGCTCACCTCGCGTTCCAGCGCTGGTGTGTTGAGCCTTCTGCTGGTGTCCCAAACTTGGGCTCCCACGCTCTCCACACAGGTCCACTGTGAATCACTAGTTCCGGAAGAGTTTCCTCTGCTGTTTCATCCCCTACTCTTCCTTGAACCTGCAGTATCTCCACTTATATTAAACTGTACAATTTTTTGACTGACAATAATTGTACATGTTTATGGGTACAATAATACAATTTATGTATATACATACAATTTATGTACATACATATAATTTCTGTATGACTATACAATGTATAATGATCAAATCACAGTAATTAATGTTTCTTTTTTTAAGATTTTATTTATTTACTTGAAAGTCAGAGTTACAGAGAGGCAGAGACAGAGAGAGAGAGAGAGAGAGAGAGAGAGAGAGAGAGAAATGGAGAGGGGCCCTCCATCCACTGATTCACTCCCCAAATGTCTGCAATAGCTGGAGCTGAGCTGATCCAATGCCTGGAGCCAGGAGCTTCCTCCGGGTCTCCCACATGGGTACAGGGGCCACAGGACTTAGGTCATCTTCCACTGCTTTCCCAGGCCATAGCAGAGAGCTGGATCTGAAGTGGAGCAGCTGGGACCCAAACTGGTGCCCATATAGAATGCCAGCACTGCTGGTGGCGGCTTTACCTGCTATGTCACAGCACCAGCCCCAGTAGTTAATGTTTCTATCTCCTAATAATGATATGCTTGATACCTTTAAACTTTCATTTTGTAGTTATTCATAAAATACCTACTGTCAAATATGAGTACAGCCCCCTCACTTCGCTGTAGAACACTAGAACTTATTTCTACTATATATGTATTTTGGTATCCATTATTCAGTCTCTTCAATGACCACTTCCTAACTCCCTATTCAGTCTCTAATAATCACTATTCTATGTTCAGATCAATTTTTTAATCTTCCATGTATTAGAGAGTATGTTTGACATTGTTTTTTGTGTCTAACATTTCACCAGCATCATGTTCCTTAGCTCTATCCATTTTGCTGCAAATGATAGAATTTTGTTCTTTTTTATGGCTGAACAATAATACATTGTGTATGTGAGTATGTAGCACATATCCATTATCCATTGTTGTGTACCTGGATTGATTCCATGTCTTAGTTATTGTGAATAATGCTGCAATGAATATGAAAGTGCAGATATCTCTAGTTCCTAATTTAATTTCCTCTGGACATATATATATATCCAGAAGTTAGATTATATATATATATCCAGAAGTTAGATTATAGCATCACAATGTATATCTGTTAAGTTTTCAAAGAACTTCAATAAGGTTTACATATTGCTTCTACAAATTCGTTTCTACCAACAGTGTGTAAAGGTTGCCTTTTTTCTACATCCTCACCAAGACTTGCTGTCATTTCTCATATGGTTGGTGATGCTGAGCAGCTTTTTATATGATTGATGATAATTAATATGCTATTCTAGTCCATTTTCTATTTCTAATATAATACCAGAGGTTGAGTAAGTCAGAAAAGAGATTTGTTTTGCCTCATATTTTTGATCCCATGTTGAAAATGATTTCTGGTGATGGCTTTCTTTCTTTCTTTCTTTCTTTCTTTCTTTCTTTCTTTCTTTCTTTCTTTCTTTCTTTCTTTCTCTCTCTTTTTCCTTTCTTTCTTTTTTCTTTCTCTCTCTCTTTTTTAAGAAAATCAGTTTTATTCTAGTAACACCAATATATTATTAAAATTTTCTTGCTGGCAGAGTCCTGAGGTGGTAAATAATATCACATGGTAATATACAAGGAATACACTAGAATCTTAGCCAAAGTAGGTTTTATGGCAAATTTATGTTGAGATAACTTGTTGACCATTAATCCATTCATGAAAGCAAAGCCCTAATCAGTTCTTTTTTTTAACTTGAAAACCAAAATTTAATGATTCTAACAAATTTACTTGTAGCTACACAATTTTATATGCAACATTTCATCCCTTAAGATTATAGAATTTTGCTTTCTAAACTAAATTACATGTCAACAGTTCTAACCAGCATGGCTGCCAAAGCCCTCCACAGCTTAAAACAAGCAACAGGTGGAAAAAATCCCTAACCCATGGAATTTTAGCTTAAAATTCTAGCTTAATCAGAAAAACCTGGAACACATTTTGACAGGTCCAGTGTTGACCAAAAGAAGACACAGGTTTCTCATTAAACTTTGTTTTAATGGGTCTCAAAATTCTGTGACAGATTTTTGGTCAAGTTGTTTCCATTAAAAAGTACTGATTTTAAAAACTAATAACTTAAAACTGCCATGCACACAAAAAATGGCCCACACAACATTTTCCTTTCCTTCTGAAGGTTTTACGATGCATTGTTATCATTAACCAGTCTTTCACTATTAAACTTAAATGGCCAATTGAGACAAACAGTTCTGAGACCGTTCTTCCACCACTGATTAAGACTGGGGTGGCAGGTATTAGGGATAATATTCATTTAGCCTTCTGAGCTTTCTGGGCAGACTTGGTGACCTTGCCAGCTCCAGCAGCCTTCTTGTCCACTGCTTTGATCACACCCACAGCAACCGTCTGTCTCATATCATGGACAGCGAAACAATTCAGAGGAGGATAGTCAGAGAAGCTCTCAACACACATGGGCTTGCCAGGAACCATATCAACAATGGCAGCATCACCAGATTTCAAGAATTTAGGGCCATCTTCCAACTTCTTTCCAGAACGATGATCAATCTTTTCCTTCAGCTCAGCAAGCTTGCAAGCAGTGTGAGCCATGTGACAATCCAGCACAGGGGCATACCCAGCACTGATCTGACCTGGATGGTTCAGGATGATCATCTGAGCAGTGAAGCCAGCTGCTTCCATTGGTGGGTCATTTTTGCTGTCACAAGCAACATTGCCATGATGAACATCTTTGACAGACACGTTCTTGACATTGAAGCCCACATTGTCCCCAGGAAGAGCTTCACTCAAAGCTTCATGGTGCATTTCGATGGACTTGACTTCAGTTGTGACGTTGACTGGAGCAAAAGTTACCACCATGCCAGGTTTGAGAACACCAGTCTCCACTTGGCCCACAGGGACAGTGCCAATACCACCAATTTTGTAGACATCCTGTAGGGGCAGACACAGAGGCTTGTCAGTTGGTCTAGTTGGTGGAAGGGTGCAATCCAGAGCTTCAAGCAGTGCGGTTCCACTGGCATTGCCATCTTTGCGGGTGACTTTCCATCCCTTGAACCATGGCATATTAGCACTTGGCTCCAGCATGTTGTCACCATTCCAACCAGAAATTGGCACAAATGCTACTGTGTCAGGGTTGTAGCCAATTTTCTTAATGTAGGTGCTGACTTCCTTAACGATTTCCTCGTATCTCTTCTGGCTGTTGGGTGGCTCAGTGGAATCCATCTTGTTAACACCAACAATTACTTGTTTCACACCCAGTGTGTAAGCCAGAGGGCATGTTCATGGGTCTGCCCGTTCTTGGAGATACCAGCTTCAAATTCCCTGACACCAGCAGCAACAATCAGGACAGCACAGTCAGCCTGAGATGTGCCTGTAATCATGTTTTTGATGAAGTCTCTGTGTCCTGGGGCATCAATGATAGTCACGTAATACTTGCTGGTCTCAAATTTCCACAGGGAGATGTCAATGGTGATACCATGCTCACGCTCGGCTTTCAGTTTATCCAAGACCCAGGCATACTTAAAGGAACCCTTTCCCATCTCGGCAGCCTCCTTCTCAAATTTTTCAATGGTTCTTTTGTCGATGCCACCACATTTGTAGATCAGATGGCCAGTGGTGGTGGACTTGCCCGAATCTACATGGCCAATGACGATGATGTTGATGTGAGTCTTTTCCTTTCCCATTTTGGCTTTGATTTAGCGGTGTTTTTCATGACACCTGTGTTCTGGCGGCAAACCCGCCTAATCAGTTCTTAAACATCTCAGTTGGTTCCAGCTCTAATATTTTATAATGGGGATTAAGTTTCAAGATGAGTTTCAGAAGGGACAAACCATATTGAAACCATAGCACTCATCTTTGGATAAATTCAAATCTGTCCTTTTTCAAATTGGATTATTTGGGGTTTTTTCCTATTGAATTTTTTTTTTTATTTTTGTTATTAGTTGCTTATCACTTTTATGGTTTGCAATATTTTCCCCCATTCTGTAAATTTTGTCTTCATTGTCTTTATTCTTTGTTGTGAAGAAAATTTTAGTTTGATAGAGTCCCAGTTGTTTATTTTTGCTTTTGTTGCATGTGTGTTTGGGACCGTTTCCAAGAAACTAGCTGAGTCAGTGTTAAGAATCTTTCCCTTACATTTTAATGTCTTATGTTTAAGTGATTAATCCATTTTAAGTTTTTTTTTCTATATTGAGTCACACAGGGTCAGATTTTACCTTTTTAGAATGTAGATATCAAAGAAATTAAAGGTAGCCATATAGAGAAACTCTGTTCATCTTCTCCTCCACTGAGAAGAACCAAAGCAGCCACATCTTAAGGTGCATGCCTGAGGAAGATACAGTAAAAGAACAGTAGGAACACGACGGGATAGTTATCCTAGGCAAAGTGTACAAAGGGTAATAAAGCCAAACCCACAGTGTCTGAACCTCAGGCCCCATGGCCAGGGGGCTTATTTGTTTCATAGAAAAGGATGAACAGGAGAGTCTCAGCAGAGCCCATCTGTAGGGATACCGTTCATGGGCAGTGCTTACTAGAGAGGAATCACTCACCAAAGACCACTAGCTCAGTAAGATCTCTGGAAACCTTACAGTCACTTTCCTTCAGAGAAAGAACCCATATTCCCTCCCCCAACCCATAGAGCACAAGCTGTGTGTAGTGACATGTTGTAAAAGGAGTCATTGGCAAGCCATGTCATGTTAGGGGACAGAAGCCTTTGCTTATCTTCTTCCCAGAGGCCACAAGGACATTACTCCATTCTGGAAAGGCATATTGAACTCTACAGTTCCGTCTTGACCCAACAGAGCACGAGTGACCCAGAACCCTTGTCCACACAGCTTCCTGTATCTTAGGATCCAGGGATGCAGACAGCTGGGATATCTAGCCCCATACCCTAGGAGTAAGGAGGTCTGCCCCTCAGATTAGAGGATCAGAAACCCCAGTACCTGCCCTCTCTCAACCACTTGAAGCATTATTGGTGTGGCATGAATCTGTGCAAACCAGGACTCAGGGTACACAGACACTCACCCAGTCTTCTGACTGAGGCTCAGAGCTCCCTGCACACTAAGGATAGTTCTTGCAGTAGATTCCCAGCATACAATAGGGTGTGTGCCCACACTCTGGAGAGTGCAGTCTGGAAAGTTTGAAGGGGGAAAAGACCCAGGAACACATTCTCACTCCTAACAGTGAATCAGTGTTTCCAATAACAGCACAGAGAAGGGCTTGCAGACTGTGTTCCATACCACTTGGATCTGTCCCCTCCCAAGGACTGTAGCCAGAATTGCAGCACACATATCTCATGTAGCACTCTGGACTCCTGCCCCTCCTGTGAACAGCTGGCTGGATTTTCTTGCCCCAATTATTTTGCTGCTTGAAGGCTTTGATTTTCCATGCCCCACCTAGCTCAGTAGCAGCTCATTCCCTAGGGTTTTGAAATGGGATCTCCTTCCTCAGAAACCTGAATATATCCCTACCACATGACCCAGCCATCCCACTCCTTGGAATTTGCCCAAGGGAAATTAAATCAGCAAATAAAAGAGCTATCTGCACCTCAATGTTTATTGCAGCTCAATTCACAATAGCTAAGATATGGAATCAACCTGAATGCCAACCAACAGAAGACTGGATAAGGAAATTATGGAACATGCACTCTACAGAATACTACACAGAGGTAAAAAAAAATGAAATCTGGTCATTTGCAACAAAATGGAGGAATCTGGAAAACATTATGCTGAGTGAAATAAGCCAGTCCCAAAGAGACAAAGACCATACGTTCTCCCTGATCTGTGACAACTAACTGAGCACCTGAAAGGAAACATGTAGAAGTGAAACGGACATTATGAGAAACAGTGACTTGATCAGCTCTTGTCCTAACTGTCAAGGAACACTTACTATTTCATTGTTTTTAGTATTTTCTTTTTCTACTTAATAACATTGTTTGAACTCTTTAATTAACACACAGTTATTCTTAGGTGTTTAAACCCAACTGAAAATTGATCCCTGTTAAAAATAAGAGTGGGAATAAGAGAGGGAGGAGAGGTAGAGTTAGGCACATGCTCACTTGGACTTACCCCTAATGGTAGAGCTAGAAACGTGCCATGAGACTTCAAATCCCATTAAGTTGGCATGTACCAATGCCATCTTACTAGTCAAAGTGATCAGTTTAAGTTCATAACTGATCATAAAGATAGGATTAAGTGTCAAAGGGATCACATAAATGAGACCAGTGTCTGCTAATAATAACTGATAGAATTAAAAAGGAGAGAATGATCCAACATGGGAAATGGAATACACAGCAGACTCATAGAATGGCAGATGCCCTAAACAGCATTCTGGCTTCAGAGTCAGCCCTTAAGGCATTTGGATCTGGCTAAAAAGCCCATGAGAGTTTCTCAGGCATGGAAAGCCAAGACACTGTGGCAAAAAAAAAATGACCTAAATGAAAGATCTCTGTGAGTGAGATCCTAGTGGAAAGAATGGGCCATCCAAGAAGGAGGTACCTTTCTCTGAAGGGAGAAGAGAACTTCCACTTTGATTATGGCCTTGTCTAAATAAGGTCGGAGTTTGTGAGCTCCAGAGGCTTCCATAGCCTTGGCAGCTCATGACAAGAGCCTCACGTGAGTACTGATGTCATAAATAAGAGTGTCAATTGTTAAATCAACAACGGGAGTCACTGTGCACTTACTCCTCACGTCGGATCTCTGTCCTTAATGTGTTGTACTATGAGAATTAATGGTAAAACTAGTATTCAAACAGTACTTTATACTCTGTGTTTCTGTGTGAATGCAAACTGTTGAAATCTTTACTTAGTATATACTAAGTTGATCTTCTGTATATAAAGATAATTAAAAATGAATCTTAATGAAGAATGGGATGGGACAGGGAGTAGGAGATGGGATGGTTTGCGGATGGGGGGTTGGTTATGGGAGGGAAAACCCACTATAATCCAAAAGTTGTACTTTTGAAATTTATATTTATTAAATAAAAGTTTTCTAAAAAAAAAAGAAATGGGATCTCCAAGTCCTTCACAATGCAATGCATCAACACTCTCCCCCTTGCTTTGGTCGTGGGCAGTGTATGATTTGCCCAGGTCCAATATAGAGCTCAGGGCTCCAGTCACTCCCACACTAGCTACCAGGTTTTGGGTGATGCTGCTCAGTTGTAGCTCTAGCCTGAGGTTCTTGCTCCCCAACCAGCCCAGCCATCAGCCCTAAGACAGTGGCCTGAATATTGTTTTCCACTGCCATTTTGATGTATCTAGCCACTCAGTATCTCTGGGACCTTTCTTGTCCTCCTAGCATGAATGCTATTTTTAGAGATCTGGAGTTGGCTTTGGCTAGGGGTCTATAAGAAGATCCTGCTTCTGAAGCCATCACTGATATGGAACTCCAATTCCTGACTTGGGTATCAGCTAGGTGTCTGCTCACCTACACCCCCAGAACCAGTAGGGCCTGCTGTCAACACCTGAGAAGCTACTGTCTCCAGTTCATCCAGGAGATGGTTTGGGACTTGTGATATTGGGAGCTTAGTAGTCTTACAATCCAATAGGCAAAGGCATATTTTAAGGAAAAAAAACCCTTCAGTTAACAGAAAATGCCCTCTAAAGAGATAGAAACAGATGTCCAAGATGCACAGAAATCACCATAGAAACACAGGAATAATAAATAAGCAAGGTAATATGATGCCTCCATAGGAACAGTATCAGAGCATGAAGAAAGACATTATTCAAGGGAATGAATAAGAATTAAAAAGAATGGTTGAAATGTTACTCAGAGACACAAGGACATATAGATAAGCAGCTAAATGAAATTAGGAAATCAGTACTTGACATGAATGAGAAAATTAACAAAAGATATAAATGTTAATGAGAACCAAGTATTCAAGAAGAAGTAAAAATTAAGTCAAAGAAAAAAACACAGCAGAAATCCTTATCGACAGACTAGATCAAGCTGAAGAAATGATACGTGATCTAGAAGTCATGTCTTTTGAAATATTTCCAAGAAAGAATGAAAACAGTGTTCAGGATCTATGGGATACCAGCAAATGAACCAATATTCGAGTGGCTTAGAAAATCTTTCAATGAAATAGAGAAAACACCCATTGGCAAAAGATACTGACATCCAAATACAGGAAGTTCATAGAACCTCAGATAGACATAATCAGAAAAGCAACTAACCACAACACATAGTTTACAAGAGAGAATTCCTAGTTAATTTTTAATTTTTTTGATTGACCTCAGATTTATTTTTTCTTAATATTTCTTTTTTTAAATATTTTATTTGAGAGGTATATTTACAGATAGAAATAGGGAGACACAGAGAGAAAGGCCTTGCAGCCACTGGGCTGATCTGAAGCCAGAAGCCAGGAGCTTCTTCCATGTGTCCCACTTGGATGCAGGGGCTCAAGCACTTAGGCCATCTTCTACTGCTTTCCTAGGCCATAGCAGAGAGAGCTGTATTGGAAGAGGAGCAGCACCTATGACTTGAATTTGGCACCTATTTAGGATGATGATGCCACAGGTAGAGGCTTAGTTCACTACATCACTGAGACAGCCCCAACTGCAGATTTCTCAAAAGAAACCTTATAGCCCAGGAGAGAATGGAGCGATAGAGTCCAGTTTTAGTGAACTATAATTACTTTAACATTTACTGTACATGGGTGAAACAGTCACTTTTGTGTTTGATTATTTATTGCCCTTGCCACGTTCCTGCTAAACTATGGTCTATTTCCTTTTTCCTGTCGAACACTGCATTTGTTTGATCATGAAGCCATTGACTGCAAATAAATTTAAAATATGTTATTTCAAATACCAAAACTAAGAAAGAATTGGAGAGGGAGGGGGAATTATCATTAAATTATTTGAATTTTATCTATGAACTCCATTGAATTTGTTAAAAACTAAAAAAGAAAAACTGCTAACCAAGAATAATTTACCTGGCAAAGCTGTGTTTCATAAATGAATGTGAAATAAAGACCTACCAAATCAAGCAAAAACTGAAAAAATTCGTCACCATCCAACAACCTAACAAATGATACTTGAGGACGTACTGAGAGTCATGAGCGAGTAGGAGACTGCTTGGCTGCAGGAAAAGAGCAATGGCTAAGTCAAAGGAACTTGTTTCTTCAAGCTCATCTGGCAGTGATTCTGACAGTGAAGTTGACAGAAAGTTAAAGAGGAAAAAGCAAATTACTCCAGAAAAACCTGTGAAGAATCAAGAGACTGTTGAGACCTCGAGAGCTCTATCATCTCCCAAACAGAGCAGCAGCAGAGATGATAACATGTTTCAGATTGGGAAAAATGAGGTACATCAGTGTTCGGGACTTCAAAGGGAAAGTTCTAGTTGATATTCCAGAATACTGGATGGATCCAGAAGGAGAAATGAAACCAGGAAGAAAAGGCATTTCTTTAAATCCAGAACAGTGGAGCCAGCAGAAGAAACAGATTTCTGAAATTGATAATGCAGTAAGAAAACTGTAAAACCTGAGTCATACAATACCTTAGTTGTTTTAATTTGTCATTTTACATTGGTTTTGCTTTCTAAATGTTGTTTTCCAAGCTATTGTATATTTGGACTGCATAACAATTTGAAAGATGAATACTTTTTAAAATCTGCATTATTAAAAATGTTCTGAGTGAAGCTAATTGTCAACTTTATTAAGGAGTATTGAGGCTGGTGCTGTGGCACAGGGGGTTAATGCCCTGGCCTGAAGCACAGGCATCCAATATGGGCACCGGTTTGAGGCCCAGCGTGGACTGGGTTATTTTAGTGGGATCCATGTTCACATGAGGACTGCAGAGATCATTTGTGCAGCTCAATGGAAGCATAGGTGACTGTTGCACCCACTGAGGGATAACCCTGGGTGTTGATTACCTTGGAAGAGGAGGTGAGGGTATGCTTACACCATCAGAGGTGCAGGAAAGGTACTCCCTTTCCTGCTGACAAGGGATCTCCTACACTACACTACATTATCCATAGCGCTATATGTAGTATCTTACTGCTTAGTCTGCAGAAAATATTGACTTAGATGTCAGGTTTGCTTTCCCCTAGTTAATGCTTGCCATGGGATGATGTCTATAAAATCAGATACTGTTAAATTAGACTAGGATTTAATAAAAATTGTGAAAGCTTAATGCCCTAACATTTTATTTTATGACATGAGTATGGATAATGTGTATGTAGCCAGAGATTGCACTGAACTTTACTGTCATGGTATGTGATGGGGTCAGTTTTTATGGGAAAGAGTATTTAAAACCTATACTTGTGTTTTGGTCTTTGTTTCAGCAGACTTGGTTATTTTAGACTTTTTGAGTTTTGGCAGATGGTTGAAAATGGTTTTAATTTAGCTATACTGATGAAACAATACAGATTGAGACATAGACTTTGCAGCAGTAAACGGGGCATAGTGTGCCTTAGAAGAATGTAAATGCAACAGTAACTGAAAGTAAAGGAGGTGGCAGTGAAGAGGAAGAATTCCTTCAAACTAGGTGTTATATACGTGTTGAGATTTTGATAACACTGATGGAACATAATTCTAGGTAGAACATAAAACTTAAGTTTAAAGACTCGAAAAACATTGTTGACAGATTATTTATGGTGGCAAACCTCAAATGGTTATTGTCATTAACTAAGGGTTGAACTATTCTGCTACCAGCTTTGAGTCCTTTGTCTAAAGCATTGTGTTGTAGAATTACCACGGACTTACTTTGAAACCATCTGCCAGCCCATATAAAAATTTTTTTGTTAGGCTATTCTTTTTTAAAAAATATCCAGTTAACATTTTTAATGTATCTAGCAGTAACCATGGTAGGTACAAATTGGTGAAAATAAAGAAATCTTTGTTCTGGATGTTTAGTCTTCATCATTATAATAGGTATCAAAGTGTTCAAAATACTGTCATATTTTATTTTCAACTTTTTAAAAAAATTTAAAAATATTTTATTCATTTATTTGAAAGAGTTACACACAGAGAGAAGGAGAAGCAAAGAGAGAGAGAGAGGGAGAGAGAGGTCTTCCATCCACTGGTTCACTCCCCAAATGGCTGCAACAGCTGGAGCTGTGCTGACCCAAAGCCAGGAGCCTGAGTATTCTTCTGGTTCTCCCACAAGAGTACAGGGGCCCAAGAACTTGCACCATCTTCCACTGATTTATCAGGCCATAGTAGAGAGCTGGATTGGAAGTGGGGTAGCCAGGACTCAAACTGGTGTCCATATGGGATACTGGTGCTGCAGGCAAAGGCTTTACCTGCTCTGCCACAGTGCTGGCCTCTGTACATATTTTAGTTGAATGATTCTTGATTGACAATCCTCTCTCCCGCCTTATTTGGGAATATGTGTGTGTCCTATAAACTTAATTGGAAGATTTGTAAATGAGCCCTTATTTTTGGCACGCAGAATGTGTTGGTAGAAAACAGAATTTTGATTTTGATGTGGATGGAGAGGGAGTGATGGGTAAATTACCTAAGTTTACAAGAATTTAGGGGAGTATATATTTTGAAACAATCTGCTAATAACAGATGGTGCTGAAATCTATTCTATTCTAGGATTTTTCTAGCTGTTTAGTACTATGTTCTAAAACCTTCTTATAAGGAGTGTTTCTCTGGAACAGTTGTGTAAGTTAACTGCTAAGTTCATGTAAATACATTATTGGATATGCACTATATCAAAATTTCTAATCTCTGTAGGAAAGGGAGTGAGCTAGGTTAAAAGAAGAGACTAGCTTGTACAGGAAAGAGAAGATAGGGTACATTTGTTTTCTGTTTTAACTTTATACATCCTTGCTAAGATTTCTCCCAGCAAGAAAGGTGGTCATTCTCAAGCATGGGTGTCTCTTATTTTGCAATGTCTAAGCGAATTCAGTTGATGTCAGTATTCAGGCTTTGCCTTTAATTTATTCAGTAGCAGGGCTTTCTCACGGGTTTTCCCTCTCGCTGGTTTTTAAAGTATGAATGGCATTGACCTATTACTTAAAGAACAACAGCAACAATAAGAACTCTGTAATGTAATTTGATTCTCTTTTTTGCTGTATAAATGCCTAAGAAATTCTTCTGACGAATTCTCCTGCCTCATTAGCTAGTCAAGAAAAGTGTGATGATTGGCCTATTCTACATAAAATGGTTAGAAACAAAGTTTAGAGGGGAAAAATGAAAGAAAATATATCATCCTGATTTAGTTATTGAGAAAAGAGAAAAAATTGAGTACTACAAAAGTTTGAAATTTTAAAAAAAGTACTAATATTTATATATTTTGAAATTGTGATATTTTTATGGACATAATACAGTGAAACACTTAACTTTTTTAAAATACATGATTTTCAAGATAAACTCTAGAGTAAACATGCACACAGTCCCAGATGTTATTCCGTCATTGTGGAATGCCCGTACACTTTGTTGGTACATCTTCCATGGATATGTCATTGACTAATAGTACTCAACCTGTGATTAAATGTTGCAATAAAAATAAGAAATGTGAAAAAAGAATGTGCTGCATATAGAAACAGAAAAAAATGAATCTGCATCATTAAAAAAGTTGGGAAATGTAAATTTAACTATCAAAAGAATGGAGGATATTCAGAAGAAGCAATAGGAATTTCTATTGAAAAATCACAGGACCAAATCATTACTTTTCAATTATCTTTTTAGAAAACATTTATTTTGGAGATTCCAAGATGACAGAATAGGGAATGACATACTGTGCTAGGCTAGGAATAAGTATTAAAGACAAAAAGTGTAGGAAGTACATTCTCAGGGGAGTTATAGAGAAAACTGCTGTGGAAATTCTATAGAAAGAATAGGAATGCTGTGGATCTGTGAGCAAGGTGCAGACACACAGCATGACCATGGACACTACACATGACTCCAGCAGCTGAGAGCCTGAGAAAGTGCCAGCTTTGGAGACTGGAGTGAGATCAGACTGCAGCAACCCCTGTCACTGCTGATACAGCTCGAGGGAGAGTGTGGTGTGAGCCCAGTGTGGTAGCTGCAGACCCAGTGAAAAAAGGGGCACATTTTTCTCAGCCCATTCCCCCCACAATGTCACTGGCAAGTGGCTGAGAAAGGACAGGTGCAATTTTGGGCATGAATGGTAGTTGTGGAAACCCTTGTGTGTATGCACAGCAACTGGCTGAGACCAGATGCCATCTTCAGCAGCACTGGGGGCAGCAGCTTTGGTACAACTGGTAGGGAGAAGGACACAGTTGGTCAGAGGCTCTTATAGTGGAGGGAAAAATTCACAGTCCCCACTGACTTTTGAGTCTTGCTGGGAGGACTGACAGGGGGCTGTGCACTCATAAAGGACTGGGAGGTGCTCCTGGCCTCCCAACATACCACAGGCTCCAGGACTCAAACTACTTTAGAGGTGTACCCACAGGAAGCTGGCTCTGGGAACATCTGCCTCTCTGTGGACCAGTCTAGAGGGGCAGAGAGGATCCTCTGCACCCTGTGACTGTGGGGACTCTGGCTTCACAAGAGGTGCAAGGTGCAGCTTGGTCTCTGAGTAATCACTGCATGGGGCTACTCATGCAGAGAGCTCCCTGATGGCTTGGAGTGGGTTATTTTAGTGGGATCCATGTTCACATGAGGACTGCAGAGATCTTTTGTGCGGGTCAATGGAAGCATGGGTGAGTGTTGCACCCACTGTGGGATAACCCTTGGTGTTGATTACCTTGGAAGAGGAGGTGAGGTGTGCTTACACCATCAGAGGTGATCATACTCCCTTTTCCTGCTGACAAGAGATCTCCTACACCCAACACGAGTGTCCCTGGGTACTCAATCCACCCTGGAACACTGACCAGAGCTTCCTGGCCACAACCAGCACATTCCTCTGGGTATTCACTGAAAGAGCAGATATTCCACTAAACCACAGAGGCATAGTTCAAACACAAAATACATTGCAGGAGAAAAACCAACAAGTAATTTCAAAATTCCTAAAAATAAATGCAGACTCTAGAAACAAGTATAAGGAAGAAACATGACTTCCCCAAAGGAACACAAAACACTTCAACACTAGAATGTTTGGACAAAGAGATTGATAAAATGCCTGAAAATGAATTCAAAGTAATAATCCAAGGATTACTCAGAAGCAATGAGAAGCAAATTCATGAGTTAAATAAATCTTTACATGACATGGAAGAACATTCTCCCATTGAAAAGGAATTTTGAAGAGAAAGCAAACTGAAATATTAGAAATGAAGATTCAATATGTAAAATACAAAATATAGTAGAAAGTCTTAACAATGGATTTGGTGAGGCAGAATAAAGAATATATAAACCAGAAGACAAGTCTTTGGAAATTTCTCAGAGAGACCTAGAAAAAAGAGGAGAAATTAGAAAAATTGGAATCTAAATGTTTGATGTGAAGCAATCTCTGTGCAGGTAGACACAACAGCATACAGGAACCAGTGCTCTAGTGGAGAACCTGCCTCAACCATGTGAAATAACTGCCGGCTACATCTTTTTCAGCAGGCTACCTCTCCACGGGTTTGCCAAAACTCCTGTTTGGCCTGAAGTAGTTTCACTGAATGGGACCAGTTGCTCCAATGCACAACAATTACTGAACAATTTCAGGTATGCTCTCATTTTCAGGAAAAGTCACTTCCTTGTGTGATTGTTTTTTTGTAGGCTTTCTGCTAGGAAGAAGTATGCAAGTTGAACGCACCTAGGAAACTCAACTTAGCAGTCCTTTTCTTCTTGAGATCCAGACCAGAAATCATGGTAGGTAACATGGCTCATGTGCCATTCCTGTAGCAGACATTTAAAGCTAATGACCACTACGCAAATAGTTTGGGCTGGCTGCACCAGTGTACATTCCCAACCAAATCTGATGTGACATGGTTCAAAATGTGATATGAACTCCATTCCATGACAGAATTTGGAGAAATCTCTTGGTTCTAGTAACCCTCAATCCATGCATTTGTTGTGTTATGTTATGTTATGCTTTTGGCATGATTAGTTTTTTTAAAGATGTATTTATTTATTTGAAAGGCAGAGTTACACAGAGAGAAAAGGAGAGGCAGACAGAAAGAGGCAGACAGAGAGAGAGTTCCCCTAGTTCACTCCCCAGTTGGCCACAATGTCCGAAGCCAGGAGTCAGGAGCTTCTTCTGGGACTCCTACGTGGGTGCAGGAGCCCAAGGTCTTTGGCCATCTTCCCCTGCTTTCCCAGGCCATAGCAGATAGCTGGATTGTTAAGTGGAGCAGTCGGGTCTTGAATTGACGCTCATATGAGATGCTGAAACTGCAGGTGGTGGCTTTACCCACTATACCACAGTTCTAATATTATTTTAGTACAAACGTGAGAGCTTTGTATACTGTTCTTTTCCCTCTGTCCTTTCTAGTATCAAAGGCCACATAGTTTTACTTTTTAAAATGTCTAATACCAGGGAGTGGGATGGCTGGGTTGTATGGTAGGGTTATGTTCAGGTTTCTGAGGAATCTCCAGACAGACTTCCATAGTGGCTTAACCAGTTTGCATTCCCACCAACAGTGGGTTAGTGTCCCTTTTTCCCCACATCCTCTCCAGCATCTGTTGTTGGTAGATTTCTGAATGTGAGCCATTCTCGCTGGGGTGAGATGGAACCTCATTGTGGTTTTGATTTGCATTTCCCTGATTGCTAGTGATCTTGAACATTTTTTCATGTGTCTGTTGGCCTTTTGGATTTCCTCTTTCGAAAAATGTCTATTGAGGTCCTTGGCCCATCTCTTAAGTGGGTTGTTCGTTTTGTTGTTGTGGATTTTCTTGATTTCTTTGTAGATTCTGGTTATCAACCCTTTATCTGTAGTATAGTTTGCAAATATTTTTTCCCATTCTGTCGGTTTCCTATTCACTTTCCTGACTGTTTCTTTTGAAGTACAGAAACTTCTCAATTTGATGCAATCCCAATAGTTAATTTTGGTTTTGACTGCCTGTGCTCCTGGGGTCTTTTCCAAGAAGTCTTTGCCTGTGCCTATATCTTGCAGTGTTTCTCCAATGCTCTCTAATAATTTGATGGTGTCTGGTGGTAGATTTAAGTCTTTAATCCATGTTGAGTGGATTTTTGTGTAAGGTGATAGGTATGGGTCTTGCTTCAAGCTTCTGCACGTGGAAATCCAATTTTCCCAGCACCATTTATTGAATAGACTGTCCTTATTCCAGGGATTAGATTTGGATCTTTGGTCAAATATAAGTTGGCTGTAGATGTTTGGATTGATTTCTGTTGTTTCTATTCTGTTCGATTGGTCTATCCATCTGTTTCTGTACCAGTACCATGCTGTTTTGATAACAACTGCCCTGTAGTATGTCCTGAAATTTGGTATTGTGATGCCTCTGGCTTTGTTTTTGTTGTACAAGATTGCTTTGGCTATTCGAGGTCTTCTGTGTCTCCATATGAATTTCAGCATCATTTTTTCCAGATCTGAGAAGAATGCCTTTGGTATTTTGATTGGAGTTGCATTGAATCTGTAAATTGCTTTTGGGAGAATAAACATTTTGATGATATTGATTCTTCCAATCCATGAGCATGGAAGATTCCTCCATTTTTTGGTATCCTCTTCTATTTCTTTCTGTAAAGTTTTGTAGTTTTCATCGTAGTTGGAATTTACCCAAAGGAAATTAATTTGGCAAATAAAAAACCCATCTGCACATTAATGTTTATTGCAGCTCAATTCACAATAGCTAAGACCTGGAACCAACCCAAATGCCCATCAACAGTAAACTGGATAAAGAAATTATGGGACATGTACTCCATAGAATACTATACAGCAGTAAGAAACAACGAAACCCAGTCATTTGCAACAAGATGGAGGAATCTGGAAAACATCATGCTGAGTGAATTAAGCCAGTCCCAAAGAGACAAATATCATTTGTTTTCCCTGATCAGTGATAACTGAGCACCAAAGGGGAAACCTGTTAAGTGAAATGGACACTATAAGAAACAATGACCTGATCAGCTCTTGTCCTGACTCTAGATGTACAATGTAATACTTTATCCTTTTTAGTATTTGTTGTTGTTGTTCTAGTACTAGTGGTTGAACTCTGTAATTAACACACAATTATTCTTAGGTGCTTAAATTTTACTGAAAAGTGATCCCTGTTAAATTTAAGAGTGGAAAAAGAGAGAGAGGAGATGTACAATTTGGGACATGCTCAATTGGACTTGCCCCAAATGGTGGAATTAGAAATATGCCAGGGGATTCCAACACAATCCCATCAAGGTGGCATGTACCAATGCCATCTCACTAGTCCAAGTGATCAATTTCAGCTCACAATTGATGTTTCTGGTAGGTCTAAGAAACAAAGGGATCACACAAACAAGACAAGTGTCTGCTAATACTAACTGATAGAATCAAAAAGGGAGAGGAAGATCCAACATGGGAAGCGGGATGCACAGCAGACTCATAGAATGGCAGATGTCCTAAACAGCACTCTGGCCTCAGAATCAGCCCTTAAGGCATTCGGATCTGGCTGAAGAGCCTATGAGAGTATTGTAGGCATGAAAAGCCAAGATACCATGGAAAAGAAAAGACCTAAATGAAAGATCTCTGTTAGTGAGATCCCAGTGGAAAGAACAGGGCCATCAAAGAAGGAGGTACCTTTCTCTGAAGGGAGGAGAGAACTTCCACTTTGACTATGACCCTATCGGAATAAGATCAAAGTCAGCGAACTCTAAAGGCTTCCATAGCCCTGGCAACTCATGACTAGAGCCTAGGGAGATTACTGACGCCATGAACAGGAGTGTCAAATTGTTAATTCAGCAACAGGAGTCACTGTGTACTTACACCCCATGTGGGATCTGTCCTTAATGTGTTGTCTAATGTGAAGTGATGCTATAACTAGTACTGAAACAGTATTTTTATACTTTGTGTTTCTGCGTGGGTACAAACTGATGAGATCTTTACTAATTATATACTGAATCGATCTTCTGTATATAAAGATAATTGGAAATGAAAAAAAAAAACAACCTGGTGTTAAATTGGAAATGGCATAGAAAATTAGTTAATTTAAAAAAAATATTATGTAGGATCTCTGTCTTTAATGTGCTGTACACTATTATTTAATGCTATAACTAGTACTCCAACGGTAGTTTTTTCACTTTGTGTTGCTATATGGGGCAAACTGTTGAAATCTTTACCTAATATATACTAAACTGATCTTCTGTATATAAAGAGAATTGAAAATGAATCTTGATGTGAATGGAAGGGGAGAGGGAGCGGGAAAGGGGAGGGTTGTGGGTGGGAGGGAAGTTATGGGAGGGGGGAAGCCATTGTAATCCATAAGCTGTACTTTGGAAATTTATATTCATTAAATAAATGTTTAATAAAAATATCTAATATATTTAAATATCTTATAGGTTATGAAACTTTTTCAAAATCGTAGTGGATCTGTGTAAGTCATTAATCTACTAGATGAAGTAGGTGTCTTAATTTATTGTTAAATTATATTCCATTGAAATTTAGTGGATTTACTTGAATTGTATAGACTAATTTGAAAATAGCTTCCATATTTTTAAAATTATTTCATCTTATCTGAAAAATGTTTGCACCTATTAACTTTTTTTAAAAGATTTTATTTATTTGAGAGGTAGAGCTACAGACAGTGAGAGGAGAGATAGAGAGAAAGGTCTTCTTTCCGTTGGTTCACTCCCCCGTGGCCACAACGGCCAGAGCTACCCTGATCCGAAGCCAGGAGCCAGGTGCTTCTTCCTAGTCTCCCATGTGGGTGCGGGGGCCCAAGGGCTTGGGCCATCTTCTACTGCTTTCCCAGGCCACAGCATAGAGCTGGATTGGAAAAGGAGCAGCTGGGACTAGAACTGCACCCATATGGGATGCCGGCACTGCAGGTGGAAGCCAGCCCCAACACCTATTAACTTCTTATGAAGATATAACTCTAATGAAATGTTATGTTTGTTCTAAATGTTGTCCAAATATACTTCCCAATGGTTTTGTTCAAAATAGTGTCATTTTGTTACAATCTGAATTATATATCTTTTGTCATTATCCTTTCTGCTATTCTTTGATAAATTAGAAGCTATCGTATTATGTAACTTTTCATTTTTTGTGAAGTTCTTTGATTTTAGCAGTTTCTTCTTACAAATATTCTTAGGTAAAAATAATGACTTAAAAGATTTCCTTATGTATCTTATATCTGTCTTCTTCTTGATCTATTTATTTTTCTGGCAGCATTGTGTAACACTTTCAAGACAAGTCCCGGTATGTACTTCTGATAGTATTTTTACCAAACTAGTGTTGGGGTATGCAAATATTAGCAGCCTTGAGAAGCACATCCTGAGCAGTCTTGTCTGTGTCTTCAGTGGGATTCTTGTAATTTCTCAGAAGTGAGAGTAAGTCCTAAAAAGAACAGTGAGTTGGTTTCTTTGGTAAGTTAAAGTTTTTGGTCAAGAGGTCTAACAAAGAAATTCGAGGTTATAGGTTGACTTTAAACAAAAGGAAAATCCAAAAGTAACTTGGGAGAGGGAAAATGAATCAACAACTTTTTAAGAAAGAGAGCTGCTCCTCTCTAGTTTGAAGGGTATGTGGCTGGATAACTGAGCATCTGAGTTCAGAGACCCTTGGAATGAGAGAAATTTCTAATTTGGGATAAGGATGGAGTAGTCATAGGAAGAGCCATAAAGGGAAAAGTCAGAAGTGAGGAAGCAAAACAAATGGATAACCCATTAGAAGAAGCAGAGGACTCAATCTGCCCCACACTGCTGCAACTGTGAAAGAAACTAAGAAATTAGAAAAGGTATTGTCTGCTGCTCACTTGTGTTCTGAAAGTTTGAGGATTATATGCATCATTCTGTACTATGTAATACTTCACACTATAATTATATTAAAATGCTTCTAGTCAGAAATGTGGTTTGTTTCATTTAATTTTTTTTGCTAAACATCATCATCAATGCATCAAGTGAAATTTGGATTGAGTTTGCATCTATTGGCTGTAGCCTAACCTGGCCTATGCAGGCATTTAAAGGGGAGGAATGCAATAAATACAGAGAGAAATAGAGATAGAGAGAGAGATAGGTAGGGAGAAGTAGAGACAGAGAGAGAGAGAGAGACAGACACAGAGAGAGAGATAGAAAAATGGAGATAGAAAGAAAGAGAGGGAGAGGGAGAGGGGGATGTGGAGGGAGAGGGAGAGAGGGAGAGGGAAAGAAGGAGAGGGAGAGGGGAAGAGGAAGAGAGACAGGGGGAGGGGAAGAGGGAGAGGGAGAGGGAGAGAGAGAGGGAGAGGGAGAGGGAGAGGGAGAGGGAGAGGGAAAAATATCAATCTCTGTCCACTGGTTCACTCCTCAAATTGTTGCAAGAGCCAAGCCTGGGCCAGGCCCAAGCCAGGAACTGCAACCTGGTTTCTCATATGTTTTTCAGGGACCCAAATATTTGAGCCATTTTCTTCTGCTTTCCAAGTCACATCAGCAGGAAGGTAAAATAGAGGCAGAGCAACAATGACTTGACTTGGTACACTGAATGGGATGTTGATGTTGCAAATGGAAGCTTTACCCATTGTATTACACTATCCCTGATATTTTGATCAATATTTTTGATCAATATTTTTTGATCAATATTTTGATCAATATTTTTGAATACATAAAACATTTAAATGAAAATAATTAAGGAAGTTATTAGTGACAATTTTTCTCCATAAAATGAGAAATATTATATATAAAAATGATAAAATGAATTAAAAGTTGGGTCTGGCTCTGTTGCATAGCGGATTAAAGCCACGGACAACAGTGCCTGCATCCCATATGGGAGCCAGTTTGAGACCCAGCTGTACCACTTACAATCCAGCTCCCTGCTAATACCCCTGGGAGAGCAGTGGAAGATGACCCAAATGCTTGGGCCCCTGCACCTGTATGGGATACCCAAAGATTCTGGCTCCTGGCTATGGCATAGCCCAGCCCAGGCCATTGCAGCCCTTTTGGGGAGTGAACTAGTAGATGGAAGTTCTCTGTCTCTTGCTCTCTCTCTGTAATTCTCAACTTTAAATAAACATAAATCTTTTAAAAAAAGAATTAGAAGGGAAACATCAAAGCAAGAACACTTTCCGGGGCCGGCACTGTGGCACACTAGGTAAATCCTCTGCCTGCGGTGCCAGCATCCCATACGGGCGCCAGTTCTAGTACCGGTTGCTCCTCTTCCAGTCCAGCTCTCTGCTGTGCCCCAGGGAAGCAGTGGAGGGTGGCCCAAATGCTTGGGCCCCTGCACCCACATGGGGGACTGGGAAGAGGCACCTGGCTCCTGGCTTCAGATTTTCGTAGCCCTGGTCATTGTGTTTATTTGGGAAGTGAACCAGCGGATGGAAGACCTCTCTATTTCTCTCATTGTCTGTAACTCCACCTGTCAAATAAATTAAAAAAAAAAGAACTTTCCTGTGACAAATGATTCTCATTTATCACCAATTTGAGTATTAATTGCAGTTTGCCAATATGTATAAGGAAACTTAGCAAACATATAAGCTTTCAGGGTAGGCTTTTGGCATAGCAATTAAGACATGAGTTCGGGTGCCTATATCCCATATCAGAACGGGTGGGTTTGAGTCCCAGCTCCACTATTAAGTATAGCTTCCTGCTAATACACACCTTTGGGGTAGGCAGGTGTTGCCTCAAGAAATTGGATTTATGCAACACATGTGGGAGAATTGAATTAATTTCCCAACTTCCAGCTTTGTCCTTGTCCAGCACTGGCCATTGTTGGCATTTGGAAAGAGAACCAGCAGACAAAGTTCTGTGTCTCTGCCTTCCAAATAAAAATTTAAACATAACATATACTTTCACTCATGAAAACAACTTCTAAGGCTTTATCCTAGTAAGGGTATTTGATATAGTAATATTTATGATTAACAATCAATACCAAAAGTGATTACTATAGAATATTATATCAAGGATATGTATCTTACTATGTATCATATCAAATAGAAGTATAAAATGTTCAGGATTAACTTGCAGATAAATAATTTTAACCAGTTGAGTGACAACAGTTTTATGCTTTCATAACCTGTTGGCTTTAATCATTTTGAAGATATAAGGCAATTGCTTGTTTACCTTAGATTTATTTAATACTAGGGGAAAACAACCTCATAATCATCACTGTTTTCTAATGACTTTGAGTACTTTATAATCATATTTGCCCACAAACAGAGAACATGAGTTTGTATATATGTTCTGTTTTTCCCCCCTCCATTCTTTCTGTCATGAGTTGTTTTATCATTCATTATACATTAAACAATTCGCCAAGTATATTTCATTACATTTCAAAGTAAGTTTTAAATAAATATACAACATTCCTTTTTAAAAAATTTTATTATTTATTTGACAGGTAGAGTTACAGAAAGTGAGAGAGAGAGAGAGAGAGAGAGGGAGAAATGTCTTCCTTCCATTGGTTCACTCTCCAAATGGCCGCAACGGCAGGAGCTATGCTGATCCAAAGCCAGGAGCCAGGTGCTTCCTCCTGGTCTCCCATGTGGGTGCAGGGGCTCAAGCACCTAGGCCATCTTCTACTGCTTTCCCAGGCCACAGCAGAGAGCTGGACTAGAGGGAGCAATCAGGACTAGAACCTGCGTCCACATGGGATGCCGGAGCCACAGGTGGAGGATTAACCTAGTGTGCCACAGCGCTGGCCCCCACAGCAACATTCCAACAAGCAGATTTGCAAATTAACTTTATACACCCAAGCAACTGTTTCTGCAGGAAAGATTTCTAGTTCAGAGTTTATTGGTAGAAAACAATACACATTTTAAAGTCCATTAGCTACTCCTTAAATTTTCTATTAGGTCTGTACCAAGTTAAATGCTAACCGTTAATGTACCAGAGTACAGATTTTTACCAACGACACTGACAGGAGCAAAGTATTGTGATTTTTTTAAACTTTTATTTAATGAATATAAATTTCCAGTGTACAGTTTATGGATTACAATGGCTTCCCCCTCCCATAACTTCCCTCCCACCCACAACCCTCCCCTCTCCCACGCCCTCTGCCCTTCTATACACATCAAGATTCATTTTCAATTCTCTTTGTATACAGAAGATCAATTTAGTATTTATTAAGTAAAGATTTCAACAGAGTGCACCCACATAGAAACACAAAGTGAAACATACTGTTTGAGTACTAGTTATAGCATTAAATCACAATGGACAGCACATTAAGGACAGAGATCCCACATGAGGAGCAAGTGCACAGTGACTCCTGTTGTTGACCCAACAAATTGACACTCTAGTTTATGGCGCCAGTAACCACCCTAGGCTGTCGTCATGAGTTGCCAAGGCTATGGAAGCCTTCCAAGTTCGCCGACTCTGATCATATTTAGACAAGGTCATAAAAGACAGGGTGAGGATAGTAACCAATGTTCCTAAGAGTGGCGTTAACCAGGTCTGAACAATTATACAGCATTAAGTGGGGAAGAGGACCATCAGTACACACAGGTTGGGAGTAGAGCCATTGGTGGTAGAGTAGAGGTTATGATTACGAAGGAATGAGGCCCAAAAAAGTGCGCTAGACAGGGTCTAGAACAAAGGACAGAGTCATTATTAGAGGAGCTAAGAAAGGTGCTGTCTAAGCTACAATTAAGTTTTCTGATTGAGAGGCAAATAGAACCTGATAGAAGGGGCTTGATAATAATCTGGTGGGCTTTAGGCCTTGTAAGTTAAGAGGCCCAGACCTATCTATCTCTTCACATGGGGTATATCCTAAGGGAGGTGTGAACCTCCTAGGGGAAGGCACTCTGTTGACTTTCATTACTTGGCTGGCCTGGGAGGAGAGCTGGCCAGGTAAAGGCAGGGGGCATCTCTAACAAGAAATTTACAGTTCTGCCTGCAATGTTGCTGACCCTACTTGACCATCCCCTCAGCTGCAGTGGTCACTTTGGAAGTTGGGCTGAGTGAAGGGCTTTTCAGCTTAGAGCCAATAAGATCTGTGGCTCTGACCTGGGATCCTTCGACTCCAGGGCAGGTCCATTTCCAGTGATCCAACTCTTGGCAGAGCTCCCTGGCACATTTCTAACTCCACCATTTGGGGCAAGTCCAATTGAGCAGGTCCCAAACTGTACATCTCCTCCCTCCCTTATTCCCACTCTTATATTTAACAGGGATCACTTTTCAGTTAAATTTAAACACTGAAGGATAATTGTGTGTTAATTACAGAGTTCAACCAATAGTATTAACTAGAACAAAAAAAATACTAAAAGGGATAAAGTATTAAATTGTACATCAACAGTCAGGACAAGGGCTGATCAAGTCACTGTTTCTCATAGTGTCCATTTCACTTCAACAGGTTTCCTTTTTTGTGCTTGGTTAGTTGTCACAGATCATGGAGAACATATGATATTTGTCCCTTTGGGACTGGCTTATTTTACTCAGCATGATGTTTTCCAGATTCCTCCATCTTGTTGCAAATGACCGGATTTCATTGTTTTTGACTGCTGTATAGTATTCTGTAGAGTACATATCCCATAATTTCTTTATCCAGTCTACTGTTGATGGGCATTTAGGTTGATTCCAGGTCTTAGCTATTTTGAATTGAGCTGCAATAAACATTAATAAGCCATCTTCTCTAGTATGTAGGTGGTAATGAGAAAGATCATGAGCCTGTATGTGCTGTCTTTTTTCATGAAAGTATGAGAATTGGATAATTAAATATATACAATCTCTAATACTGTTTGGCAGGTGAAATACTAAAAATCATGTTTGCTGGTACTTTCGTAACTTTATTTTAATACTTTAACTTTCCATCATTCAAGGTTTAAATAATTTTTATTTATATTTCAAGTTTCTGCTTATCAGAACAGGCATTTAAATGACAGGTTAAGATGTCCACATTAGAATATTAGGGCTTGATTCCAGGCACTTGCTCCTTGTCAGACACCAGAATTATTTTTCTGCTTCTGGTTTCAGCCTGGCCCAGTACTGACCACTGCTGGCATTTGGGGAGTAAATAAATGGATGATGGATGTGCTCTTTCTGTTTTCTGGGATGACAGTTCAGATGTTCTTTGATTTACATTGTGATTAAATCACAATAAACACAATTTAAATTTAAAATATTATGTCAAAAATTCTTTGAATAGATGCCTAAGAGCACAAGGGAAGTCACAGGCCAAGAATGGTAGGGGCAGAGCTGAGCAAGAATGGGGACATAGTGTCCACAGGTCTGGCAGAGGCCAGGAAGGGAATGGGAGCTGATCCTTCTGACACACTGTCAACTGCTGATGACACCCTTGGGATTAGAGGCATGGCTGCATTTCTGTCTCCTGCCAATTCAGGCCAGGGGCAGGTGAGAACAACCCACCCTCAAAGGAATGTGGCAGAGGAGGCCACAGGGGGCTAATGGGCATTAATTGGTACCTGGGGGGTTTTCAGGAACTTGTAAACTTGCACCACCCTTCTGTTCTCTATCATGGACCAGGAGACCAGATTTGTTTCCCATACATCTGATATATAATCTTATCTACATGCCTGCTGGCTTGTAAAATTGTTGGTACTCTCTCATAAAAAATGCTGGTGCAAAGCTATCTGGTGGCACGCTCTTAGAATGGATGTTCCCATGTTCTGTCTTTTCATTTGAAAAACCTGACATTTGGTTTTGTTAATTTTTTGTCAAATTTCCCAGTTTTTATTAAGACTCAGATTAAAAAAAATTAAAGGAAAGATCATTTAGTGCACTTGTTTTACTGAACATTATAGTTCAACACAACACACTGTAAACAATCAGTTGTTTCTCCTCATGTACATGTACCTCACAGAGGGCTGTGGCTTCCTGCCACTGCCTAGAATTGCAAGAGGGTATTATAGCACATATTACTATCCTAGGAAAAGATAAAAAATAAAAACTAAGTATGAATCTATTGAATATGCATCATCTTTGCACTATCATAACATATAAAATTATGTCCTTAATTGAATCCTCATAAGGCAAGAACTCTCTGACTTCTGCTGAAGCCCAGGCTTACCACATTGAAAGCCACTGCAGTGGACTGGCCTGAGGAGGATTAGCCTGTTGAGCCACGGCGCCGGCTAAGTGTGTTAAATTGTTAAATCAACATCAGGAGTCACTGTGTACTTTTGTCCCATGTGGGATCTGTCCTTAATAGGTTGTCGAAGGTGAAGTAATGCTATAGCTAGTACTGAAACAATATTCTTACACTTTGTGGTTATGTGTGGGTGCAAACTGATGAAATCTTTACTTAGTATATTCTGAAGCGATCTTCTGTATATAAAGATAATTGAAAATGAAAAAAAAAAAACCCTTGGTTTTAAATTGGAAATTATATAGAAAAATAATCAATCTTTTTCTAAAAAAAAATATCTTGCAGAATCTCGGTCATTAATGTGATGTACACTGTTATTTAATGCTATAACTAGTACTCCAACAGTATTTTTTTCACTTTGTGTTGCTATGGGAAGGCAAACTGTTGAAATCTATATATATACTAAACTGATTTTCTATATATAAAGAGAATTGAAAATGAATCTTGATGTGAATGGAAGGGGAGAGCAAGTGGGAAAGGGGAGGGTTGCGGGTGGGGGGGAAGTTGTGAGGGGGGGGAAGCCTTTGTAATCCATAAGCTGTACTTTGGAAATTTATATTCACTAAATAAAAAAAAAAGAAAAAAATATTTTTTAAAATAAAATATTTTTTTAAATATAAGGAAAACAAAACGTTTATAATAAAAAGCCATGAGTTGATTTAAAAAAAAAAAGAAATTTAATAGATTTGTTAACATAATATACAAATTTCTACGTGTGACAAGGCAAAGGCATAATCATCATTGGCTTGATTACAGACACCGTTTTTTTGAAGACTTCTAGTTATTGGTTATAAATACTTTTCCTCCACGCTTTCTTACACTATATATGGCTTGGGTGGGGGGCAGCAGCCAACTACAGGAAGAAGCGGTGGGTAAGAAGCTGGGGAGTGAGGGACAGAAGGACCACAAGGTAAGCGGAGCAGGAGAGAGCACGGGGAGCAGCCTGGCTATGCCAAGTGCCGCCGCTGCCCCACAGCAAACGTGCAAGGTTCTGGTTCTGCCGCCCCTGCGGTGCCGTCCAGTCCGCTGCCAGGGGCCGAGCCCGCCTCACCGTCTTTCAGTTTTACCTCAGGATTTCCTGCCAAATTGCTCTTCAAGCAGGTTCTGAGCCTCTAGCGGGCCCTATACGGCGAGGCTTGATCCCATTGTCAGGGGACGGTGGGAGAACCGGGCCTGCAGCAGGCGGAGCCGCCCAGGGGATGTCGACAGGGTCCTGAGACAGGAAGTTTGTTAGGTGAAAGGTGAAGGTTCATGACCCCGGGCCGCTTCCCCACCCCGGAAGTCGGTGGGTGATTGTTCTTCCGTTTCCGGGTGCCCACAGCCGCAGCGGCGGCGGTGAGCAAGCCTGTGATTGGCTGAGGCGCTGGCACACCCTGGAACGCCGTGGTCAGCTCTGGGCCCATGTGGCCTCCAGCTGTGGGCTGGGCTTGTAGCGCTGGGCCGGCCTGTGGGCCTGGGCTGTAAGTGACGCCATCCAGAGATGTTCAGAGCCAGTAGACCTGTTGTGCGTTATTCAGGAGTGAGCTCATGGCGGGCCGGGTACCGTTCTCCCCCATGGCAGCTTCCGCTTTGCCTCCCGCCACACTGAGGCCTCGGAGGAGCTCGCGAAGCTCAGAACTTTACCTTGTTCGGCGAGTTGTCCAGAACACTAAGTTCTTTATCACAGAATCACCTCCTTGTTTTACAGTCAGAAACTCATCTCCTTACTCTTTAGTCTTCCTTTACCACACTTTTGCTCGCTCCCCAGCCAAAGGTAGTACTCTGACACAACTCCAAATTATTATTATTATTTTTTTAAGATTTATTTATTTGAAAGAGTTACACAGAGGAAAGGCAGAGAGAGTGAGCTTCCATTCGCTGGATCACTCTCCAATTGGCCGCAATGCCAGTGCTGTGCCAATGCAAAGCCAGGAGCCAGGAGCTTCCTCTGGGTTTCCCATTGGGGTGCAGGGGCCCAAGGACCTGGGCCATCTTCTACTGCTTTCCCAGGCCATATCAAAGACCTGGATTGAAGTGGAGCAGCAGGGTCTCAAACAGGCTCCCATATGGGATGCCAGCGCTTCAGATCAGGGTGTTAACCTGTTGCGCCAGAGTGCCGGCCCCCAGACTCAAAGTTTGTGGCTACCACAAAATTATCTCTGTGATAAAATTCCCCATTCATGCATGGGCCACAGTGGTCTCTCACCTTATTAAGATGGTGTTTTCTGTCTACTGGTTTCTGGGTGCCTTGCTCCAAGAAGATGGTGTCCCATCCAGCCACCAGCTTCAGGAGTTGCTGGTGTTGTCCTGCTACTACTGCATGGTTGTAATCTCCCCACTGCTCCACATCTCTCTTCATTTTGTAGAATTTCCACTGCCAATTTCTCTTCAACTGGCCACTGAGAATGCAATTTCTCTTCTCCATTATCTTCCTGTGGTCAGAATCAGCACACCATTTCCCTATTCAGCCATGTTGGATCTCTTTTTTTTTTAAAGTCACATTATTAAAATACAACTAGCATATAAAATCTTTACATATTTAAAGTGTAGAACTTGATTTTAGGGACAGTTATATACTCATGAAATCATGGATAACAGTCATTCTTTAAACATGTCCATCACTTTGCAAGTTTCTTCCCATCACTTTTAATATTATTAATAGTGTTATAATCATGTATCAGGAAAATTAAAATATATCTACCATCTTAGCAGATTTTAAAAATAAAGTATAATATTGTATCTCTAGTTATTATGATGTACATTAGAGCTCCTGCACTTATTTATCTTGCATAAGTTCAACATTCTACTTTTAACTATCACCATCAATCCCTGACACTATATCAATGAGTTTGGCTACTTTAGATTCCACATATAAATGAGATTAAGCAGTGTCTTTCTATATCTGGTTTGTTTCATTTAGTGTAATGTTTTGAGTCCACTATGTTTCAAATGTGGTTTTATAATTTTATAAAGATAACAGTTAATTTATATGAATATTACACTTACCCAACTCATTCATTGGTTGAAAGATGTTAATGTTTCCATACCATGGTTAATGTAATAAAGCGTGATAAACAGAGAGTGCAGGTTTATCTTATGTCTTTGAAATACTGATTTCAATTCCTTTTGATGAATACCCAGAAGAAGGATTTCCAGATAATATGGATAACATTCACCAAAGAACTGTACACAAATGTTCTTTGTCAAAAGTAAATAGAAAAAAACCTCATTGCCATGGCTGACAATGCCCTTCATCATGTGACACTTGAGGACTTTTAGTTGCCTATCTCTGGCTATTACTCCCTTCATTCTGACCACTCTGGCTCTGATTATTCCTCCTGCCCCACACTCCCACCTTCAGGGCCATTTCTGGGCTGTGGCCAGTATTCTCCTCTCCTGAAGACATTTCCAGTACCCTCACCGCTCTTGTGTCTTTCTCAGAGCCTCCATCCCAACCACTGCTGGAGAGAGAGTTCCCATTCTTGTAACCATCAATCACTACTGGCTGATTTATTTTTCTTTAGCATTCTTACACTTCTGATATACTAAATCTTCTCTTTAAGCTTATTATTGACCACTGATATTCCTCTCTAAAATATCATATCCATATTCAGGAACTTGATTCAAGTATTTGCTCTCTATAAATTAGTTTTCTTATGAATTTGAGTAAAAATATTTTATAGTGATATTATCTCTGTCATTGATCTTGTATGACTTGTTCCATTTGATTAAAGTGTTCATTTGGAGACCATATTATGAACACATGTTGAGTTAACAGGCCAGCCAACTTACCAAGAATCATTGGAAATAAGAGGGTAGGGACTGCCATTGTGGCACAGTGGGTTTAGCTGCTACCTGTGATTCTGTCATCCCATATTTGCACTGGTTTGAGTTTCAACTGCTCCACTCCTGATCAGCTCCTTTTCTAATGCAACTGGAACAGCAGCAGGAGATGCCCCAAGTGCATGAATCCCTGCAATGATGTGGGGGATCCAGACGAAACACCAGGCTCCTGGCTTTGGACTGGCCCAGCCCTAGCTATTGTGGCCATTTGGGAATTTAACCAGTGGATGAAAGATTTCTTTCTTTAACACTGCCTTTCAAAGAAATAAATAAGTCTTTAAAAATAAGGTGTCATCTTGTGGCTTTCCTTCCACTATGATTATCTCCAACTTGTGTTCACTGCCTAATTAGGGGAGCACATTAGTGATGTAATCTCCAACTTGTACTCACTGTGTAAAGAGACAGCACATGTTAAAAAAAATCCTAATTATGGAAACCCAACTATAGTGATGTGGGACAGAATCTATTGAGACTTCCCTCACTTTTTCTTTCACTGAGCAGTGCTTATTTGTGAGAGAGAGACAGATAAGGGCAACCATGAAGATTTTATCTAAATTGCACAATGGGATTCTTTTTCTGTTTTTTTTTAATTTTTTAATTTTTTTTGACAGGCAGAGTGGACAGTGAGAGAGAGACAGAGAGAAAGGTCTTCCTTTTGCCGTTGGTTCACCCTCCAATGGCCGCCGTGGTAGGCGCGCTGCGACTGGCGCACCGCGCTGATCCGATGGCAGGAGCCAGGTGCTTCTCCTGGTCTCCCATGGGGTGCAGGGCCCAAGCACTTGGGCCATCCTCCACTGCACTCCCTGGCCACAGCAGAGAGCTGGCCTGGAAGAGGGGCAACCGGGATAGAATCTGTTGCCCCGACCGGGACTAGAACCGGTGTGCCGGCGCCACAAGGCGGAGGATTAGCCTAGTGAGCTGCGGCGCCGGCGGGATTCTTTTTCTGGATAAAGGCATTCACAGAAACATTTTTGTAGTAAAGAGAACCTCCATATCAGTGAACATTTTTAAATTTTTTACAGATGAATATATTAAAATATAACTAATAACTATAAATTTATTTTTGATCATTTTGTTTAATATAAGTACATGCAAGGGCAAACACAGGTCACAGTTATTTGAGATGTTGGCACTGTAGAGAACATACAAGTTTCAGGCACAGGGATGGAGGCACAAGGCTGGCATAGCCGTGGAAACACAGGGGTAGATCCACTGGGACAGACAGGGCCTGTGCATACAGGGTTTGAAAATAAACCAGGGAACAAAGGAGATGAAGATAAATCAGAGCTTAGAGAATATTTACATCCTTAAGTGAATGTGTTAGAATACTGAAAATCAGTACTTTCAACTTCATTGTAAGATATTAAAAAGAAAAAAAGCTGGAAGAATAAAACGATGTCAAGAATAAACAACAGCAGATATCAATGAAATGTTGATAGTAACAAAATACTAAGAAAATTAGTAAACCAATAACCAGTTCCAGGAAATTAAAACAGAATCATTCTTTAGATGGCTCATAGAACTTAAAGAATTGGATTTTATGACATTGTTAGGAGGGAAAATTTGACAAAAGAGACCAAAACCCTCTACATTTTGAAGAGCAATATTGCAAAAACACTAATAAGACATAAAATTAAAAACTACAATAAAACTATAATTTCAACCAATTTTAAAAACATTTGTAAAAAATTTCACAAAACAAAATTTCACATCCAGACTTATGAAATATTCTCATCTATTTTCCACAGTCCCTACAATTGGAAATGAATGGAATATTTTTGGATTTCTTTTGGGAAGTCACAGATAGTTCAACTTGATGTAGGTCATAAATAAAAAATGAAAATAAAGAGCATCTCATAAAGAGATACAAATATTCAAATCAAAATATTATTACATAAATTAAACTTAGATGAAAACCTACAAGATGAATAACAAGCAAGATACACTAAAAGGGCAAGAATATTTACCATTCTTAAGCAAATCGTGAAAATCATCCAGGTAGATAAAGAATACAAGAATACATGATCATTTAGATTAAATTTTACAAAGCACTTAATAAAATTCAGCATCAAGACATAAAAATCAACTGTTAATAGGGTAGTTATAAACAGTGATATGCTTATTCATAACAAGTTTGTCTAAATGGAATATAAAACTACTTAATACAATATCTCTGAAGACGTTTTTCTTGGAACTCCACTGAGACAAAGCTGCCTCTAGCTCTCTTTGACATTATACTGGGGCTGTAGTCAGGGAAACAAAATAGCAAGAAAGAAATATAATGTATAAGAACCAACTTTTTAACAATACAGCTGTCAATATTTGCGGATGGCACTATTATATACAGAGATAATCCAATCTAATTCCCAAATGCAGCTGATAAACGAATGTAGCAAGACTGCTGGGTCAATAAATAAATTTGACAGGATTACTAAATGCTTGCAAGAAACAAAGAGAAAATATTAATGGTCAAAAGAAGACTAGGAAACACATATTTATAAGAGAAATAAATGAAAAAATATCATGTAGTATCTTTAAGCACTCGTTAAAATCAATCTATAAAAAATAAATGACTGAACAGAAAAGTAAACCAAAAATATGAAGAGAAATGAAGGCCCAGGAGTCAATAAACAGCCAGTAACTAAAGCAGTTTATTGCAAACTCAAGCTCACGGGATCCCTGTAGGAACATGTAGCGTTGAAACCTTCACTGCTGCCAGGAAATTCTGGGAGCTGGAGCAGGCTTCTTCAGACCTGAGCCCAAGCTTCTACCTTCACAACCCCACACCACCAAATCCCAAGTCACTAACCACCCCCCATTGCCCCTGGGCTATGGAGGATACTGATAGGCTGCAGCTTTGTGACATCATGAGGCCCCACCCCCGGCTTTACAAACTGTCCAATCAAGTGCTCTGGTGGCAACATGTCACAGTGGTATCCAGGCTCTGCTCCTGAGAGGACTGGGTTGGGTCAGCTTTCACCACTCTGTGAAGAGTAAGCTAGATGACTCTGAGGCTGGGAAATGGTGACAATATGATGCCGAGTGTCCCAAGATGGGAGCTTGGGTGGAGGTGGAGTTGGTGGAGCTGCTGGAACTACCTGTAGGGAGAACCTGTCGCCCTGAAGTCAAGTCTGCAATCAACACTGGGGCAGATCTTCCCTGTGGGGGTGAGAGCTGGACTGGCCTTCGGGACTCCAGACAAGTCCAGTCCCTGCTCGCAGTGACTTCATCTCCAAAGCTTTGTCAGCGCTGGGGCCAAGGTCCTGCCTCTTCCTCTGCCTGATGCCACTGCACAGAACCCCTTGTACAATACTGGATAGAGACAACAAAGGTAGACCTTATTGCCTCGTTTCTGATGATAAGACAATGAGTTCCATCTGGTAAATGCTCACACCTCTGAGTATGATATTGGCCACAGGATATTCTTGTGTTCTCTGTATCATGTTGAGACAATGCATGTCCAATACAGGTTTTTATGACTGTTAGAAGTTATCAAAAGAACTTCTGCTTTTTTTTATGACTGAGCCTTCTGACTTATAGTATATTTTCAGAGGTTTAATATGAATAAAATAAAACATGCTTTAGGGGCCGGGGTTGTAGTGTAGCAGATAAAATCGCTGTCTAGGATGCCAGCTCTCATATGGGGACTGGTTTGAGTCCTGGCTGTTCCACTTCCAATCAAGCTCCCAGCTAACTGTCTGGGTAAACAGTGGACTATGGCCCAACAGCTTGGCTCCTGCACCCATGTGGGAAACTCAGATGAAGCCCCTGGCTCCTGGCTTCACTCTGGCCCAGCTTTGGGCCATTGCAGCTTTTGGAGGAGTGAACTAGCTGATAAAATCTCTTTGTCTCTTTACCTATCTAATTAACTCTGCCTTTCAAATAAACAAAATTAAAAAAAGTATGTAAGTGGCTTTATAGTAAATTAAATTGCAATGTTTCTTGTTTGTAGGAAGCAGCTGCAAGTGACAGCCAATTAAAGTTAATTGATCAAATTTAAGTGGTGAGATCCTGGAATATATTACTCATGAGCAAGCTGTTGCCATTATAAAATACTAGAGCGTGGGTGTGGTTTTGTGCTGACATAAGACTCAAACCTTAATCACAAGATAGGTAGTGTTTAGAATACCCATTGATGTACTCTTTACAGTCATTCCCCAGATGAAATCCCTCATTTTGCCATGGGAAATTGCTGGGTTCCTCTCTGTATGACTTACTGTCAAATAAGTTTCAAATTAATTTCACTGGATAAATCTCTAAGTTGTTGGTGATTATGATGAGTCAATTTGTAGGTAATATAACTTATCAAACTTCTGAGACTTACTGTAATTGTCTTCTGAGCTACATGAATGCATATGCCTGAGCTAATGTGTCATAATCTCTCTGAGAACAACCGGTCTCCATGCTCTGAATTCTAACACTGCTAACCCACATTCAAGTTCAGGAAATTCATCTAGAATTAATGGCATCTCTGTAGGCAGACATCATTCTCACTAAAGTCTTAAATGAGGAAGTAGAAGCCACAGAACCAACCTGCTGAGGTCAGCAAATCTTGCCTCAAGTCAGACAAGGTCTGGGTAGGTATGGCCTTGTGCAAAGTAGTGACAAGTATGATGATTCTTCCCTTTACCTCCAGGCCAGTGAGACCAGCAGCCACAACTTGTAGTGAAAATGCTTGGATGATGTTTCCAGGTTTGTTTCCAAATATTCCATGATGAGAGCATTATTTTGCCTTTTCAATAAACACAATGTGGTACAAATGAATCTGTTGGGAGCAGTATTATAGTATAGTAGATTAATCTGATGCTTGTGAGCCTGCATCCCATATTGGAGGGTGAGTGTGAGTCCTGGCTCCTCTGCTTTTATTACAGATCTTCACTATTTTTGACTTTTAGTCTATTAATAAAGTTTACTTGCACTCATTTTTAAAATATTATGACAATCTTGCATTCCTGTGGTAACACTCTCCTTGATTTATAGAAATCTTTTCCTATGTTAAATTTTTTTCTTGTGGCTGCTGGACCTGGAATTTGGTGGATTAAATAGGAAATGTATTTTTATGCAGTTCTAGATTCCAATTCAACATAGGATTACTGGGCCAAAATCAATGTGCCAGAAATTCTGTAACCTCTCCAGAGGCAGTGGTGGTGAGATGTCCCTGCTGCTTCCGGATTCTGGCAGTGGCTGACATTACTATGGTCCTGGTCACATTACTACAACCTTCAGGGCCAAGACCTGTGCACATCTTCCTGCTCTGGCTGTACATTGCCTTCTCTCTCTTTCAGTTAATCTCTCTCTGGATTCCTTCCAAATGAAACAATGGCAGCATTTAGGGCCCATCTGGTTCATCCAACATCTCTGTAGGTTAAAATGATTCATTTAATCACCCCAGTAATATTTACCTTTTTTTGCATGTCTGCATGATGATGGTTTGTTTGGTTCTATTTTTATCTGAATTCTGTGAAACTCAAATCACCTTCTTTTGTTGCTTTTAAGAAAATTAAAATATATTTGTATTTATGTATAAAATATAATTTTATACATGCAGGAATGCAGCTTAATATTTGGGTCCAAATCTATCTGATTGTAGAGCATATGCATCGAATAGGCAGCAACAAAACTCATTCTTGCTTTTTTGAGTCTTTTATATTTCACTGAGTATAGTTTCAATCTTGGGTGAATAGAAGAAACAGCTGATTTCTTCTTTAATACAGCTCTTCAAGGACTTAAATTATACATACATACATATATATATTTGACAGGCAGATTTAGACAGTTAGAGAGAGAGACAGAGAGAAAGGTCTTCCTTCCGTTGGGTCACTCAAATGGCTGCTACGGCCAGTGCGCTGTGCCGATCTGAAGCCAGGAGCTAGGTGCTTCCTCCTAGTCACCCATGTGGGTGCAGGGCCCAAGGACCTGGGCCATCCTCCACTGCCTTCCCGGGCCACAGCAGAGAGCTGGACTGGAAGAGGAGCTACCTGGACAGAATCTGGCGCTCCGACCAGGACTAGAACCCGGGGTGCCAGCGCTGCAGGTGGAGGATTAGCCAAGTGAGCCATGCGCCGGCCAAATTTTTCTGTACATTTCTTGTATTTTTCATCTAGTTATATTATATAGATGTCCAATCAGAAATAATTTAACAAAATTCTCTTTAAAATATGGGGCAACAAGCAACAGAGAATAAGAGTGAAACAAAAATTAGCTTGTTGTAAAAATCAACAATATAGACAGAATTTTTGTTAGAATTCCTAGACAAAAACAGAAAACACACAGATCAAAAATTAGGAAGTGAAAGGGTCATATTTCCCCTAATCTTACATAAATGTAAAAGATTACAAAGGAATACTGTGAATCATTATATGCCAACAGATTCTTCCATTTAGGTGAAATAAATACAATGTTAGCAAAACACAGATTATCACCCTGACTCAAGAAGAAACGAAAAATATTAGTATCCTCAAAAGTAAAAATCCAATAGTGAGTTGAAGGAGTAATTTAAAATATTAATACAGAGTTCTCACTTGGGTGATTTCCTTCAGGAATTCAATCAAGTATTAGTTGGGTAGCTTTCTTCTGTTTTTTTTTCCCCGAAGAGTTTGAAAAATATTTGTATTGTTTCTTCTTTAAATACAGGATTATCAGTAGAAAAAACCAACTGGAAAATTCAATGGAGATTATAGAGTTGTGTGATGTACAAAAGTGAAAATGTACACATGGACTAAAACACAGGTTACAAAAGGCAAAATAACCCCCATTTTATGTTGAAAACTGCTGTCATTTTAATATACCCCATGTCGTATGTTAAAAGTAGTCCTTAATGGAACAATTTCTATCTTTAGGAATGGATTAATGCCAATTCTGGAAGAGTTTGAGGCTGTGAGTTTCCTTTCAGGCTCTCTCTCATCATGCCTTTTCCTGCAATGTTATGATGTGGTGAGATGAACTACTCCAGGTGCAGACTCTTGATTTTGGATATTCTGGTCTTAAGATTATAAGAAATACCAATCAAAATACCAAAGACATTCTTCTCAGATCTGGAAAAAATGATGCTGAAATTCATATGGAGACACAGGAGACCTTGAATAGCTAAAGCAAACTTGTACAACAAAAACAAAGCTGGAGGCATCACAATACCAGATTTCAGGACATACTACAGGGCAGTAGTTATAAAAAAAAGCATGATACTGCCTACATCAAGAAATTGGAAAGGCACCAAATAGATGAGCTTTCAAGTCATCTCAAGGATCTAGAAAATCTGCAGCAAACCAAACCCAAACCCAGTAGGAGAAGAGAAATAATTAAAATCAAAGAAGAAATCAACAGGATTGAATCCAAAAAAACATTACAAAAAATCAGCCAAACGAGGAGCTGGTTTTTTGAAAAAATAAACAAAATTGACACCCCATTGGCCCAACTAACTAAAAAAAGAAGAGAAAAGACCCAAATCAATACAATTAGAGATGAAAAAGGAAACGTAACAACAGACACCACAGAAATAAAAAGAATCATCAGAAATTACTACAAGGACTTGTATGCCAGCAAACAGGGAAATCTATCAGAAATGGATAGATTCTTGGACACATACAACCTACCTAAATTGAGCCAGGAAGACATAGAAAACCTAAACAGACCCATAACTGACACAGAAATTGAAACAGTAATAAAGGCCCTCCCAACAAAGAGAAGCCCAGGACCAGATGGATTCACTGCTGAGTTCTACCAGACATTTAGAGAAGAACTAACTCCAATTCTTCTCAAACTATTCAGAGCAATCGAAAAAGAGGGAATCCTCCCAAATTCTTTCTATGAAGCCAGCATCACCTTAATTCCTAAGCCGGAAAAAGATGCAACATTGAAAGAGAATTACAGACCAATATCCCTGATGAACATAGATGCAAAAATCCTCAATAAAATTCTGGCCAATAGAATGCAACATCACATTAGAAAGATCATCCACCCAGACCAAGTAGGATTTATCCCTGGTATGCAGGGTTGGTTCAACATTCGCAAAACAATCAACGTAATACACTACATTAACAGACTGCAGAAGAAAAACCATATGATTCTCTCAATAGACGCAGAGAAAGCATTTGATAAAATACAACACCCTTTCATGATGAAAACTCTAAGCAAGCTGGGTATGGAAGGAACATTCCTCAATACAATCAAAGCAATATATGAAAAGCCCACGGCCAACATCCTATTACATGGGGAAAAGTTGGAAGCATTTCCACTGAGATCTGGTACCAGACAGGGATGCCCACTCTCACCACTGCTATTCAATATAGTTCGGGAAGTTTTGGCCAGAGCTATTAGGCAAGAAAAAGAAATTAAAGGGATACAAATCAGGAAGGAAGAACTCAAACTATCCCTCTTTGCAGATGATATGATTCTTTATTTAGGGGACCCAAAGAACTCTACTAAGAGACTACTGGAACTCATCGAAGAGTTTGGCAAAGTAGCAGGATATAAAATCAATGCACAAAAATCAACAGCCTTCGTATACACAGGCAATACCACGGCTGAGGAAGAACTTCTAAGATCAATCCCATTCACAATAGCTACAAAAACAATCAAATACCTTGGAATAAACTTAACCAAAGACATTAAAGATCTCTACGATGAAAACTACAAAACCTTACAGAAAGAAATAGAAGAGGATACCAAAAAATGGAGACATCTCCCATGCTCATGGATTGGAAGAATCATCATCATCAAAATGTCCATTCTCCCAAAAGCAATTTATACATTGAATGCAATACCAATCAAGATACCAAAGACATTCTTCTCGGATCTGGAAAAAATGATGCTGAAATTTATATGGAGACACAGGAGACCTCGAATAGCCAAAGCAATCTTGTACAACAAAAACAAAGCCGGAGGCATCACAATACCAGATTTCAGGACATACTACAGGGCAGTAGTTATCAAAACAGCATGGTACTGGTACAGAAACAGATGGATAGACCAATGGAACAGAATAGAAACACCAGAAATCAACCCAAACATCTACAGCCAACTTATATTTGACCAAAGATCCAGAACTAATCCCTGGAATAAGGACAGTCTATTCAATAAATGGTGCTGGGAAAACTGGATTTCCACGTGCAGAAGCTTGAAGCAAGACCCATACCTATCACCTTACACAAAAATTCACTCAACATGGATTAAAGACTTAAATCTATGACCTGAAACCATCAAATTATTAGATACCATGGGAAAAAAAAAAGACCTAAATGAAAGATCTCTGTGAGTGAGTCCCAGTGGAAAGAACGGGGCCATCAAAGAAGGAGGTACCTTTCTCTTAAGGGAGGAGAGAACTTCCACTTTGACTATGACCCTATCGGAATAAGATCAAAGTCAGCGAACTCTAAAGGCTTCCATAGCCCTGACAACTCTTGACTAGAGCCTAGGGAGATTACTGACGCCATGAACAGGAGTGTCAAATTGTTAAGTCAGCAGCAGGAGTCACTGTGTACTTACGTCTCATGTGGTATCTGTCCTTAATGTGTTGTCTAATGTGAAGTGATGCTATAACTAGTACTGAAACAATATTTTTATACTTTGTGTTTCTGTGTGGGTACAAACTGATGAGGCCTTTACTAATTATATACTGAATTGATCTTCTGTATATAAACATAATTGGAAATGAAAAAAACAACCTGGTGTTAAATTGGAAATGGCATAGAAAATTAGTTAATTTTAAAAAAATATTATGTAGGATCTCTGTCTTTAATGTGCTTTACACTATTATTTAATACTATAACTAGTACTCCAACGGTAGTTTTTTCACTTTGTGTTGCTATATGGGGGCAAACTGTTGAAATCTTTACCTAATATATACTAAACTGATCTTCTGTATATAAACAGAATTGAAAATGAATCTTGATGTGAATGGAAGGGGAGAGGGAGCGGGAAAGGGGAGGGTTGTGGGTGGGAGGGAAATTATGGAAGGGGGGAAGCCATTGTAACCCATAAGCTGTACTTTGGAAATTTATATTCATTAAATAAAAGTTTAATAAATTAAAAAAAACAGCATGAAACTGGCACAGAAACACATGGATAGACCAATCGAACAGAATAGAAACACCAGAAATGAATCCAAACATCTACAGCCAACTCATATTTGGTCAAGGATCCAAAACCAATCCCTGGAATAAGGACAGTCTATTCAATAAATGGTGCTGGGAAAACTGGATTTCCACGTGCAGAATCATGAAGCAAGATCCCTACCTTTCACCTTACACAAAAATTCACTCAACATGGATCAGAAACTTAAATCTACGACAGGACACCATCAAACTATTAGAGAGCATTGGAGAAACCCTGAAAGATATAGGTACTGCCAAAGAATTCTTGGATAATAGCCCAGGAGCACAGGCAGTCAAAGCCAAAATTAACTATTGGGATTGCATCAAATTGAGAATTTTCTGTACTTCAAAAGAAACAGGAAAGTGAATAGGAAACCGACAGAATGGGAAAAAATATTTGCAAATTATGCAACAGGTAAAGGGTTGATAACCAGAATCTACAAAGAAATCAAGAAACTCCACAACATCAAAACAAACAACCCACTTAAGAGATGGGCCAAAGACCTCAACAGACATCTTTCCAAAGAGGAAATCCAAATGGCCAACAGACACATGAAAAAATGTTCAAGATCACTAGCAATCAGGGAAATGCAAATCAAAACCACAATGAGGTTTCACCTCACCCCGGTTAGAATGGCCCACATTCAGAAATCAACCAACAATAGATGCTGGAGAGGATGTGGGGAAAAAGGGACACTAACCCACTGTTGGTGGGAATGCAAACTGGTTAAGCCACTATGGAAGTCAGTCTGGAGATTCCTCAGAAACCTGAACATAACCCTACCATACAACCCAGCCATCCCACTCCTTGGAATTTACCCAAAGGATATTAAATTGGCAAATAAAACAGCCATCTGCACATTAATGTTTATTACAGCTCAATTCACAATAGCTAAGACCTGGAACCAACCCAAATGCCCATCAACAGTAGACTGGATAAAGAAACTATGGGACATGTATTCTATGGAATACTATACAGCAGTGAAAAACAATGAAACCCGGTCATTTGCAACAAGATGGAGCATTCTGGAAAACATCATGCTGAGTGAATTAAGCCAGTCCCAAAGAGACAAATATCATTTGTTTTCCCTGATTGGTGACAACTAACTGAGCACCAAAGGGAAACCTGTGTAAGTGTAATGGAAACTATGAGAAATAGTGACCTGATCAGCTCTTGTGCTGACTGTTGATGTACAATGTAATACTTTATCCATTTTTGTATTTTTTTGTGAACTCTGTAATCAACACACCATTATTCTTAGGTATCTACATCTTAACTGAAAAGTGATCCCGGTTAAATATAAGAATGAGAAAAAGAGGGGGAGGAGATGTACAATTGGGGACATGCAATATCGGACTTGCCCCAAATGATGGAGTTAGAAAAGTGCCAGGGCACTCCAATACTATCCCATCAAGGTGGCATGTACCAATGCCATCTCACCAGTTCAGGTGATCAATATCAGTTCACAACTGATTACAGTGATAGATCTAAGAGTCAAAGTGATCACACAAACAAGGTAATGTCTGCTAATATTAACTGATAAAATCAAAAAAAGGGAGAGAAGGATCCAACATGGGAAGGGGGAGACACAGCAGACTCACAGAATGGCAGATGTCCTAAATAGCACTCTGGCCTGAGAATCAGCCTTTAAGGCATTCGGATCTGGCTGAAGAGCCTATGAGAGTATTTTAGGCATGGAAAGCCAAGACACTCTGGGAAAAAAAAAGAAGAAGAAGAAGACCTAAATGAAGGATCTCTGTAAGTGAGATCCCAGTGGAAAGAATGGGGCCAACAAAGTAGGAGGTACCTTTCTCTGAAGGGAGGAGAGAACTTCCACTTTGACTATGGCCCTGTTGGAATAGAATCGAAGTTGGCGAACCCTAAAGGCTTCCATAGCCTCGGCAACTCATGGCTAGAGCCTAGGGAGATTACTGACGCCATAAACAAGAGTGTTAAATTGTTAAATCAACATCAGGAGTCACTGTGTACTTACATACCATGTGGAATCTGTCCTTAACAGGTTGTCCAAGGTGAAGTAATGATATAGCTAGTACTGAAACAGTATTCTTACACTTTGTGGTTATGTGTGGGTGCAAACTGATGAAATCTTTACTTTGTATATACTGAAGCGATCTTTTTTATATAAAGATAATTAAAAATGAAAAAAAAAACCCTTGGTGTTAAATTGGAAATTACATAGAAAAGTAATCAATCTTTTTTTAAAAAAATCATGTAGGATCTCTGTCATTAATGTGATGTGCACTGTTATTTAATGCTATAACTAGTACTCCAACAGTATTTTTTCACTTTGTGTTGCTATGGGAGGGCAAACTGTTGAAATCTATATATATATACTAAACTGATTTTCTGTAAATAAAGAGAATTGAAAATGAATCTTGAATGGGAATGGAAGGGGAGAGCGAGTGGGAAAGGGGAGGGTTACGGGTGGGGGGGAAGCCTTTGTAATTCATAAGCTGTACTTTGGAAATTTATATTCATTAAATAAAAAAAGATTATAAGAAATAAATTTGTTTTCTTAATAAATTGGTAAATCTGTGGTACTTTTATAGCAACGAAAAATAGACTAAGAAAACAAATATGTATGAAAGAAAAATAGGCTGAGATCCAAAAGCATGTAGAGTGATTTAGAAAGCAATCCAATCCAATCTACACATTCAATTCATAAGTTTGTGGAGTCAGTATTTTCAGTTTGGTGCAGAAATGTGAAAAAACATGAAGAGTCTTTCATAGTACTGATTTTTTCATCAGTATTTTTAAGATCATTGTGCTCATGGATTTGAAAAAATATTGCAGCAAAATAAGTTTCTCTTAATTCTAACTTTCACAAACTTTTAAAAGTACCCATATGCATGAAATTTGAGCTTTAGAAGGAAAAGATAATGAAACAAAAAGTGTGACAAGGGACTGAAAGCACCCCAAATTTTATGAAAGACATCGATTGCCATATTTAAAATGCTCAAAGATTCCCTAATCAAGATATATACATACAAAGCCAGACAGAAATAACAATTTCAAAGAAGTTAAAAACATGAATCATTTGTAAATTAAAAATGAATTTAAAATATAAGTGAATCAAATTTTAATTCTTATATATTTGAAAGGAAGAGAGATAGACAGAGAGAGAGAGAGACAGAGACAAACAATGATGCTTCATCTACTGGATCAACCACCAAATGCCCACAACAGCCAGAAGGAAATCAAGAGCCCCCAAACCAAACAGTGTCTATTGCTTCTTTAGCAAAGACCCAAGGACCAAAGTCATGACAGTTTGCTCCAGATGTACGCACAAATCAAAAGTTGGAGTTAAAATCAGATCCAAGATCCAAACTCAAGCACTCCAATATTGGATATGGGGAACACCAAGTGGTATCCTAGTGGCCATGCCAAATGTCCACCATGACAAACAGATATTTAAAACAGTGATAGGGGATGGCGCTGTTGCTCACTTGGCTAATCCTCCACCTGCAGTGCTGGCATCTCATGTGGGCACTGGGTTCTAGTCCCAGCTGCTCCTCTTCCAGTCCATTTCTCTGCTGTGGCCTGGGAAGGCAGTGGAGGATGGCCCAGGTGATTGGGCACCTGCACCCGTGTGGGAGACCAGGAGGAAGCACCTGGATCCTGGCTTTGGATCAGTGCAGCTCCAGCCATGGCAGCCATTTTGGGGGGTGAACCAGTAGAAGGAAGAACTTTCTCTCTGTCTCTCTCATTATCTACCTGCCTGTCAAATAATTAAAAAAGAAAATAAACAGTGACAAAGGATTCCAAGATGGTTGAACAGGGAAAAGATGTGGTGATTTTTGACCAGGGGAAGATAGCAGAAGAAAAGTGGATGAAGTACATTCCCAGGATAGACTTGGAAAGAAGTTTGTGCTGGAAACTCTATGGAAAGAAGAGGGACACCTTGGAACAGCATGGAAAGAGCAGAAGCACAACAGTGAGTGAGGACACCACACATGATTCCCACAATTGGAGGATGGAGAAGATGTTAGCTTATGACAGAGAGGTGAGGACAGAATACAGTAGGTTGTGCCACTGGTGATAGTGCATGAAGGAGAATCTTCCTGATCACATTGATTTGAGTCCAGTCTAGATGCCTAGTTGAGGATACTAGTTGAGGGTACTCAACTAATCTACCAAAGCAAAATCATAGCTTTTTATTCCTGTCCCTTCACAAGGACACCTGACAGCTGGTGGGAGATGGCACCATCTTAACACCAGTCAAGGCTTTGGCAGCTCTCTTGAGCATGTGATCACGGGATTTTACCAGAGGGAAAATATTGCAACTCCCACTGATTTTAAGTCTGGCCAGGATAGTTGATGGTGGCTGGGCACCCACTTAGGACACAGTCACGGACCCTGGTGCTCAAACCGCCAAGGTGGAGTACCCATGGGCAGCTGGCTATGGTAATGTCTGTGCTAACTCTGCAGACAAGGTAGGTTTGTGGGGCTCAGAAATGTACTCCTCACCCCATGATTGTGGGAACCTTGTGTGCTGTGCTGTGGGAATTCTGTGACCGGACAATAGGATGTGGGTTGTAGCTGGGTCTCTGGGCAATCACTGTGTCTGGTGCAAGAGGCTCAGAGTTCCCTGATTTCCAGGGGGTGGGTCAATATAGAAGGTTCCATGCTCATACTGAAGATTACACAGATCCTTAGTGCATTTCATGTACCAGTGTGAGTGTAGGTTGTACCCAATGTTGGCAAACCTTAGGCATTTATCACAACAGAAGAGAATATGTTGTGATTACACCAACAGGAGTTACCATACCCTCTACCCTGTTGACAATAGAGGAGATCTACAATAGTAATGGGGGACTTTAACACCCCACTTTCATCAATGGGCAAACTATAAAAACATCAACAAAGAAACAAATGAGCTAATCCTTGCTATGGAACAAATGGACCTAACTGATATCTACAGAAAATTTCATGCCATAGTTTCAGAATACACATTGTTTTCCTCAGTACATGGAACTTGGATAAACCATATGTTAGGCCATAAGGCAAACCTCAGCAAATTCAAAAGATTGAAATCATACCATGTATATTAGACTACAATGGAATGAAGCTGGAAATGAACAAGAATCCCTAAAAAATATGCACACATGGATACTAAGCTACCCCCTCTTGAATGAAGAGCAGGTCCTAAAAATATGAAAGTGAAATCAGGGGCCAGCGCTGTGGCTAAGTTGGTAAAGCCACTGCCTACAGTGCTGGCATCCCACGTGGGTGCTAATTCAAGTCCCAGCTGCTTCACTTGCAACCCAGCTCTTGGCTTTATCCTGGGAAAGCAGTAGAAGATGGCCCAAGTTCTTGGGCTCCTTCCCCAACGAGGGAGATCTGGAAGAAGCTCCTGGCTCCTGGATTTAGGTTGATGCAACTCTGGCCATTGCAATCATTTGGGGAATGAACCAGCAGATGGCTCTGTAACTCTGCCCTTCAAATAAGTAAATCAATATTTAAAAAAAAGTAAAGTAATAAATTCTGGAATCTTCTGAAGTTGACAATACAACACATCAAACTTATGGGATATAGTACAAGCATTAAGAGGGAAGTTTATACCAATTAATGCTGTCCTCAGGAAACTGGAAAGGCATTAAATAAATGAGCTATCTATGCATTTCAAGGACCTAGAAAAACAACACACCAAAGCCAAAATTAGGAAGAAGAGACAAATAATTAAAATTAGATAAGAAATAAATAAAATTTATATAAAACCAATATAAAATATTAGTTAAATTAAGAGCTGGTTTTTTGAAATAATAAAATTGATACAGCATTGGTCCAACTAACTAGAAGGGCGAGAGTGAGAGCAAGAGCGAGAGTGAGAGCGAGAGAGAGAACCCATATAATAAAATCAGGGATGAAAATGAGACATAAAAACAGATATGACAGAAATCAGAATATCAGGAATTACTACAGTTATATGGAAACAAGTTGGAAAATCTAGAAGAAATGGATAGATTCCTGGATACATAAAATATATCATAATTTCTATGTTATGAATATATAGAAAACCTAACAGATCAATAATCAAGATAAAGATTAAATCAGTAATATAGACCACACCCCTACACCCCTAACAAAGGAAAGTCCAGGACAGGATGGCTTCACTGCTGAATTCTACAAGCATACAAAGAATAGGTAATTCCAATTCTCACATGAGATGGACAACAAGAAAGACACAAGTCATATAAGGAAGATGGCATTTTAATGGATCACACACTAGATATGAGTAACTGAATGAAAACTCACTTTGAGGCAATTGTAAGTGCTATAAGCACAAGTCGGGGCAGAGATAGAGGTAGTATATAGATGCACTGCTTTGGACACCCTTGAATAAATCTATCCATGTTGTCAGGCTCACACACAGATATGTGATGACTGAAGCTATCCAACATCCTCTCTGTGCCCACATTTTTCTGGGTGTGACTATCAGGACTCACTTTACCTAGGTGAAGTCCACAGCCAAATCTACAAAGGTCACTGATTCCTAAAATGTCAGACAGATGCTTTCCTTCTGCATAGATTTTGACCTATTCTAGAAAGTGCTTCAGTAATTTTCAGCAAGAGTATCAGCTCTTTAAACACCTTTAAGCTACCAAGGTTCACTCAGGCTGTGAGCTTCTTTGTAGTTCTATGTGAGAAAAGACACATAATTTCAATTTTTTGTAATATATACTTTATATAATTATTTAAATTATATTTAAATATATACTTTATAAAATTATTTAAATTATAATTATATACTTTATATAATTATTTAAAACATCAAAGATCTAGGTACTGGAGATATTCTAGAATATGCATCTTTTGTTATTGTGAATGACTTTGGGCTGCTTTATGGGTAGCTTTTACTTTTTCAATTCCATTCACCTTCATGAAACTCTCCCTATACTTAATGTAAGGAAATTGTGTGAACTGGCTGTGTAAAAAGGCTAATACCAGTTTTATATAGGTTACTATTGATCTAACCCTGAGAGCCACAAGGCCAATGACTTTCAGTCGGTCTTGGGAGGTGTTCCAAAGTTACAAAATTCTAGTTATAATTGATGCTGTAGATGACAGTAAGTTTTCATTTACTCTTATACAGGTGACATAAACTTGCAGAAAAAGGCAGACTTTATGTATGTGAGGACAGGTTTCTCAGGGTGGGAGATTACTTTTAACATATTGGCTATAAACATCTTCATAGGGTACTATCTTTGAAAAAAAGAATTGGGAAAAACTGCTGATTAATTTTTTAAAAATATCTGCTTATTTGAAAGGCAGAGTGACAGAAAGGGAAAGAGAACAAGAAAGAAAGATTGAAAGAGTGAAAGAGATCCTCCATCTATCCATTGATTCCCTAATGGATGCAAGAGCCAGGGCTGGACCTGGCTGAATCCAGGCCCATGTGTCCCATAGGGTCTCCCACTTAGGTGATACTTTGGCCATGGCATATTTTCTTTCCAGGATTAGATTTAGGGTTAGGGTTAGGGTTAGGGTTATAGTTAGGGTTAGGGTTAGGGTTAGGGTTATGATTAGGATTAGAGTTCCCCACGTCAGAATGCTGGTTCAAGTTTCAGACAGTCACCTTCTGATCCATCTTCCTGCTAATCCACTTGGCACTTGGGAAGGTGTAGTTAATGCTCCATGAGCTTGGGCACTTGTCACCCGTGTGGGAGACTTGTATGGGCTTTTTGTTTTCTGGCTTTGGCCGAAACTCCAGCCCTAGCTACAGTAACCACTTGCATAGTAGAGTAGTCAATAAGAGACCTCTCAATCTCCCTCTCCTCCCTCTGTATCTTTCTCTCTGTCAATCAAATAAATGATTTAAAATGATTTTTAAGTTTTAAGCATGGATGGGTTTACCAATTAGAATTCCCTTTCTTTCCTGTACAAACCATAATTACATTGTGTAACTTGTGATTTAATTTTAAAATATTTAAAGAGAAAATACTTGAAGGCAATTCACAAGAAAGCTGAGTATAGAATCTTTTAGTTTTAATGCATTTTCAATCTTTTGTAGTCTATTAATCCATATCTGACAGTTCTGACACTCATATTCTTTGCACTATTCTAAAATGTTCAACTTTATAAAAATATTTTTTCTTTTTGGACTATTTTTCATTAGTCTAGATAATATTTTACTACATAATGATAATAATATGCTCAGGTAAGAAATAGGTCTTCACACAAATAAAACCGATACTTAGAAGAATATAGCTTTTATTAGAAGTAGTCATCAGCATACTTTTTTGAGAATGACTAACTTTTTAAAAAGATTTTATTTATTTATTTGAAAGAATTACACAGAGAGAGAAGGAGAGGCAGAGAGAGAAGGAGAATGACTAACTTTTGAAGTTATTGAGGATTTAAAATTAAATGCAACAAAATATGCTTTTGCTAATATAAAGTGATAACTTCTTAAATAGAACCGTTCTTGAAGTATGATATTTAACATAATGTTGCACAATACTGCTTTGTTAAGACTGCATCTTGGAATTTCATTTCTTGTGCTTAAAATTGAGGGATTTCTATGAGTTATTTGGCATGTACACTAAATATGGACAAATGAAGATCAATTGCACATATATGAAATATGTGATTACTCTTAAAAGTATAAAGATTTTTTAAAACTTTTATTTAGCAAATATAAATTTCCAAAGTACAGTTTATGGATTACAATGGCTTCCCCCCCCATAACTTCCCTCTCACTCGCACCCCTCCCATTCAATTCACATCAAAATTCATTTTCAATTGTCTTTATATACCGAAGATCGATTTAGTATATATTAAGTAAAGATTTCATCAGTTTGTACCCACACAGAAACACAAAGTGTAAAATACTGTTTCAGTACTAGCTATAGCATTACTTCACATTGGACAACACATTAAGGACAGATCCCACATGAGGAGTAAGTACACAGTGACTCCTGTTGCTGACTTAACAATTTGGCACTCTTGTTCATGACATTAGCAATCTCCCCAGGCTCTAGTCATGAGTTGCCAAGGCTATGGAAGCCTTTTGAGTTCGCCAATTTTGATCTTATTCAGACAGGGTCATAGTCAAAGTGGAAGTTCTCTCCTCCCTTCAGAGAAAGGTACTTCCTTCTTTGGTGGCCCCGTTCTTTCCACTGGGATCTCACTCACAGATCTTTCATTTAGGTCTTCTTCTTTTTTTTTCTTTTCCATGGTATCTTGGCTTTCCATGCCTACAATAATCTCATGGGCTCTTCAGCCAGATCCGAATGCCTTAAGGGCTGATTCTGAGGCCAGAGTGCTGTTTAGGACATCTGCCATTCTGAGTCTGCTGTGTATCCCGCTTCCCATGTTGGATCCTTCTCTCCCTTTTTGATTCTATCAGTTAGTATTAGCAGACACTTGTCTTGTTTGTGTGATCCCTTTGACTCTTAGACCTATCAGAGCCATCAATTGTGAACTGAAATTGATCACTTGGACTAGCGAGATGGCATTGGTACAAAAGTGTAAAGATTAACTATGAAATATTACATATTTGAGGAATAATCAGAAATTTCCCTGCATTTACATTTTTTATTTTTTTTTTAATTTTTTTTAACTTTTATTTAATGAATATAAATTTCCAGTGTACAGCTTATGGATTACAATGGCTTCCCCCCCCATAACTTCCCTCCCACCGGCAACCCTCCCCTCTCCCGCTCCCTCTCCCCTTCCATTTGCATCAAGATTCATTTTCAATTCTCTTTATATACAGAAGATCAATTTAGTATAAAGATTTCAACAGTTTGCATCCACATAGAAACACAAAGTGAAACATACTGTTTGAGTACTAGTTATAGCATCAAATCACAATGTACAGCACAGTAAGGACAGAGATCCCACATGAGGAGCAAGTGCATAGTGGCTCCTGTTGTTGACCCAACAAATTGACACTCTAGTTTATGGCGCCAGTAACCATCCTAGGCTGTCGTCATGAGTTGCCAAGGCTATGGAAGCCTTCCAAGTTTGCCGACTCTGATCGTATTTAGACAAGGTCATAAAAGACAGAGTGAGGATAGTAACCAATGATCCTAAGAGTGGCATTTACCAGGTTTGAACAATTATACAGCATTAAGTGGGGAAGAGGACCATCAGTACACACAGGTTGGGAGTAGAGCCATTGGTGGTAGAGTAGAGGTTATGATTACAAAGGAATGAGGCCCAAGTGCACTAGACAGGGCCTAGAACAAAGGACAGAGTCATTATTAGAGGAGCTAAGAAAGGTGCTGTCTAAGCTACAAGTAATTTTTCTGATTGAGAGGCAAATAGAACCTGATAGAAGGGGCTTGATAATCATCTGGTGGGCTTTAGGCCTTGTAAATTCAGAGGCCCAGACCTATCTATCTCTTCACATGGGGTATATCCTAAGGGAGGTGTGAACCTCCTAGGGGAAGGCACTCTGTTGACTTTCATTACTTGGCTGGCCTGGGAGGAGAGCTGGCCAGGTAAAGGCAGGTGGCATCTCTAACAAGAAATTTACAGTTCTGCCTGCAATGTTGCTGACCCTACTTGGCCGTCCCCTCAGCTGCAGTGGTCACTTTGGAAGTTGGGCTGAGTGAAGGGCTTTTCAGCTTAGAGCCAATAAGATCTGTGGCTCTGACCTGGGCATCCTTCGACTCCAGGGCAGGTCCATTTCCAGTGATCCAACTCTTGGCAGAGCTGCCAGGGCTCTTCACAAGCTGACTTCTGCTGAAGCCCAGGCTTACCACATGGAAAGCCACTGCAGTGGACTGGCCTGTTGGGTCTCCTTGAGGGCAGATCGCTGTACAGATCAGCCATTAATAGGCCTGCCACCCATTGCTTCTGATGCCGAGCTTTCTTTTCCTCCTGGTTTGTGTTAAAGCAGACCAGAGGATGCAAGTCAAGGGAGTGCCCGTTTCCCATCTCTAATCTTCGGTGGCCTGAACTACAAGTCTATAGTCACAGGCATGTTCTGTAGTAGTTTTTCTAAGGTCGACAATGCCCATGAGGAAAATTATATTCTCACTTTAAAACTTTCTTTCCCTTTGGTCTGAAAGGGAGGTTTTTTTTTCTACTTACTGTTTACTTCACTGATGGCGAAGTAAATCTAGCTATGAGATTATTATTTAAGTTCTTATTTTGGCTATGCTATTACAGAAAATTGTTAGCCATCTCTTTTATAAGGTCTAAAGATTAAATTGTGCGTCCTACAGATTCCTTCATAATAGAATTATTTTCCTACCTTGAAGAGAATAGAGAAATGAAAGAACAAGTTGGGCTTAGAATAGAGAAATGAGGGAGCAAGTCCTAGATCGCTTGCTGACAATAGCAATATCACATGAATACTTAGCAAACCATTTCAACCATTAGATAACAACTTAAGAAAACATTTACCAGAAGGTCCAATGCCTTCTATAAATTTTAAGAATCATGTATTTGAAAACACCTCTTAAATATCTAACATGGTGTAGTTTGTTTAGCCAGTAAACTTAAGCACAACCATCTAAAATGCTTTTAGTTTCTTTCTACCAACAAGTCTAAAACATATGATACACAGATTCAGGTCACACAAATTAAAATGTATCTTTGATTGATTTTAGCAGCTTAAGTTTATGGACAATCTTATCTATAAGCCATTTAAAATAAAACTCTTAATAAAATTTCCCCATGTGGACATACAATATGTACACACATATAATATAGCATAATAGACCAATATAGCAATTTTAATAATAGCTTTTAAAATCTTTAACTCTTTTTGTAGATTGCCAATTGATTTGAATTGCTTTTTGTTTTTAGTAACCTCAGTTAAGCATACTTTCTCTCAGTTGGTACTGTTCATACATTATTGGCTTCATCTGTTTACAGAGCCATCCCAAAGTACTGAATACAATAAGAGTGGATGGAAAAAGTCCATAGGAACCTAGAGGAGGACAGCTAAACACAGAACCAACAATGCTTTAGTTTTATGAGCAACAGATCATATATAACTGTGGATGACAAAAGACTTTAAGTCGCCATGTTTAAAATTATAAACTCATCAACCAACAAGAGGCACTTGCCTACTTCACAGTATTTTTGAAAGCACCTGTAGGATTTTACAAGTATTTAACCCTTTAAGCCTCTGGGGCTTTCTCATTAAGATAACTATCATGTCTAGTAACACAAGATCATTAGACTTTTTAATTCTCAAACATTTGTATTAATAGCATTTTCCATTATAGAAACTTAAAGTCTGGTACCACGTCACATCTTGACAGTCCTTCTAATATACTCCAAATAGACTGATTAGTTGGTGTCTCTATAAGATGAGAGACATAGGTCCTTCGATTTTTTCAGTTGGGCCCAAACTGGAAAAACCAAAGTCCAGGATTTACTGGAAATTTTAGAGACCAGATTGTTTGAAACTTTGATTTTTTGAATGCCTGTCAAGAATGCCAAGAAGGCTCAAAATCCAAAATATCTGGTTGAAATAAGATTTCTTAAAATCATGACATAACATAGACCAAACTTTTTCATGCCTACAATACTCTCATGGGCTCTTCAGCCAGATCCAAATGCCTTAAGGGCTGATTCTGAGGCCAGAGTGTTGTTTAGGACATCTGCCATTCTATGAGTCTGCTGTGTATCCCGCTTCCCATGTTGGATCCTTCTCTCCATTTTTGATTCTATCAGTTAGTATTAGCAGACACTTGTCTTGTTTGTGTGATCCCTTTGATTCTTAGACCTATCAGAGCCATCAATTGTGAGCTGAAATTGATCACTTGGACTAGAAAGATGGCATTGGTACATGCCACCTTGATGGGATTGTGTTGGAATCCCCTGGCACATTTCTAACTCCACCATTTGGGGCAAGTCCGATTGAGCATGTCCCAAATTGTACATCTCCTCCCTCTCTTTTTCCACTCTGAAATTTAACAGGGATCACTTTTCAGTTAAAATTTAAACACCTAAGAATAATTGTGTGTTAATTACAGAGTTCAACCACTAGTACTAGAACAACAACAACAACAACAAATACTAAAAAGGATAAAGTATTACATTGTACATCTAAAGTCAGGACAAGAGCTGATCAGGTCATTGTTTCTTATAGTGTCCATTTCACTTAACAGGTTTCCCCTTTGGAGCTCAGTTGTCACCGATCAGGGAAAACAAATGATATTTTTCTCTTTGGGACTGGCTTAATTCACTCAGCATGATGTTTTCCAGATTCCTCCATCTTATTGCAAATGACCGGGTTTCATTGTTTCTTACTGCTGTATAGTATTCTATGGAGTACATGTCCCATAATTTCTTTATCCAGTCTACTGTTAATGGGCATTTGGGTTGGTTCCAGGTCTTAGCTATTGTGAATTGAGCTGCAATAAACATTCATGTGCAGATGGCTTTTTTACTAGCCAAATTAATTTCCTTTGGGTAAATTCCAAGGAGTGGGATGGCTGGGTTGTATGGTAGAGTTATATTCAGGTTTCTGAGGAATCTCCAGACTGACTTCCATAGTGGCTTAACCAGTTTGCATTCCCACCAACAGTGGGTTAGTGTCCCTTTTTCCCCACATCCTCTCCAGCATCTATTGTTGGTAGATTTCTGGATGTGAGCCATTCTCACCGGGGTGAGGTGAAACCTCATTGTGGTTTTGATTTGCATTTCTCTGATTGCTAGTGATCTTGAACATTTTTTCATGTGTCTGTTGGCCATTTGGATTTCCTCTTTTGAAAAATGTCTATTGAGGTCCTTGGCCCATCTCTTAAGTGGGTTGTTTGTTTTGATGTTGTAGATTTTCTTGATTTCTTTGTAGATTCTGGTTATCAACCCATTATCTGTAGTATAGTTTGCAAATATTTTTTCCCATTCTGTCAGTTGCCTCTTCACTTTCCTGACTGTTTCTTTTGCAGTACAGAAACTTCTCAATTTGATGCAATCCCAAATGTTAATTTTGGTTTTGACTGCCTGTGCTCCTGGGGTCTTTTCCAAGAAGTCTTTGCCTGTACCTATGTCTGGCAGGGTTTCTCCAATGCTCTCTAGTAATTTGATGGTATCGGATTGTAGATTTAAGTCTTTAATCCATGTTGAGTGAATTTTTGGGTAAGGTGAAAGGTATGGGTCTTGCTTCCAGCTTCTGCACGTGTAAATCCCATTTTCCCAGCACCATTTATTGAATAGACTGTCCTTATTCTAGGGATTAGTTTTGGATCTTTGATCAAATATAAGTTGGCTGTAGATGTTTGGATTGATTTCTGGTGTTTCTATTCTGTTCCATTGGTCTATCCATCTGTTTCTGTACCAGTACCATGCTGTTTGGATCACAACTGCCCTGTAGTATGTCCTGAAATCTGGTATTGTGATTCCTCCATCTTTGTTTTTGTTGTACAAGATTGCTTTGGCTATTCGAGGTCTTCTGTGTCTCCATATGAATTTCAGCATCATTTTTTTTTCAGATCTGATAAGAAGGTCTTCGGTATCTTGATTGGTATTGCATTGAATGTATAGATTGCTTTTGGCAGAATAGACATTTTGATGATATTGATTCTTCCAGTCCATGAGCATGGAAGATTTCTCCATTTTTTGTATCCTCTTCTATTTCTTTCTGTAAGGTTTTGGAGTTTTCATCGTAGAGATCTTTAATGTCCTTGGTTAAGTTTATTCTAAGGTATTTGATTGTTTTTGTAGCTATTGTGAATGGGATTGATCTTAGAAGTTCTTCCTCAGCCGTGGCATTACCTGTGTATACAAAGGCTGTTGATTTTTGTGCATTGATTTTATATCCTGCTACTTTGCCAAACTCTTCAATGAGTTCCAGTAGTCTCTTAGTAGAGTTCTTTGGGTCCCCTAAATAAAGAATCATATCATCTGCAAAGAGGGATAGTTTGAGTTCTTCCTTCCTGATTTGTATCCCTTTAATTTCTTTTTCTTGCCTAATAGCTCTGGCTAAGACTTCCAGAACTATATTGAATAGCAGTGGTGAGAGTGGGCATCCCTGTCTGGTACCAGATCTCAGTGGAAATGCTTCCAACTTTTTCCCATTCAATAGTGTACTGGCATTGGGTTTTTCATATATTGCTTTGATTGTATTGAGGAATGTTCCTTCTATATCCAGTTTGCTTAGGTTTTCATCATGAAAGGGTGTTGTATTTTATCAAATGCTTTCTCTGCGTCTATTGAGAGAATCATATGGTTTTTCTTCTGCAGTCTGTTAATGTGGTGTATTATGTTGATTGTTTTGCGAATGTTGAACCATCCCTGCATACCAGGGATAAATCCCACTTGGTCTGGGTGGATGATCTTTCTAATGTGATGTTGCATTCTATTGGCCAGAATTTTATTGAGGATTTTTGCGTCTATGCTCATCAGGGATATTGGTCTGTAATTCTCTTTCAGTGCTACATCTTTTTCCGGCTTAGGAATTAAGGTGATGCTGGCTTCATAGAAGGAATTTGGAAAGATTCCCTCTTTTTTGATTGTTTTGAATAGTTTGAGAAGAATTGGGGTTAGTTCTTCTCTAAATGTCTGGTAGAACTCAGCAGTGAATCCATCTGGTCCTGGGCTTTTCTTTGTTGGGAGGGCCTTTATTACTTTTTAATTTCTGTGTCAGTTATGGGTCTGTTTAGGTTTTCTATGTCTTTCTGATTCAATTTAGGTAGGTTGTATGTGTTCAAGAATCTGTCCATTTCTGATAGATTATCCTATTTGATGGCATACAAGTCCTTGTAGTAATTTCTGATGATTCTTTTTATTTCTGTGGTGTCTGTTGTTACGTTTCCCTTTTCATCTCTGATCCTATTGATTTGTGTCTTTTCTCTTCTTTTTTTAGTTAGTTGGGCCAATGGGGTGTCGATTTTGTTTATTTTTTCAAAAAACCAGCTCCTTGTTTGGCTGATTTTTTGTAATTTTTTTTGGATTCAATTTGTTGATTTTGTCTTTGATTTTAATTATTTCTCTTCTCCTACTGGGTTTGGGTTTGGTTTGCTGCAGATTTTCTAGATCCGTGAGATGAATTGAAAGCTCATCTATTTGGTGGCTATCCAATTTCTTGATGTAGGCACCTATTGATATAAACTTTCCTCTTAACACTGCTTTTATTGTATCCCATAGGTTTTGGAATGTTGTGCTTTTATCCTCATTTACTTCCAGAAAATTTTTGATTTCTCTTTTAATTTCTTCTATGACCCATTGTTCATTCAGGAGCATGTTGTTCAATCTCCATGTGTTTGAACGTGCTCTAGGGATTCCGAGTTGCTAATTTCCAATTTCATTCCTTTGTGGTCTGAGAAGTTGCATGGTATGATTCTAATTCTTTTGAATTTGCTGAGACTTGCTTTATGGCCTAGTATGTGGTCAATCCTAGAGAAGGTTCCATGTACTGCTGAGAAGAATGTAAAGTCCTTAGATGTAGGATGAAATGTTCTGTAGATATCTGTTCGATCCATTTGGGCTATAGTGTCATTTAAATCTACTGTCTCCTTGTTGATCTTCTGTCCTGTTGATCTGTCTATCTCTGAGAGTGGAGTATTGAAATCCCCCAGTACTATTGTATTGGGGTCTAAGTCTCCTTTTAAGTCCCTTAACAAGTCTTTTAAATAAGCTGGTGTCCTGTAATTAGGTGCATATACAATGATAATCGTTATATCTTCCTGTTGAATGGATCCCTTAATCATTAACTAGTGCCCCTCTTTGTCTCTCCTGACAATTTTTGTGGTAAACTTTATGTTGTCTGATATTAAGATGGCTACGCCCGCTCTTTTTTCATTTCTGTTGGCATGGTATATCTTTTTCCAGCCTTTCACCATCATTCTGTATGCATCTTTGTTGGAAAGATGAATTTCTTGTAAGCAGCAAAAAGATGGGTTTTGTTCCTTAACCCAATCAGGCAATCGGTGTCTGTTAACTGGATAGTTCAGGCCATTAACATTCAATGTGCCTATTGAGAAGGAGTAACTTTGCCCTGTCATTTGCCAAAGATGTTTTCTAATATATGGTTTGAGACTCCTGTGATCTTTTGCTGTGAGGTTTCCTTCCTTTATCTTCTTTCCTACCGTGTTTCTGTGTTTCTGTATGTAACACATCTTTAAGCATCTTTTGCAGGGCTGGACGAGTGGCATCAAATTCTTTCAATTTCTGTTTGCTGTGAAAGGTCTTTCTTTCACCTTCATTCACAAATGAGAGCTTTGCAGGATATAATATTGTGGGCTGGCAGTTTTTCTCTCTTAGTACCTGGGCTATATCTCGCCATTCTCTCCTGGCTTGTAGGGTTTCTGATGAGAAGTCAGCTGTGAGTCTAATTGGAGATCCTCTGAGAGTAATCTGGCATTTCTCTCTTGCACATTTTAGGATCTTTTCTTTGTGTTTCACTGTTGTGAGTTTGATTATGACGTGTCGTGGTGAGGATCTCTTTGATCATGTTTATTAGGGGTTCTATGAGCTTCCTGTACTAAGATGTCTCTGTCCTTCTCCAAACCTGGGAAATTTTCTGCTTGTATCTCACTAAAAAGGCCTTCTAATCCTTTCTCCCTTTCCATGCCTTCAGGAACTCCTAGAACCCGAATGTTCGGTTTTTAAATTGTATCCTGTAGATTCCCGACAATATTTTTTAGATTTCTAATTTGTTCTTCTTTTCTTTGGTTTGACTGTTTCCTTTCCTGTTCTCTGTCTTCTAAGTGCAATATTCTCTCTTTTGCTTCACCCATTCTGTTTTTAAGGCTCTCTAATGTGTTTGTCATTTGATCTATTGAGTTCTTCATTTCATTGTGGTTTTTTGTCACTATCACAGTTTCATGTTCTACTAGTTGTTTCATTTCATTTTGATTCCTCCTTAATATTTCATTTTCACGAGAGAGATTTTCTATCTTGTCCATGAAGGATTTCTGTAGTTCAAGAATTTGTTTTTGAGAACTTCTTAATGTTCTTATCAATTTTTTGAGATCCGCTTCTTGCATTTCCTGTATCTCTTCATCTTCATAATCTTGGATTGGGGTGTCTTGTTCATTTGGGGGCATCATAGTGTCTTCCTTTCTCCTGTTACCTCGGTTTCTACATTTGTTGTTTGGCATGTTGGAGATAATTTATGTTTTTTTTTTTTGGCTGTGGTGTTTTTTTTTTTTTTGCCTCTAAGTGGGCTGTCTGCTTTGATGGATCCTTAGAGGCTGTGATGGGTGTGGCCAGAGAGCTATGCTTGAATCTTCAGGTTTATTGCTGTGCAAAAAGCGACTCACCCAGATTGTTCTGTCCCTTGCTCCTGGCTAGATTGCGCTCTCTCTCTCTCTTCTCTCTCTTTTGACTCAGTTGGTAAGTAATTCGGCACAGGTGATTGGAATTGAGGGTAGTTGAAATCTGGCCTCTGTGTGTATTCGTTTGATCTACCCCTGGGACCACACAAAGAGTTTATGCAGCCCTCAATGTGTTCTCAAGTTTCACCAAAGTTCCAAGGTTATTGAGTTTGTGTACTAGTTGGCTGCGCTTTACATATGTAAAATGGCACCTGCTCTTTGTTTTGCTCCGTGAGTCAAGAGATAGGTTTCTGCCTTCCCCCCCCAATGTCTCGGGTTTCTAATGTCTTTGTCTTACCTCCCGTTCGTTCCTGCGCTGGCGAGATTCTGCGGCTCGGCTCCCGTGGTTGGGTTTCCACGCGGTGGGCTCCCTGTAGGTCCTCTGTGTCACATCCACTAGATCTGGAAGCGTTTCCTCTGCAGTTTTTTTCTTGAGTCTTTTCCTGAGGCTACAGTAATTCCACTTTTATGAAACTTTATTTTCCCCAACTACGGTGCACGTACTCACTATCCGCCATCTTGGCTCCGCCCTCAGTTATTTTTTCTTATTGAATATTATACTTATAGATTACTTACAGCTTGTCATCCAGGTGCTGAGAAAATATTATACATCTCTTTTTCATAAAGATCAAGAATTTCTTGTACCAGCTGAGTATCCCCTATCTAAAATGCTTTGGACCAGGAGTGTTTTATTTTGGATTATTTTTTTTTTAACTTTAGAATACTTGGAGGGCTGGCACTGTGGCATAGTGGATAAAGCTGCTGCTTGCAGTGCTAGCATCCCATATGGGTGCTGGTTTTAATCCCAGCTGCTCCACTTACAGTAAAACTCTTTCCTATGGCCTGGGAAAGCAGTAGCAGATGGCCCAAGTCCTTGGGCCCCTGCATCTATGTGGGAGAGACCTGGAGGAAACTCCTGGCTCCTGGCTTCGGATCAGTACAGCTCAGGCCATTGCGACCAAATGGGGAGTGAGCCAGCAGATGGAAGACCCCTCTCTCTCTCTGCCTCTTCTTCTCTCTCTGTGTAACTCTGACCTTCTAATAAATAAATATTTTTTAAAAAAGAATACTTCATACTTCATATTTCTTTTATAGAAAATTATCTTGGATTTGGTCACAGTGGTTAAGTGATAGTAGGTTTAGTTTGCTTTGTTTTGTTTTCATTTGATCATCTTGTCTTGAAATCTCAGAATATTTTTTAGTCTAACTTATCCTAAAGTTTTGTAAAGGAGAAGATGATGTTTGTTTCGTGGTTGTAATTCTAATGGAGATCGGCCCCATTTCTTCCCTCAAATTTAAGCAAGGGCAGAAATAACTAGATTCACAATAACCTAAACACTATACTTTAGGTAGTAAAGATACAAAGTGCTAGAAATTCCATTATTAGCAGACATTGATAATGAGACTGTCAAGAATAGTCAGCAACTTCCACTACCTGAACTTCAATTGATATTTAATTGAGAGGTGTGACTACAATATAAAAGTATATTTACATGTATAATTTAAGTTTTATTTGTATTGTATTGAATTTTTAAAAAAAGTTTTATTTTATTAAGGGTAATTATATGTATTTATGGGATATGATGTGGTTTTAAATTTTAATTTATACTTTAAAACTTACATAAGGTACATAAATTTCATGTATTGCACATATACGGATTTGGAGCTTAGTGATGCTTCCCATTCTAATCTCCCTCTTGCCTACACTCTCATGCTACCTCCTTCCTTTCTTATTTTTCTTTTAATTTTTACAATGATGCAGTCCTCTGCTAAGTAAAGAATTCAACAAATAATTAGAAAAAAATCATTGTTCCTCAATAATAGAGACAAGTGCTGTAAACAATCATCAATTCTCAAAATGTCAATTTTGCTCATGTACATTACTATTTTGTTCTTTATTAATTACCAAAGATCAGGGAAATCTTTGTCTTTGTTGGACTGGCTTATTTCACTAATTACAATGGTTTCCACTTGCATGCATTTCTTTGCAAAAGGTAGGATTTCATTCTTTTTCATGGCTAAATAGTGTTCCACATTGTGTATTTTTACCACATTTGCTTTATCCAGTCATTGCTTGATGGGGATCTGGGTTGATTCCATATCTTAGCTATTGTGAACTGATCTACATTTAACTTTGGTAAAGATAACTGTTTTATAAGCAGATTTCATTTCATTTGGGTAAATTCCCAAGTGTGGGATAGCTAGGTCCTATAATACATCTGTTTTCAGCTTTCCAAGGAATCTCTACACTGTCTTCCACAATGGTGTACTAGTTTGCGTTCCTACCAACACTGTATTAGGGTACATTTTCCCTCACATCCTCACTAGCTTTTATTGTTTTGATTTCTGTATGAGAACCTTTCTAATTGGGATGAAGTGAAACTCCATTGTGGCTTTTATTTTAATTTCCTTGATGGCTGGCATGCACAATTCTAATAAAACAAGAATAAATTTGAATTTTAGAAAGAACATATCATATCCACAACTTCTCTAAGAGCAGTGCTTTTACAGATGTTCCCATATATATCCAGAGATGGTGAAAGTAGCTGTATTCTGAGGCCTGCCACAAAGATGTTCAAAGTGGAGCTGGCTGCTCCCAACAACAAATGGAAAACTCCAAAATGTTAAAGAGATGTGCCAAATAACCATATGTGGGTGTTGTTTTTATAAATTATTATGTTCCAATTGAGAGTTTAGAATACACTCATGGCTGCATCCCTAGCACCTCACATTGTTCTAGGGAATAAATTGACATATAATATTTGATTGGTAAATGACTGAATGATTATTTTAAAATATAATCCATCATTTGTGTAGGTGCCAAGGTCTTTCAATCAAGTACTTACACAGATAATTTTTAAAACAGTGAACTAGAAAACAAGGTAATGAAAATCAAATGGAAAATTCTGCAATCAAAAACTTGAGACTAGTGTGGTGACCCCATGGTAGTGGAGTTCCTGGCATAGCAGTGTACAGCCTACAGCTCCAAGTCCGCAGATGTTTCTGTGAGTTATCCATACTGATATCTCTCTAAGCCAGGTATAAGAGCACATGTTGATGTGTCAATATTTGAGATTTCGAGGAGAAATGGGTTACTGGAGTCAGTGTTCTTGTTCTTTGTTTTAAAAAACCTGGGGCATGAAATGTCAGATCAACAACCTTCCATGGAATTCTATCACTTTATAAAGACCAAGCCAATGGATGGATCTTCTATTGGAGCAGTGTGGCCCTTGGAAGCATTGGTTTCTACCCATTGGGATGTCAACTGGAAAATGTTAAAGAATGACAATAAACTGATTAAAGACACAAGAAGGTATGGATCAGGACAAAGATCAGGACCATTCACTCAGCTACAAGAATTGGAGGCTAATTCAAGGAAGGAATGAACCTCAGACCTAGAATAGGCCTGCCCATGAGACCCAGGACCACCCCCATGTTTGTCATCTAGGGCATGGCTCCATGAACTGCTCAGGCATGGCAAATCACTCAAGACTCCATAGGTTCTAGATGTTAACAGTTATCGCCTAGAGCACAGAGCTCTAGGAGTACCACTCTCTAAATAAGCAAGATGATGGCAGCTGCTAATAAAAAAGTATTTGGAGAAGTAATCAACTTGACCAGAAGAGTTTTCACAAATAGAGTAGGCATTATTTTATGGCACAGACTGCCAAGATTCAGAAAATTAAAAGACTGTCTAGCTGAAAACTGTTATCAACTGTTGGCGTGTGGATGACAATTCTGACTGTATCCACAGGATGGGTTATCAAGAAGGGAGACTGGAACAGTCAGGTCATGCAAGAACTGCTGCCACCAGTGGAGTGCCTAGTTCTTGAGGCAAGACTGTTTAGTCTTAGGGCCTCTTCACTGCTTTAGGACCATGAAAATTATCTGGGATAATCTCCATTATGTAGTCAACTTGCTATGGCCTTAATCATATCTGCAGAAGACCTCCACAGCAACATCTACATCAATGTTTTACTGAATAACTGGGATGGAGCCAGTCAAGTTAACTCATGAAACTGACAAAACACCAAACATTTCTGTCCACCCCAATTCTCAGATGTACACTGCTGCAACAAACCCTTTATGAAAAAAAATTATCTACTGGTCCTAAACATAGCAGGATTTTTTCCATGGGCAAATTTTATTTAGAATGCTTCTGTATGACTAAATTATATATGTTTGACTTTTTTCTCTTGTTAAAACCACTGAAGATCTCAAATGAAACTGTCATAGAACAGCAGAAGAGTTTATAAGATTTATGGAAAATCACTTCTTCCCATAAGGTAAATCCATTAATCAAAAAAATTCAACACAATGCTTTGTCAATCAAGTCACTGAAAGGAATAGAGCCTGTGTAGAACTGAGATGATGGGAATGGCTAATCCATTCTCTCATTTCACCTTAAACAATACACTGACTCACATCACCCAAACACCCAACACTCTTAAAAGAATTACCCACACCTCAGCACAATCAAGGAAAATTATGACAAACCCAAAAAAAAATCATACTCAGTGGGAAAAAGCTGGAATCATTTCCACTGTAAGATCCAGAACCAGACAAGGATCCCCACTTTCATAATTACTATTCAATATAGTACCGGAAGTTTTGGCCAGAGGCATTAGACAGGATAAAGAAATCAAAGGGATCCAAATGGTAAAGGAGAAAGTCAAGTTGTCCTTGTTTGCAGATGATATGGTTCTACACATTAGGGAACCAAAGACTCCACTAAGAGAGTTTGGAAAATTTGCAGGATATAAAGTTGGCACATAAAAATCAATAGCATTTGTATACACAAACAATGCCATGGTTGGGAAAAAACTTGTAAGATAAGTCCCATTCACAATAGCTAAAAAAAATTAAATACCTTGGGATAAATTTCACCAAGAATGTGAAAGATTTCTACAAAACATTAAGGAAAGCAGTAGAAGACACAAAAACTGGAAAAAATCATCCATGTTCATGGATAGGACAATTAAAATCATCCAATGTCAATACTGTCCAAAGCAATTTACAGGTGCAATGTGATCACAATCAAAATACCCAAATCATATTCTTAGATTTGAAACAAATGAACCTAAATTATTATGGAGATAAGAGACTCTGAATAGCTAAAGCAATCCCAAACAATAAAAAATGAAGCTGAAGGCATTACAATACCACATTTTCAGACACATTACAGGACAAGTATAATCAAAATAGCTTGGCTATATCACAAAAATAGACATATGGACAAATGGAATGGATTAGAGTTCCCAGAAATTAATCCATGTATCTACAACCAAGTAATCATTAACAACTGAACAAAATTCACTCCCTGGAGAAAGAAATCTCTGGGTGTTGGGAAAATTGAACATCTGCATGCAGAAATATAAAACAAGACCCCTACCTTATGCCCTATACAAAAACCAACTCACAGTGAATCAGGATCTGAAACCATCAAGTTACCAGAAGAAAACTTAGGGGAACACTGAAAAACATTCACACAGGCAAAGACTTCTTGGACAAGACCCTAGAGACATAGGCAATAAAGGCAAAAATAGATGGGGCCAGCACTGTGCTGCAGTGGGTTGAAGTGCTGGCACAGCATATGGGCACCGATTCTAGTCCTGGTTGCTCCTCTTCTGATCCATCTCTCTGCTATGGCCTGGGATAGCAGTAGAAGATGGCCCAAGTCCTTGGGTCCCTGCACCTTCACAGGAGACCCGGAAGAAGCCTCTGGTTGGCATAGCTCTGGCCATTGCGGCCATCTGTGGAGTGAACCAGATGGAAGATCCCTCCCTCTGTCTCTACCTTTCGCTGTAACTCTGTACCTCAAATGAATAAAATAAATCTTTAAAAAAATAGTCAAGTGGGATTATGTCAAGCTAAGAAACTCCTGCACAGCAAAGAAAGTACTCAACAAAAGTACTCAGCAAACAGAATGAGAGAAAATTTTCAAACTATACATTTGATAACAGATACATAAGGAGCCCAAGAAACTCAACCACAAACCAAATAATCTAGTTAAGGAATGAGCTAAGATGTGAACAGGTATGTTTCAAAGGATGAAATACAAATGGTCAACAGATACTTGAAAAGATGCTTAAGGTCACTAAGCATCAGGGAATTGCAAATCAAAACCACGGTGACATTTCAACTCACTTCAAAGGAAACTCTGGGGGTGGGACTGGCTTGCAAGATGGCCCAGGGCCACTGACAGCCACAGAGGACAGCTCCAAAGGACAGCCCTGAGAGTCAAGATTGCAATGCCATCTGAAATGGTCAGGAATCTTTGGCTGAGGATTGAGGATCTGAGCTGGATCCCTGGTGCACCTCTTGCCCACTGGGTGCAGCACTGCACACCTTCTGATAATGTCCTGGGCTGCTTATAAGAGCACCTAAGAAAGTCTCACAAGTTCAAAAAGTACCTCAGATGGTCTAAAGATAACATGAAGGTTCCTACTCTGTCACCTTTTGAATTAGCAAATCCAATAAGCCGTAGATAAAGTACAAGCAGAACAATAAAAATAGGTCATTTTAAAAGCCATTTTAGGATTATTTCTTTCACGTTAAATCTGAATGCAAACAGCACAGTCCCTAATCAGTCCATGCTTTGGTTTGTGCTATCAGACCAAGTGAAGTCCAGGGTAAACCCACAGAAAGCCTGCTGATGCAGAAGGAGATTTCTGAGTGTGTTTTCAGTTGTGCTGGAAAGACATTAAGATCTGGAGCAACCGCCTCAGGGCTTGAACGATGACCATCCCTGTGTACACAGCAGCCACAGCTGAGGAGGTTGGAACGACATCACGTGGAGCTGTTCCAGTATCTTCAGCTCCTGCCCTAAATGGCCGCTGTTCCCAGTACCGTGTCTGGTCACCCTGCAGAAGTGAGTATTTGTAGCGTAAGCCCCATTGGACTTTAATTAAGCCTTGCTGAGTGCAGGATAGGGCATAACCATTTCTGCATTGGGTGGAATTGTTTTAATCCACAGCAATTTGCTGTCTTTACACCCTTTCCTTCCACTTGGGATGCAGTTTTTGAACAGAGACACCTCACGGAGAGCTGCGATGTTAAACTTACTTTTGGGATCATCACTTCCAGCTGCGAACTCCAGTCACGTGGCCCTAAATAGAAAGAGCTTGAGACCTCTGGACATACATAGCGTGGTGCTAAGGCAAATCAGGTGGTTCCCGTTCAGAATTCCCCTGATCCTAAGAATTTTGATCTCTTTTACACTGATTTACTTTTGCAAAGTGACCCAGGTTATTTTTGTTTCATAGGCCAGGCAGGGCATTGCTCCACATGGCTGCACCCTGCTCCAGTGAGGGTGGACTCTAGTTGTAAGCAGGCTCCGGAGACCTGATCCAGCAGTGGTTTACACAAAAGGGACTTCAGCACAGTCCTGGAATGGCTCAGACTGGGGAGAGGGGAGAGTCATCGAGCTGGTCCAGACTCCTGCATTGACCTCAGTGGAGCGGGTCCCAGACGTGAGTCTGCATTTCTGTCTCATGGAGGGTAGGAGCAGATGGTCAGCATGGATACCCCTGGCCCTGACCAACTGCTCCTGTGGTGGGAGAGTCAGGCCCTACCGTGCAGTCCCTGCAGTTCAACCGTGCAAAGGAAAAGGGAACTGGACGTGTGTTCCTGTCAGGCACAGTACACACTGAGCTCCACCCTCTTGGGAACCCCAGGGCCACAGCTCACTAAGAGTTTTCCTTTTTTTGTTTGTGGATAACTTTAGTGAAGGTCATTTAAGAAAAGTGTAAGTTTTTACAGATTCCCAAAGTGAGACTACAATCAGCCATTTGGGGGGATTATTGAGTGCATATATCAATTTATGCTGTGTGCTAAATTACTACACTGTGAGCTGTTTAGTGTTTTGGAGAAATTAAAATTAAATTTTTTTTTCATTAGCATAATAAAAATTTCTTATTTTAAGTGTAAAAACTGACTAGAATATGGGAAAAATGTACCTAATTGTTGGTGGTAATGTAAACTTGTGCAACCTTTATTTTCAGAAGTCTGAAACAAATCTACCATATGACCCAGCCTTTCCACTCCTGAGAATGTACCCAAAAGTAATGAAGTCAACATATGAAATAGTTATCTGTACCCCTATGTTTTTAGCAGATAACCTCATAAATCTAAGATACAGAGTTAACCCAGATGTCCATCAACTGATGACTACATAAACTGCTGCATGTATGCTGATGGAATACTACTCAGCCATAAAAATAATGAAATCCTGTCTTCTGCAACTCAATGGATTCATTAGGAGACCATTATGCTATGTGAAGTATACCAGTACCCAAAACACAAACATCATGTTTCCCTATATACAACTAATATACAGACTACAAAAGAAGCGATTCACATGAGCAAAATTGTCATTCTGAGATTTGATTATTTATAGTCCTTGTCTGTGCTCTTTAAGAATTCTACTTTGTTGAATTGTTTGGTTGAATCTTTGAATTCTTTTTGTTGAATTATATTTATTGAATTCTTTATTTAGTGGAGGATTATAAAGTAAACTGAAAGTATATCATTGTAAAAGTGTCAGAAAAGAAAGGAGGAAGGAGAGTAGGAGTGAGGGGGGAGAGGAAACTGTATTTTTATGAAATGTATGAAATTTGTTCCCCTCATGTAAATACAAATTTGAAAAAAGAAAAAATTTCATCTTATATATTTAAATCACTGTTGTGTCCAGATTCTGTTCTTTATAGCCAGATGGATTATTAACTGATATGATTGTATTTAGTGCTGTCCTTATGGTTGGTTGTATTATGCCTTCTCTCAGTACCCTCTGTCTACTATATAATTAGATTTGCTTTTGTTCCTGTCTAATTTTTAGGAAGAAATAGAATTACTGTTGATTGGGTGGAGTGTCCTGTAAGTATCAATTAGGTAAAATTGTTAATAGGGTTATTCAAGTCTTCCATACTCACTTTTCTACTCTGTCCAGTTTTTTTTTATTAAACTTTTATTTAATGAATATAAATTTCCAAAGTACAGCTTATGGGTTACAATGGCTTCCCCTCTCCCATAACTTCCCTCCCGCCCGCAACCCTCCCCTTTCCCACTCCCTCTCCCCTTCCAATCACATCATGATTCATTTTCAATTCTCTTTATATACAGAAGATCAGTTTAGTACATATTAGGTAAAGATTTCAACAGTTTGCCCCATATAGCAACACAAAGTGAAAAAACTACTGTTGGAGTACTAGTTATAGCATTAAATAACAGTGTACAGCACATTAAAGACAGAGATCCTACATAATATTTTTTAAAAATTAATTAATTTTCTATGCCATTTCCAATTTTACACCAGGTTTTTTTTTTCATTTCCAATTATCTTTATATACAGAAGATCAATTCAGTATATAATTAGTAAAGACCTCATCAGTTTGTACCCACACAGAAACACAAAGTATAAAAATACTGTTTCAGTACTAGTTATAGCATCACTTAGACAACACATTAAGGACAGATCCCACATGGGGTGTAAGTACACAGTGACTCCTGTTGCTGACTTAACAATTTGACACTCCTGTTCATGGTGTCAGTAATCTCCCTAGGCTCTAGTCATGAGTTGCCAGGGCTATGGAAGCCTTTAGAGGTCACTGACTTTGATCTTATTCCGATAGGGTCATAGTCAAAGTGGAAGTTCTCTCCTCCCTTCAGAGAAAGGTACCTCCTTCTTTGATGGCCCTGTTCTTTCCACTGGGACTCACTCACAGAGATCTTTCATTTAGGTCTTTTTTTTTCCCCATGGTATCTTGGCTTTCCATGCCTAAAATACTCTCATGGGCTCTTCAGCCAGATCCGAATGCCTTAAGGGTTGATTCTGAGGCCAGAGTGCTGTTTAGGACATCTGCCATTCTATGAGTCTGCTGTGTATCCCGCTTCCCATGTTGGATCCTTCTCTCCCTTTTTGATTCTATCAGTTATTATTAGCAGACACTTGTCTTGTTTGTGTGATCCCTTTGATTCTTAGACCTATCAGAGCCATAAATTGTGAGCTGAAATTGATCACTTGGACTAGCAAGATGGCATTGGTACATGCCACCTTGATGGGATTGTGTTGGAATCCCCTGGCACATTTCTAACTCCACCATTTGGGGCAAGTCCGATTGAGCATGTCCCAAATTGTACATCTCCTCCCTCTCTTTTTCCACTCTGAAATTTAACAGGGATCACTTTTCAGTTAAAATTTAAACACCTAAGAATAATTGTGTGTTAATTACAGAGTTCAACCACTAGTACTAGAACAACAACAACAACAACAACAAATACTAAAAAGGATAAAGTATTACATTGTACATCTAGTCCAGTTTTTAACCCGTTTGAGAGTGGAATGATGAAATCTCCAACTACGATCATGATTTCACTATTTCTTCTTATAGCTCTATTAGGTTTATTTCTTATTCCATGTAATTTGAAGCTCTATTATTAGGTACATAAATGTTTGGAATAATTATGAACTCTTGGTGAATTAATACCCTTTATCATTATGTAAAAAATGAGTTACCTACACAGGACATCTCTATACCCACATAACTCTCATGCCTATGAGTCACCATCATGTTGCAACCAAGCCCTCCCCAACATACCATTGCATGCTATGGGATAGCTGCATATCAAGCTTACTAAAGAATTCTTGGCTATTCAATCCAATGGACACTATTGGCCATCCTCTCTCTCTGTAAATGATATCTCCCTCTGTATTCCACACATCGCTGTTTTTCTTCTCTACCTCTATTGCCACTTTTTGTAAATCAGGTCTCCTTCCTATCAATTTCTAGAGTGTTCATTCCATCCATCATTGGACCTTCTAATATTACGTTTATCATTCTGTTCTCTTTATTGTTAATCACATTACAAATCAGATAATGTGGGAAAGGAGTGACAAGCAGTTAATTAGTAAGACATGCTGTGCCATTATCCTTGATTTTTCTCATGCTTTGTGATATCTCTAAGATTTTCCTCTTGCTGACACCTCCACAAGTCACTTGGTATTATCTCACAGAGGAATTCCTCCCCCAAAACCAATGGGACCTGCCCCTACAGGTGCTGCCTTGCACCTGCCAAAGCCCGCCAGACTTGGGTGGGATGGAGCAATGGGTTCTGGGTTCAGCAAATCCCAGGCCCCCAGCACTTCAGAAAGGGCAGCAGGTGTCTGGAAGACTCTGAGTGGGGTGGGGTGAGCCCAGCCTTTTCCCAGACCCAGCATGGGGTGGGAGCAGCTGACAGCTCAGCCTGGGTCATGGCAAGCAGCTGCCTGCACCTGTGACCCTGGACCACCTGCCTCCTGCGTGTGGTTCTGGAGACAGCAGCAGGGCTGGAGAGGTCCCTCAGGAGCCTGCACCTTCCTGCGGTGTTCACATCTCCACCTGGTGTCCATACTGTGAACTACAGAGGACAGTACTGCGTTTGTCTTCCCCTCTCCCTCCCACCCCAAGGAAAGAGACCCACAGTCCAGGAGCAGCTTTGTTCAGAGGCTGTGGATAACAGAAGCCAATGAGGTCCCTACCACCTCCAGGACCTAAACTGACTGCTGCACAAGAGGGAGCAGAGATGTGATTGGAGTTTCAAGGTCTGGGAACAGCCTGGTCCAGGTGGCTCTGATTCGGTCTCTGGCTGCAGGGTCCCTGGCTACATGTCTGGGTACGCAGCAAGCCCAGCTCATGTGCAACACAACTAGCAGCTCTGGGAGTAAAGCTGTGGCTGAATTGCTCGTACCACAGGCCTGACTGCCCCTCAAGCTGTGGTTGTGCTGGGAGGTAGACCTAAGCTAGCAAGACCTTGTCCTTACTAGGAAAGTAGTGCATGACATAGTCCCTCATGTGAGGACCAAAGGAAATGCTGCTGGAGAGCAAGGCACAGCCACCCCAATACCACACTGACCTAGTGGCTGGGCCCCATCCACGTGTGATGTTCTGGTAGCACTGGGGATGCCTCTGCAGCTCCCGTCACTTTCTGAACCCTGTGTTCACATGGCCACCAGGAAACATTTGAGGACTGCTCCCCTTCCTCCTGTCCTCCATGCTCCATGGGCTAAGGAAGTCAGCTTTTCCTCCCATGCAAGGCCCTCATCAAGGAAACTGAGTGGACATCAGCTTCTCCTAATGAAGGGTGGGGTCTGCACCTGAGGGGGTGAAGGAGGCAGGGAAGGGGCTAAGCCTTGCGGGGGAGAAGGTGGTGCCAGGATTCCAGATGTGGGAGGGCATTGTTCCCTGTCCAGCTCACAAGTCACAGAGGCCGCTGAGCACTGAAATGTGACCGAGGAACCAGACTCTTGATTTCACTCTAGTGATTTTCAATTTAAATTTGAGCCACTGTTTGCTGTCTGCCCTCAGCAACACTGCTTCCACCTTTCTTGCAAAACTTCAGCTCTGCTCAGGAGTTAGAAACCATGAGCTCCAGGTGGACTCTGGGCTCCATCCATGCTGTGGAGAGAGGGGACACCTGACCTATCTGACACAGTTATGGCAGTGGCAGTCCCTTGCTTGAAGCTTGCTTAGGGGAAGAGAATGCAAATCCAACCAAAGAGGTGTGGGGGCTTCTGAGCAGCCTTGCCATTTTTCTTAAAAATTAATTTTCATTTATTTGAAAGAGCAACACACACACACACACACACAGAGAGAGAGAGAGAGAGAGAGAGAGAGAGAGAGAGAGAGAGAGAGAGAGAGATGGGAGGAGAGACAATTCCCAACTGCTGGTTTACCCCCAAAAGTCCACAACAGCCGGGGCAGGGCCTGGCTAAAGTCAGAAGCCCAGGACTCCATCTGAGTCTCACATATGGGTTGGGAGGTCTCAAGTACTCAGGACATCATCTGCTGCCTCCCAGGTGTGCATGTGCCAGGAGCTAGCACAGTAGAAGAGGCAGGACCCCAAACCAGGCACTCTGATGTGGATGTGGTTTCCTAATGGGTGCCTTAGTCCCTGTGGCAAACACTCACTCCTCCTTTGTCTTTTTAAATTTATTTTATTCATTGGAAAGGCAGAGACATAGACCGAGAATGATACAGAGAAAGATATCTTCCTTCTGCTTGTTCATTCCCCAGATACCCACAATGATTGAAACTAGGAGTCAAGAGCTTCCTCTGGGTCTCCCATGCAAATGCAGAGGGTCATGTAGTTGAGCCATCTTCTGATGTTTTCCCAGGCTCATTAGCAGGGAGCTGGATCAGACATGGAGTAACCAGGACTTAAACTATCACCATATAGGATGCTGACATGGCAGGCAGAGGCTTAACTTTCTGTACCACAGTGCCAGCCCCTCTCCTTTGTCTTAAAAAAGGGTCTCAAGGAAGGAAAATCACCTTTTCTTGCCCTAAGAGATTTGTGTGAATCTAGGATTTATGTGAATCTAGATTTGTGTGAATATAGGATGCTCAGAGTTGCTTTGGCCATCTTGTGTTCCAAGGGAACTAAAGCCAATAAGGCAAGGGAATTGGGTCTTCAGTTGTCTTTGGCTCCCACAGCCAAAGAGAGAGGCTGTAAGGTTAGCCTTGGACCCAGGGAAACTTCCAGTGAGGAGCAGTTCTTCTAGGCCTTCAGTGACATCATCCAAACCCCAGCAGGCAGAGGCACAGGATCTGCCAGGATGCACAGCCATCTTCTGCACATGCAAGGAACAAGCACACCTTAAGAATGTGCACTCTTGTTCTCTGAACTGAGGTCAGACATGGACTCAGAATAACAAGTCCACAGTGACAGTAGTGGCAGTTAAATGCGGCCAAGCTGCAGGGTTCAGTGCAGGTCAGGGAACATCAGGAGCCAGGAAGGGGTTTCCCATTTGGGCATCAGAGTAGGGGTGACTGTGTAGCTTCCAGCATGTTTGTTCTGAAGGAACACCACGCTTGGGATGGAGGGTCCTTGACTGCTTGCACAAGGGCAGAGAATGAGCAAGGACCATCTGCCGCCCCCCGCCCAGGCTTACAGGCCAGGTTGACCCTATCTATACCCAGGGTGCCCAAGCCCAGAGGTCCAGCTCTAGGTGGCTGAAGTTTAGTGCCACTAAGGGCTTAGATGGGGCTTGCTGAATGCTGAACCAGCACAATCTTACAAACAAAATCACACAAGAAAACATATCAATAGCAGGTAACACATGATAAAAAAAAGGCAAGAGAGGTTAAAAAAAAAAACTCAAGACAATCACAGGCTCAGTTAGATTACATGTTGAGAAGCACTTAATAAAGATCAGCATCTAGTAAAAAAATAGTAACTGCTAGCATAACAGTAAAATATATACATGTATAATATAGAGCATGTTTGAAAAAGGTGACATAAAATATATACATATGTAAAAATGTAAAATCCACTAGAAAGAAACTGAAAAATAGAAAATAATATTAAAAGACAAGAGGCAGATTAGAAAAAAATCTGCAGGATTAAATTATGTGATATCTTTAACCATTCTTCAAATCAAATTCTGCAAATCAATATTTTTAAAATAACACAAATGACTCAACTGAAAAATATATTACATGTATGATGAAAAAGAAAGACTCAGAAGCCAATAAACAGCCATGAAATGGCAACTGACTTGAAGCAGGATACTGCAATCTCCAGGGAGAATCTTCTTAGGAACACAGACCAGGCAGGCAGGACAGAGCCCAGCAGGAGGTAGGACCAGAGTTTGTTCCATTTGCCTTAAGTTTTAAATCATAAGCTGGGGAACTTTCTATGGAAAGCCAGAAAGAAAATATCTCAGGCATGGCAGCACACACAATCTCTGCTGGAACCATGCAAATCTACTGTTACAGTGTGAAATCAACGAGAAACAATATGTGATGAAATGGGCAGGGTTGTTTCTCAATAATCCATGGTTCACACTGACAAACTATGTTCTAAAGCACAATACTTGTTGTCATTAGCTGAAAATCACTGGATTCAGCCATCCTTCTGTTGTTGATCCTTACATAATGATTATCTGAGTTATAATAAAAACACTACTGATAGAAATAGAGCGACTATAATAACCTGTACAAAAATTTTGTGTATGCAAAATGTGCATCCATTGCAGCCTTTATGTTTCAGAAGCTGGACAGCATTTTAAACATGGATGAGTGGGAAGGATAATACTTAGACCTTCCAGAGTCTCAAATCGGCCAGAGAATGTCTTCTGGATTGGAACTAAACTGACTCCTCTCCTACTCTTGGCCCCTTTGCTGCTACTTAATCTGCCTTGTCCCTGTACAGAAGTGGGTCCCATTCCAATATTCCTGTTCTGCTGTCTTTATATAATGTTATTGTTCATCAGAAAAAATTGCTTCTGACATTGCCTAGACTGTCTCTCTAGTCAATGAGTCCAGGACATAGAAAATAAATATCTATGCTTTGCACAGTATATATATATATTTTCCACTTAAAAAAACAGGACAACACCACTTCTGCTGTTTTCCCTTCCAGAGACACCCTTTCCTTACATAGACAGTTGGCATAGTTCTACCAATCCTTTAAAACCTGTCACCTAAACATATTCCTGATTTTTCCTCATAAAATTCCCCTCTACATGCCATACCAATAAACAATTACAAAAAAGATTACAAAATTAGAATGTAAAAAGTAAAACTTTCATATTATTAAAAGAAATTGTAGAAAAAATCTTTACCTCCTTAAGAAAATATTTAAGATATACAAAGCATAATTTGAGAAAAAATGGATAAATACAATTATAATAATATTATTCTGTATTCTGGATCCATATTATTAGCATGTATTCTTCCTAATTTACTATAAAGAGAATGAAGATGAAAATCTAAACTAGAAGGTACTTGCAACATATTTAGTGATAACATATTGCTATCCATAACATACAAATGAATATTGGCACTGTAAGACAAAAATAACCAATTAAAAGATACAGACTGACATAGAAAATGAAAAACAAGACGTAACATATTGTTGCCTCCAAAAATACATTTTAAACATAAACATGGAGTCGATGCATTTAAGATCATGTGTGTCAAAGGATAACACATTTCATTTACATAGGGTGAATGAATTAAAGTGACTAATGTACAACATATTGACACTATTTAATGATACTGTATTCTACTATGGAAAAGTTATTGAGAGATTAATATTAAATACACTTATAAAAAATAAGTGTATGACGTAAAACACACAGGAATTAGCTTAGCCATTCCACATTCTGCTTATATTTTCAAACACCATCTTTAATGACAAATATATTCAATTATGCTAATTTTAAATATACAATAAGTATCTTAAAAGATAAAAAGAATCAAATAGGTAAATATAAAGACTTGTAGAAAACATTGTAACACTAGCTCAATGAAATAGATTGCTACATTCATTTTAGACTAATCAGGCACTAGATCAGAGAAAATTAAAATGGTTACTGAGATTACATGATAAATGCGGTTTTTTTTCTGAAAGACATAAAAATCCTTAATATGTATGCCCCTAAACAGAGCATCAAATTACATGAGGGAAAAATTTACAGACTTACAAGGAAAAATGCACACTACTAATATTCAACATAAATAAATAGCACAGTATAAATACAAAGCTAGTGGTAATGAGTAGTTACCAATATACAGTCATACAGAGATGCTATTTTATACTAGATGAAAAAGGTAAATAAGTTAGATCACTCCACGAGGAAGTAAATATACCTGTACAAAATGTCAGTTGATTCCTACTAACTTTAAATTTATCCACAAACTATAATCCACTTTTTCCCATTACATAAAAAATACCATGCATTGTGTCCTGAACAAGAATGACATTGTCAACATCTTCAAGAAATAAACTTGAAAGAAGCCAAGTCTGGGCTGGCTTTGTGGCATAGCAGATAGATCTTCTATCTGTGGTGCTAGAATCCCATAAGGCCACCACTTCAAGTCCCAGCTGCTCCATTTCTGATCCACCTCTCTGCTAATACACCTAGAAAGGCAGTGGAGGATGGTCAAAGTGCCTGCACCCTTGCAACCATATGGGAGACCCTGAAGAAGATTCTGGCTCCTGGATTCAGGTTGGTCATGCTCTAGCCATTCCAGCCATTTGGGGAGTGAACCAGTGGACAGAAAACCTTCCTCTCTCTCTCTCTCTCTCGCTCTCTCTAATTCTACTTTTCAAATAAATAAATAAATCTTAACAAAAAAAGAAGGGCCGGAACTGTGGCATAGTGGGTAAAGCTGCCACTTGTAGTGCTGTCATCCCATATGGGTACTGGCTGCTCCACTTTTATTCAGCTCTGCTACAGCCTGGGAAAGCAGTAGAAATGGCCCAAGTCCTTGGGCCTGACCTGGGAGAAGCCTCTGGCTCCTGGCTTTGGACAGGCCCAGCTCTGGACACTGCAGCCCTTTTGGAATTGAACCAATGAATGGAACATTTCTCTTTCTCTGCCTTTGCCTCTCTGTAATTCTTTTTTTAAAATAAATAAAAAATCTTAAAAAAATTAAAAAAATAAAGAAGCTAAGGCCCCTAAGCAGTGGAATGGGTGAGCAGCTGGCTACAGCACACCTCAGATAAGAGCATATGTACAAAAAAGGGAAAAAAAATTCTTTCCAGCATAGTATCACTAGTTCTTATCAACTTTTTCAAAACTGAAAAAGAGGAAAAGACAAGCAAAATTCCCCTTTGGTAGAAATGGTAAGGTATAAAGCACATCAAAAAACAAAAACAAAACCAGGATTTGGTCACCTCTGAGCTCAGAGGTGGATGAGATCGGGAAGTCATTTGCACTAACAGGGCTCATCAGTTCACTTGGTTGTCAGTCCACGAGTGTTTCTATTCCCATTTCAACTTAATCAAAAACAAGAACTTCAATGATTCCCTTTCCTTTTTCTAGACATTATCATCCTACCTATTCAGTTGTAATTCAAGAAAATGAAACACTTATGCACAAATCATGGAACTAATTCCCAAGCTCTTGAGTTATAAGGAACCAAATGGCAGCAAGATTCTACAAAAGAAGGGCCAGCATTGTGGTGTAAAGGATAAAGCCACCACCTGCAGTGTCGGCATCCCACATGGGCACCAGTTCAAGTTTTGGATGCTCCTCTTCCGATCCAGCTCTCTGCTATGGCCTGGAAAAGCAGTGAAAGATGGCCCAAGTCTTTGGGCCCCCTAACCCATGTGGGAGACCCGGAAGAAGCTCCTGGATCCTGGCTTCAGATGGAACAAGCTCTGCCATTGCAGCAATTTTGGGAGTGAGCCAGCGGATGGAAAATCTCTCTCTCTCTCTCTCTGTACTTCTGCCTTTCTGTATCCCTGCCATTCAAATAAATAAATCTTTAAAAAATAAGATTATACAAAATATATAGCAAACCAGCTTAAGGAAGACAACTTCTTCATCCCCTCTGAATTGCTTGTGAAAATTTAATCCCCATTATCAGAAATGAAAAGGGGCTCCTTTAACAGGCCATTAGATGTCTCCCTCAAGAATGGCTGAGATTGCCTACTACTGTTTTCTCTCCAGAGGGGAAGCTGTAAAAGTCCAAGGGGCTTGGTGTCTCCCACATGCCTTTTCATAGACCATGTTGTGTCCTACACAGCTTCAGGGCTCTACCTGCTAGAACTTATTGCCTCTCAACTGTGGACCATAAGGTGGAGCTAAAATCAAATTTTCTTTCAAAAATCACACTGTAGCACTGTGCTATTAGGCAGAGACAAAATATTCATCCCTTAGGAAGAGCTGTGCTGTTAGGACCCAAGACAGAACACTCAGGGGATTCAGGTAACTGCTAGGGAGATGATCAAGGGCACCATAGGCTACAGCTTCTCCTGTGTGAGCCCCACACATACAGTCCAGTTCTCCTTAAGGACTCTCCCGTATTCACTGCACAATGGGGGAAACACTGGCTGTGGGTGTGGAGCTACCCAGAGTGGGCTCAGACTGAGCCAAATTCACTGCTCGTAGGGATGGGTTGGGATGACTGCAGTCCTGAGTGCCAGCCAAGCCCACACCCCGTGTACTGGAGGGGATCCAGTGAGGGGTTACCCCTTCAGGGAGCTTGAGTCTGTAAATTCTAGAGTGGACAATTGGGAGGCCTGGGGCCCACTACAGTCATTTCCAACAATTCCCACCAGCTACACAATCATGCCCACCAGACAACCAGCCCCACACATTCGCTGGTTTCCAACTTCCAAGTGGTTCCGTCATCCTTTTTGCCAGGTTCTGAAGTGAAGGAAGCCAACAGAAAGCAGGGCCTCACTCACTCTCCGCCTCTCTCTGCCTGTCAGCTGAGCCCATCAGCAACAATGGCTGCTCCCCAAGTGGTAATCCTGTGGAGTTAACTATTGTTGCGACCAGTGTGCCTGATGATCGGACAATTTGCACCTCCACTGAGTACACATGATGTAACAAATGACTCAGCCAATCAGAACCCTCTGTCATAGGAGGACCACTTGGGATTCTGAAGGGTGAATGGGGAGTTGGGGGTGAGGTTTGAGTTCAGGTTTGAAGCCGAATCCTTCTGCTTGACCCTGAGCTTCCCTGAAGCTGGGGGCAGAGGCGCTCACCTTCCTGTTGGCCATACCTCCTGGAGTCCCCCTATGCCCAGGCGTCTGAGTTCCTGCTACAGTTGTGATCTAGAACGTGCAGTAACCTGCTGCAGGTGAGTTTCAATCCCCTGGACATTGATTGGCTTATGGTCTGTATTTTCATTATTTTTTTCAATATTCTCAACTGATTTTTCTGTTAGATCCTTTGAATTTTTTAAAAAATATTGTTTTGATTGATATCTGTATACAGGTATTGCATAGATTAGACCTCTTTTGGTTCATTTTTCTTATAAATATTTGCTTCATATCTGCTTTTTGTAGTTTAATATTATTTCCTATTTTTGGTGGTACAAAATAATTCTGTGAATTTTATTTATTGATGTTGTGTCCAGTAATTTTTTTCCAAAATTTGCTGTTTTATTTTCCTTTGTATATTATTTACTTATTTAGAGAAACAGAGATAGAAAAAATTCCCACCCACTTGTTCACCCCCCAAATACCTGCAACAGCCAGAGGTGAGAGCTATGAACTAAATCCAGTTCTCACATGTAGTTAGCAGAAACCCAACTACTTGAGTTACCACCTATTGACTAATGTGGTCTAGGCTGGAATCAACAGCTGGAACTAGGATTCAAACACAGGGACTCTGTTATGTTATGTGACCATTTTATTTTATTTTTTTAAACTTTTATTTAATGAATATAAATTCCCAGTGTACAGTTTATGGATTACAATGGCTTCCCCCTCCCATAACTTCCCTCCCACCCGCAACCCTCCCCTCTCCCGCTCCCTCTCCCCTTCCATTCACATCAAGATTCATTTTCAATTCTCTTTATATACAGAAGATCAATTTAGTATAAAGATTTCAACAGTTTGCATCCACATAGAAACACAAAGTGAAACACACTGTTTGAGTACTAGTTATAGCATTAAATCACAATGTACAGCACATTAAGGACAGAGATCCCACATGAGGAGCAAGTGCACAGTGACTCCTGTTGTTGACCCAACAAATTGACACTCTAGTTTATGTCGCCAGTAACCACCCTAGGCTGTCATCATGAGTTGCCAAGGCTATGGAAGCCTTCCAAGTTTGCCGACTCCGATCATATTTAGACAAGGTCATAAAAGACAGAGTGAGGATAGTAACGAATGATCCTAAGAGTGGCATTTACCAGGTTAGAACAATTATACAGCATTAAGTGGGGAAGAGGACCATCAGTACACACAGGTTGGGAGTAGAGCCATTGGTGGTAGAGTAGAGGTTATGATTGCGAAGGAATGAGGCCCAAAAAAGTGCGCTAGACAGGGTCTAGAACAAAGGACAGAGTCATTATTAGAGGAGCTAAGAAAGGTGCTGTCTAAGCTACAATTAAGTTTTCTGATTGAGAGGCAAATAGAACCTGATAGAAGGGGCTTGATAATAATCTGGTGGGCTTTAGGCCTTGTAAGTTAAGAGGCCCAGACCTATCTATCTCTTCACATGGGGTATATCCTAAGGGAGGTGTGAACCTCCTAGGGGAAGGCACTCTGTTGACTTTCATTACTTGGCTGGCCTGGGAGGAGAGCTGGCCAGGTAAAGGCAGGTGGCATCTCTAACAGGAAATTTACAGTTCTGCCTGCAATGTTGCTGACCCTACTTGACCATCCCCTCAGCTGCAGTGGTCACTTTGGAAGTTGGGCTGAGTGAAGGGCTTTTCAGCTTAGAGCCAATAAGATCTGTGGCTCTGACCTGGGCATCCTTCGACTCCAGGGCAGGTCCATTTCCAGTGATCCAACTCTTGGCAGAGCTGCCAGGGCTCTTCACAGGTTGACTTCTGCTGAAGCCCAGGCTTACCACATTGAAAGCCACTGCAGTGGACTGGCCTGTTGGGTCTCCTTGAGGGCAGATCACTGTACAGATCAGCCATTAATAGGCCTGCCACCCATTGCTTCTGATGCCTAGTTTTCTTTTCCTGCTGGTTGGTGTTAAAGCAGACCAGAGGATGCAAGTCAAGGGAGTGCCCGTGTCCCATCTCTAATCTTCGGTGGCCTGAACTACAAGTCTATAGTCACAGGCATGTTCTGTAGTAGTTTTTCTAAGGTAGACAATGCCCATGAGGAAAATTATATTCTCACTTAAAAACTTTCTTTCCCTTTGGTCTGAAAGGGAGGTTTTTTCTAGTTACTGTTTACTTCGCTGATGGCGAAGTGAATCTAGCTATGAGATTATTATTTTGGCTATGGTATTATAGGAAAATGTTAGCCATCTCTTTTATAAGGTCTAAAGATTAAATTGTGCGTCCTACAGATTCCTTCATAATAGAATTAGTTTCCTACCTTGAAGAGAATAGAGAAATGAAAGATCAAGTTGGGCTTAGAATAGAGAAATGAGGGAGCAAGTCCTAGATCGCTTGCTGACAATAGCAATATCACATGAATACTTAGCAAACAGTTTCAACCATTAGATAATAACTTAAGAAAACATTTACCAGAAGGTCCAATGCCTTCTATAAATTTTAAGAATCATGTATTTGGAAACACCTCTTAAATATCTAACATGGTGTAGTTTGTTTAGCCAGTAAACTTAAGCACAACCATCTAAAATGTTTTTAGTTTCTTTCTACCAACAAGTTTAAAACATATGATACACAGATTCAGGTCACACGAATTAAAATGTATCTTTGATTGATTTTAGCAGCTTAAATTTATGGACAATCTTATCTATTAGCCATTTAAAATAAAACTCTTAATAAAATTTCCCCATGTGGACATACAATATGTACACACATAGAACATAGCATGATAGACCAATATAGCAATTTTAATAATAGCTTTTAAAATCTTTAACTCTTTTTGTAGATTGCCAATTGATTTGAATTGCTTTTTGTTTTTAGTAACCTCAGTTAACCATACTGTCTCTCAGTTGGTACTGTTAATACATTATTGGCTTCATCTGTTTACAGAGCCATCCCAAAGTACTGACTACAATAGAAGTGGCTGGAAAAAGTCCATAGGAACCTATAGGAGGACAGCTAAACTCAGAACCAACAACGCTTTAGTTTTATGAGCAGCAAATCATATATAACTGTGGATGACAAAATTTTTTAAGTCGCCATGTTTAAAATTATAAACTCATCAACCAACAAGAGGCACTTGCTTACTTCACAGTATTTTTGAAAGCACCTGTAGGATTTTACAAGTATTTAACCCTTTAGGCCTCTGGGGCTTTCTCATTAAGATAACTATCATGTCTAGTAACACAAGATCATTAGACTTTTTAATTCTCAAACATTTGTATTAATAGCATTTTCCATTATAGAAACTTAAAGTTTGGTACCACGTCACATCTTGACAGTACTTCTAATATAAAACAAATAGACTGATTAGTTGGTGTCTCTATAAGATGAGAGACATGGGTCCTTCGATTTTTTCAGTTTGGCCCAAACTGGAAAAACCAAAGTCCAGGATTTACTGGAAATTTTAGAGACCAGATTGCTTGAAACTTTGATTGTTTGAATGCCTGTCAAGAATGCCAAGAAGGCTCAAAATCCAAAATACCTGGTTGAAATAAGATTCCTTAAAATCATGACATAACATAGACCAAACTTGATCATTGTTACAAGGTGATTATTCAAATCTTTGAAAATAAGCACATATTTAAATAACCCATAGCTCTTAATAAAAATTCAGCTGTTTTTGAACAATTAGAATTTAACAGACATCAAGAGAACATAATCGATTACTTTAACACATTGCATTGGCAGAGCATCAGAGTTTAATTCTATGTCAAAGAGAAATTGAGCTTCCTGTGATCTTTTGCTGTGAGGTTTCCTTCCTTTACCTTCTTTCATATTGGTGACCGTGTTTCTGTGTTTCTGTGTGTAACACATCTTTAAGCATCTTTTGCAGGGCAGGATGAGTGGCAACAAATTCTTTCAGTTTCTGTTTGCTATGAAAAGTCTTAATTTCACCTTCATTCACAAATGAGAGCTTTGCAGGATATAATATTCTGGGCTGGCAGTTTTTCTCTCTTAGTATCTGGGCTATGTCTTGCCATTCCCTTCTAGCTTGTAGGGTTTCTGATGAGAAGTCTGCTGTGAATCTAATTGGAGATACTCTAAGAGTAATCTGACATTTCTCTCTTGCACATTTTAGGATCTTTTCTTTATGTTTCACTGTGGTGAGTTTGATTACAACGTGTCGTGGTGAGGATCTCTTTTGATCATGTTTATTAGGGGTTCTATGAGCTTCCTGTACTAGGATGCCTCTGTCCTTCTCCAAACCTGGGAAATTTTCTGCTAGTATCTCACTAAAAAGGCCTTCTAATCCTTTCTCCCTTTCCATGCCTTCAGGAACTCCTAGAACCCAAATGTTGGTTTTTTTTTAATAGTATCCTGTAGATTCCTGACAGTATTTTTTAGATTTCTGATTTCTTCTTCTTTTCTTTGATTTGACTGTCTCCTTTCCTGTTCTCTGTCTTCTAATTCCGATATTCTCTCTTCTGCTTCACCCATTCTGTTTTTAAGGCTCTCTAATGTGTTTGTCATTTGATCTATTGAGTTCTTCATTTCATTGTGGTTTTTTGTCACTATCTTAGTTTCCTGTTCTACTAGTTGTTTCATTTCATTTTGATTCCTCCTTAATATTTCATTTTCACGAGAGAGATTTTCTATCTTGTCCATTAAGGATTTCTGTAGTTCAAGAATTTGTTTTTGAGAACTTCTTAATGTTCTTATCAATTTTTTGAGATCTGCTTCTTGCATTTCCTCTATCTCTTCATCTTCATAATCTTGGATTGGTGTGTCTTTTTCATTTGGGGGCATCATAGTGTCTTCCTTGCTCTTGTTACCTCGTTCTCTACATTTGTTGTTTGGCATGTTGGAGATAATTTATGTTTTTTTTTTTTTTGGCTGTGGTGTTTTTTTCTCGTTATACTATGCCTCTAAGTGGGCTGTCTGCTTTGATGGATCCTTAGAGGCTGTGATGGGTGTGGCCAGAGAGCTATGCTTGGTTCTTCAGGTTTAAGGCTGTGCAAAAAACGACTCACCCGGATTGTTCTCTCCCTTGCTCCTTGCTGGATCGCTCTCTCTCTCTCTCTCTCTCTTTTTGACTCAGTTGGGAGGTAATTCAGCACAGGTGATTGGAATTGAGGGTAGTTGAAATCTGGCCTCTGTGAGTTTTTGTTTGATCTACCCCTGGCACCACACAAAGAGTTTATGCAGCCCTCAACGTGTTCTCAGTTTTCACCAAAGTTCCAAACTTACTGAGTTTGTGTACTTGTTGGTGGCGCTTTACATATGTAAAATGGCGCCTGCTCTTTGTTTTGCTCGGCGAGTGAGGAGAGAGGTTGCTTCCTTTCCCCCCCAATGTCTTGGGTTTCTGATGTCTTTGTCTTACCTTCCGTTCATTCCCTTGCTGGCGAGATTCTGCGGCTTGGCTCCCGCGGTTGGGTTTCCACGTGGGGGGCTCCCTGTAGGTCCTCTGAGTCACATCCACTAGATCCGGAAGCGTTTCCTCTGCAGTTTTTTTCTTGAGTCTTTTCCTGAGGCTACAGTTATTCCACTTTTATGAAACTTTATTTTCCCCAACTACGGTGCATGTCCTCACTATCCGCCATCTTGGCTCTGCCCCAAAGCTGATATTTTGATATAACATGTGGCTATGCTGCACCAAACACCCATAGCAGTTCTTATTTTTGCTTTTTTATTTTTTCTTCTCATTTTCTTTTTTCATTTTATTCATTTGTTTTATTTATGAAAGGTAGAATGAAAGACTGATTTAGTATCTGCTGCTTTAGTCCTCAAATTCCTTCAGGAGTGCAACAGGGCCTAGCCAATTACAGGAGTTAGGAACTCAGTCTTTGTCCAATATTCAGTTAGCAGAGACCTTGAGATATGTTCTGCTCCCTTCCATAATGACTACTAGCAGGGAGCTGAAATCAAGAGTTTAGCCAGAGCACAACTTCAGCACTCCAATGTGGCATGAAGACACCCCAAAAAGCCACTTAAATATTATGCTAAATGCCCAAGAGCTTATCTTTTTTTTTCATTGAGCATAATACAGGATCCCATTTAACTCCACTCTTAAGGTATCATGAATATATGTCTTATAAATTTTTGTTTTGGTAATTTCACTGGACTTGAGAATAAATATGTTCAAATAATCTGTACCCAATTTCAAATAACACTATTTCTTTGGAAGCTCAGATATCTTATAAAAGAATAACCTCAAAACTTGACTTGTATCTTTTATATAGTTTCTAACATTTTTAAATATCAGAAATTGCTATTAACATTTTAATAAACACTAAACCATTAGATCACATGGGTATAAAGAATATAAATATTTTGCTGTATTTTCATTTGCTTTCAGACTTTTCCTTACTTGGATGACATTCAAACCTATGTTGCTCTTTCTGTCTGATGAATTCTTTTCTTATTTACTTAAAAGAAAGCAAGAGACAGTGAATGAGAGAAAGAGCTCATATTTACATGTTCACTTCCTAAATGCCCACAACTTTTAGGGAGGGATCACATCTAAATCTGAGAGCTGGTAACTCACTTCAGGTTTCCATGTGGGTTGACAAACCCATGTCTTGAGCCATCACCGTGACTTCCCAGGGTCTGCTTAAATTGGAAGCTGGAGTCAGGATCAGAACCAGGAAATGAACCAAGGTCCTCCATTATGGAATAAAATTTTCTTAATCACTACATAAGCACTTAACCCCTGCCTGATTTTAAACTGAAATACATGGATCCAAGGTTGAACACTGTGTCTGTAATTTGACAACAGTACTGAGAATGAATAAAACAGTATAAAGGGGTGGGGCTTTGTGCAGTGTGTTAAGTTACCACTTGAGATGCCTTCACATCATATTTATGTGCCTCATTGAGGACCTGACCATTCCATATTTCCAAGTCAGATTGCTATAAATCAGAGAGAACATGTGAGATTTCTTTCTTATGCCAGTCTTATTTTCACTTAAGTGTCTCCAGTTCAAACCATTTTAAAGGTAATAATATTGCATTCCTTTTTGATCAGGGAATGACATATACCTTAACCCATTGACAGATACCTAGGTTGGTTACATACCTTGAGTATTGTGAATAGTGCTATAGTCAACATGGAAGGCAAGAATCTCTTTGGTATGCTGATTTCTTTCACTTCTGAGACACACAAAATGGTTGGACAGTTTATCACTTTTCAGTATTTGAGGAATGGCCATGCTAGTCTCTATAATGCAAGACTAACTTGCATTCTCATCAATAACTTATTTTTTAATATTTATTTATTTATTAGAAAGAGTTACAGAGAGGCAGAGAGAGAGCAAGTGAGTGAGAGCGAGCAAGTGAGACAGATGTCATCCATCTACTGGTTCACTTCCCAAGTGGCTGCAATGGCTGTAGCTTGGCTAATATGAAGCCAGGAGCCAAAAGCTTCCCCAGGGTCTCCCATGTGGGTGTAGAGGCATAAAGACTTGGGCCATCTTACATTGCTTTCCCAAGCCACAGCAGAGAGCAGGATCAGAAGTTGAACAGTTGGGACTCAAAGAAGTGCCCATATATGGGATGTTGACACTGCAGGTGGCATCTTTACTGGCTACAACACAGTCCTGGAACCACTGACTTATGAAGGTTTTCTTTGCTTTATATCACATCAGCATTTGTTTTATGGAGTGAGGGGAAAACTACCATATTTTGATTTGCATTTTCCTATCTAATAATTATATTGCATTTTTCCCACTTTTGTTGACCATGGGTTTTTCTTCTTTGGAGACATTCCTGTTCAAGTCTTTTCCCAATTTTTAGATATATTTGTGCATACTTTCAGCAGTTCTCTATATATTCTGTATTTCAGTTCTTTATAAAATGCAGAATTGGATAATATTTTATCCCAGTCTATGTTTTAAAAATAATTTTTATTCATATAAGGTTACAGATTTCATATTTCATATATGCATACTTAAGAGTATGATAATTCCCACCCTAACCTCCCTTTTGCCCATGCTCCAACCCTCCATCCTCCTTCATTTCTTATTTTTTCTTTTAATATCTCTAATGGAATAATTTCCATTTATTTTATAATCACAAGCTTAAGTCTGCAGCAAATAAAGAATTGAACTGTATCAAGTAGGAAAACCACTGCTCCTAAAGAATATAGACAAAGCTTGTAAACAATAATCAAATCTCAACATGAGAATTTCAGTCATATAAATTGCATTTTTGTGCTCTGTATATAAATACCACAAATCAGAGAATACATGTGATATTTGTCTTTTGAGCACTGGCTTATTTCACTGAGTATAATGGCTTCCAGATGCATACATTTTGTTGTAAAAGGATCTCATTCATTTATACAGCTGAGTAGTTTTGCATAGTATATATGTGCCACCTTTAATTTAACCATTATTCATCTGATAGATCTCTAGATTGATGTCATATCTTAGCTATTTTGATCATGGTGTCTCCCCTGCCAGGTAAGTATAAATATCTTAGCTATTTTGAATAGAACTGCAATAAACATGAGGTGCATTTCATTTCATTTGTGTAAATTTGCAGGAGTGGGATGATAGAACTATTTCAGATTTCTTAAAAATTGAAATACCGTGTCCATCTACATGGCAGATATTTCCATTTTCATGTGTTCTTCTCTTTTAAAATGTTTCGTAATTTTCATTGTAGAGTTAGTTTACCTCTTCAATTAAGTTTATTCTAAGATGTTTATTTTTGACTGTTGTGAATTGAACTGATCTTACATGTTCTTTCTCAGCCATAGCATTGTCTTTTTTACAAATGCTATTCATTTTCGTGTATTGATTTTTATATTCTGCAACTTTACCCAACTCTCTTGAGTTCAATAGTCTCTAAGTGGTATCTTTTGGCTTCCCTACTTACAAGAACATGTCTTCTGCCAACTGTCATCATTTGACTTCCTCCTTTCTGATTTGTTTCATTTGATTTTTTTTTTTGCTTGCCTGGTGCCTCTCAGTAAAACTTCTGGAACTATATTGAATAGAAATTAAGGGAATGGGTGTTATTGTCTGGCTAAATCTTAGTGGAAATGCTTCCAACATTTACCCACTCAATATGATGGTGGCTGTGGGTTTGTCACAAACTACCTTGAATGTGTTGATGAATGTTCCTTCTGTTCCCAGTTTGCTTAAGTTTTTTTTCTTTTAATTAAGGATGCATTTTATCTAGTGCATTCCCACTTGGTTTAGGTGAATGGTATTTATGATGTGTTGTTATATTCAGTTAGCTACCTTTTTTGGAGGATTTGTGTTTATCAAGGATATTGGTTGCTTTGTACATTTTTCTGGTTATGGAATTAAGGTGATGCTGGCTTTAAGTTAAAGGGAGTTAAAAGGATGGTTTTATCTTCACTCTGATGATCATTTCCTTTGTTGTGAATTATCTTCTTAGTTTGATATAAAGTTTCTCTAGTTTTTTTTATTGCTTGTTCTTTGGGGGATAACATCAAAAAGTCATTGCTTTTGTCAATGTTTTATCATTTTCTCTATATATTTTTTTCAATTGCATTTCTTACATTTACATCCATGACTGACTTCCAGTTGATTTGGTATAAGGAAAGAGGAGTAATAATCTAAGTTTAGTCATGTCATATGGATATCCCAATTCCTTTGGACAATTTATCGAATAGACTGTTCCTTTCCCAGTGTATTTTTGTTACCTTCCTCAAAGATACATTGTGTGTAAATATATGTGTTTCTTTGGAAGCCTCCATCCTATTACATTGGTTTATGCATCAGTTTTTATGCCAGGGTATACCATACTTCTGTAGTCTGTATTGAATTAATGTGTTGTGACACCAGACTTGTTCTATTTCTCGATTTCTTTGTATATGTGGGGCTTTTTAATCCATATGAAGAAAATAAACTTAGGTTTGTTTTTCTAGATATATGGAGAATTCCATTGATTTTGGTGGAAATCATGTGGTATCTGCAAATTTAATTGGGTAGTATGGAAATATTAGGAATTACTTCAATCTATAAACATGAGAGGTTTTTTTAATCTAAGTTTCTTTTATAATGATTTTATATTTGTTTTTGTAGAGGTGTTTTACATGCCTAAAATATTCTCGTGGGCTCTTCAGCCAGCTCCGAATGCCTTAAAGGCTGATTCTGAGGTCAGAGTGCTGTTTAGGACATCTGCCATTCTATGAGTCTGCTGTGTATCCTGCTTCCCATGTTGGATCATTCTCTCCCCTTTTTATTCTATCAGTTAGTATTCGCAGACACTAGCTTTGTTTGTGTGATCCCTTTGACTCTTTGACCTATCAGTATGATCAGTTATGAACTGAAATTGATCACTTGGACTAGCAAGATGGCATTGGTACATGCCACCTTGATGGGATTGTATTGGAATCCCCTGGCACTTTTCTAACTCCACCATTTGGGGCAAGTCCAATTGAGCATGTCCCAAATTGTACATCTCCTCCCTCTCTTATTCCCACTCTTATATTTAACAGGGGTCACTTTTCAGTTAAATTTAAACACCTAAGAATAATTGTGTGTTGATTATAGAGTTCAGCAAATAGTATTAAGTAGAACAAAAAATACTAAAAGGGATAAAGTATTTAATTGTACATCAACAGTCAGGACAAGGGCTGATCAAGTCACTGTTTCTCATAGTGTCCATTTCACTTCAACAGGTTTCTCCTTTGGTACTCAGTTAGTTGTCGCTGATCAGGGAGAACATATAACATTTGTCCCTTTAGGACTGGCTTAATTCACTCAGCATGATGTTTTCCAGATTCCTCCATTTTGTTGCAAATGACCACATTTCTGTAGTTTCTATTTTGTGACGTTGGTCTACATATCTTTTCCTATGTAACTCCTAGACTTTTTTTTTAGACTTTTTTTTTATTATAACTGCCTTGTAGTATGTCTTGGGATTTGGTATTGTAAAGCATCCAGCTTTGTTTTTGTTATGTAAGATTGCTTATATGTTCAGGGTCTCTTGTGTTTCCATACAATTTTTAGCATCATTTTATTTAGATTTTAGAAAATTGTCATAGGTATTTTGATTGGGATAACACCAAATCTATAAACTGCTTTCAGTATTGTGGGCATTTTGATTATATTGATTCTTCCTATCCATGAACATAGAAATTGCTTCCATTTTATTGTATCCTTTTTTATTTATTTTGTTTATGTTTTGTTATTTTCATTGTAGGTTCTTTGACATCCTTGGTTAAATTTACTCAAGCTATTTATGTGCTTTTGTAGCTTTTGTGAACGGGATTGATCTTAAGAATTCTTCTGAGCCATGACATTGTATATAGAAAGGCTATTGCATTTTGTTTGTTAATATTATATTCTACTATATTACCATACTCTTTTTTTAACTTTTATTTAATGAATATAAATTTCCAATGTACAGCTTATGGATTACAATGGCTTCCCTCTCCCATAACTTCCCTCCCACCCACAACCCTCCCCTCTCCCGCTCCCTCTCCCCTTCCATTCACATCAAGATTCATTTGCAATTCTCTTTATATACAGAAGATCAATTTAGTATAAAGATTTCAACAGTTTGCACCCACATAGAAACACAAAGTGAAACATACTGTTTGAGTACTAGTTATAGCATTAAATCACAATGCACAGCACATTAAGGACAGAGATCCCACATGAGGAGCAAGTGCACAGTGACTCCTGTTGTTGACCCAACAAATTGACACTCTAGTGTATGGCGCCAGTAACCACCCTAGGCTGTCATCATGAGTTGCCAAGGCTATGGAAGCCTTCCAAGTTTGCCGACTCTGATCATATTTAGACAAGGTCATAAAAGACAGAGTGAGGATAGTAACCAATGATCCTAAGAGTGGCATTAACCAGCATTAAGTGGGGAAGAGGACCATCAGAACACACAGGTTGGGAGTGGAGCCATTGGTAGTAGAGTAGAGGTTATGATTACGAAGGAATGAGGCCCAAAAAAGTGTGCTAGACAGGGTCTAGAACAAAGGACAGAGTCATTATTAGAGGAGCTAAGAAAGGTGCTGTCTAAGCTACAATTAAGTTTTCTGATTGAGAGGCAAATAGAACCTGACAGAAGGGGCTTGATAATAATCTGGTGGGCTTTAGGCCTTGTAAGTTAAGAGGCCCAGACCTATCTATCTCTTCACATGGGGTATATCCTAAGGGAGGTGTGAACCTCCTAGGGGAAGGCACTCTGTTGACTTTCATTACTTGGCTGGCCTTGGAGGAGAGCTGGCCAGGTAAAGGCAGGGGGCATCTCTAACAAGAAATTTACAGTTCTGCCTGCAATGTTGCTGACCCTACTTGGCTGTCCCCTCAGCTGCAGTGGTCACTTTGGAGGCTGGGCTGAGTGAAGGACTTTTCAGCTTAGAGCCAATAAGATCTGTGGCTCTGACCTGGGATCCTTCGACTCCAGGGCAGGTCCATTTGCAGTGATCCAACTCTTAGCAGAGCTGCCAGGGCTCTTCACAAGCTGACTTCTGCTGAAGCCCAGGCTTACCACATTGAAAGCCACTGCAGTGGACTGGCCTGTTGGGTCTCCTTGAGGGCAGATCACTGTACAGATCAGCCATTAATAAGCCTGCCACCCATTGCTTCTGATGCCTAGCTTTCTTTTCCTCCTGGATTTTGTTAAAGCAGACCAGAGGATGCAAGTCAAGGGAGTGCCCGTTTCCCATCTCTAATCTTCGGTGGCCTGAACTACAAGTCTATAGTCACAGGCATGTTCTGTAGTAGTTTTTCTAAGGTAGACAATGCCCATGAGGAAAATTATATTCTCACTTTAAAACTTTCTTTCCCTTTTGTCTGAAAGGGAGGTTTTTTCTACTTACTGTTTACTTCGCTGATGGTGAAGTAAATCTAGCTATAAGATTATTACCATACTCTTTTATGAATTCCAGTAGTCTCTTAGTGGATTATTTTGGTTTCCCTATATAGAGAATCATGCCATCTGCAAATAGGAGTAGTCTGGATTCCCACTTTCTAATTTGTATCTTTTTGGTTTCTTTTTTCATATATAATGATACTATCTAACGCATACAGGAATATATTGTTTGTCTTTTTAAACAATAAAATTATGAGATGAATTAATACACGACAGCTTGATGAGACACCAGGGGTATATGACTAAATATTTTTCATGATGGCTCTGAAATGACTAGTGTTTGTAGCAGACATTGTTTTGCAATGGGTTTGGCCAGTGCTTGCAATGTTGGCATCCCATATTGTAGTGTCACTTTGTGTCTAGTCTATTAATCTACCTGGGAAGGAAATGGAACATCACCCAATGCTTTGGTATGTGCCCATAGAGCAGATGTAGATATGATTACTTGCTTCTGGCTCTTTTCCTCATCCAGATTTGTTTACTTGAGCCTTTTAGGAAGAGAGCCAAAACATAATTCATCTGTCTGTCTCTGTTTCTGTCTTTCCTTTCTATTCATTTCTCTGACTTTCAAATAAGTAAGTATTTAAAAATAAAATACTAAATTCAGTTCATAATCCTTGAGGATGACTTAATTAGCTAGACTCACTCTTTGATCATCACTCCCCTTTTTTATACCACATGGACTATATATAATCTTCTGTATTTAATACAAATTAATGACTCTAACTTCTGTTTTTCTCATATTGGAGTTCACCATGGAATCCATATATTTATTCCCAGTAGGAACAACTGCTATTGGCAGAGGTGTGTGATAATCAGAATGATCAATGTCTAGGAAAAGATATGAGGACTCACAAAGTCCATGATGCTGAGCTGGATTTGTTAGATCATCAGATGAATATGTGGACAGATGGATTTCAAGAGTTTTGAACTAATTCCCAGAGATTGGAACTTTTGTCTGTGCAATGAATTTGAAATGCACCCACCTTAAGACTAATCGTATTATTCCAGTATATATACTATAGTAGTTTTCTTAACTCTGGAATATGACCCATGGATGGCACACTAATTATTATATTAGGTAACAGCAAATAACTTTTGATGGATTAAGTTGCCATAGGAATATTAGCTTCTCGTTTAAGTTCTTCAAGTAGAATAACATCATTTTTTCTTTTCTCCATATTCTATGCATGCATCTGTAACAAGTAGATGTGTGCTTAGAAGTACAATATAATTATCAGAACTTAAAACAAAGGTAAAGGAAATAGTAATCATCATAAAAGCATGTTCCCACATTTGAGTTTATCCTTTAACACATGTTTCAAATATGAGTTTATCACCCTAAGATTTAACCACCAGAGTTCCACTTGGTTAGTGTGTGGTTGAAGATGAATTCTTTTGCATCATGTATTTCATCCTGAGAGCGAAGCTTATTATCTAGGAAACATACAAATCATTCTTCTTGTTTCTTTTTTTTATCTCAAAGAAACATTTTATTTATTGAGTACAAATTTCATCAGTACAGCTTTAGGAATATAGTGATTCTTCCCACTCTACCACCCTGTCTCCTCTACTCCCACCCCACTCCTCCTCCCTTGCCCATTCCGAGTTCCATTCTCCTTTAGGTTCCATTTTCATTTAAATTTATACATAGAAGACCAACTTACACAAATTACATATTTCAACAATTTGTACACACACAAAAAAACCCCACACAAACTGAGAGCTATTTTTACAGTTAATTCTTATAATACAATGCATTGTTGACAGAAGTCTCGCATGGGAGTATGTACACAGTGACTCCTGTTGTTATAACAAATAACACTCTTATGTATAATATCAGTGATCACCCAAAACTCTTGTAATGAGTTGCCTAGGCTATGGAAGATTTTTGTATTCACAATCTGTGTCAGCATCTAGACAAGTCCACAAGCAAGGTGGAAGTAATCTCCTCTTGTCAGAGAAAAGTGCATCCTTTTTTTATGGCCACTTCATTCCACTTGGGTCTTTTTTACAGAGATCCTTCATGTAGAACATTTTTTTACCACATCGTCTTGGCTTTCCATGCCTGAATTACTCTCATGGGCCTTCAGCCCGACCAGAATGCCTTATGGGCTGATTCTGAGGACAGAGTGTTATTTAAAGTGATTCTCCTTTATACTAAATTGATCTTCTGTATATAAAGAGAATTGCAAATGAATCTTGATGTGAATGGAAAGGGAGAGGGAGCAGGATAGGGGAGCGTTGTGGGTGGGAGGGAAGTTATGGGAGGAGGAAGCCATTGTAATCCATAAACTGTACACTGGAAATTTATATTCATTAAATAAAAGTTAAAAAAAATAAAGTGATTCTCATTCTATGTCTCTGCTCTGTGTACTTCTTCCCACTTTGGAATATTCCCTCCTTTTTAATTCTATTATTATTTCTGGATATTTGATCTTATTTAATTGATTCATTTAACATATAATCCTATCTATATTATCACTTTAACACTTAATATGGTCACTTTAACAAATAAACTGTGTGGTAAAATGCCATCTTAATTGGGATTTGGGGTCCCATGCTAAGATTTTAAACTGTACCCTTAGAAGTAATTTGTAGGAAAGTATGCAGAACAATAGAGCTTCACAGTTATAATGTTCCTCCTTCCTGTGTTATTCTCAATATTATGTTTAATGAGATCTATTTGCAATCGATTTTATACACATATGATTAACTTTATGTTAAGAAAAGAGTTCAACAAACAATATGAATTAGAGAAAAAAAATTAACTGTTCCTCAACAGTCAAAACCAGGGCTGTTCAAGTCATTGCTTCTCAAAGTGTCAATTTCACTTTTACAGATTTCCTTTTAGGTGCTCTATTAATTATCACAGATTAGGGAGAACATGTGGTATTTGTTACTTTGGGACTGGATTATTTCACTAAGTATGTTTTCCAGATTCACACATTTTGTTGCAAATGACTAGATTTCATTGTAGTTTACCATTGTGTAGTATTCAATAGAGTAAATATCCTATAATTTCCTTATCCAGTCTTTAGTTGAAGGGCATTTAGGTCAATTCCATGTCTTAGCTATTGTGAATGCAACTTTAATGAACATCGAGGTGCAGATAAGATTTTTTATTAGCTGATTTTATTTTCATTGGGTAAAATTCCAGGAGTGAAATGGTTGGGTCATATGGTAGGTCTATATTCAGATTTCTGAGGTATCTCCAAACTGTCTTTCATAGTGGTTTTACCAGTTTACTTTCCCACCTTTTGTCTCACATTCTCATCAGCATTTGTTGTTTGTTGATTTCTGTATGAAAGTTGTTCTAACTGGGGTGACGTGAAACCTCACTGTGTTTTTTTTAAACACTTATTTGACTTGTTTTATTTATTTGAAAGACAGAGTTATATAGAGAGGTAGAGACAGAGAGAGAGGTCTTCCATCTGCTAGTTCACTTCCCAGATGGCTGCAATGGCTGGAGCTGTGCCGATCCGAATCCAGGAGCCAGGAGTTTCTTCAGAGTCTCCCACATGGGTGCAGGGGCCCAAAGACTTTGGTTATATTCTACTGCTTTCCCAGGCAACAGCAGAGAGCTGGATTGGAAGAGGAGCAGCCAGGAGTAGAACCAGTGCCCATATGGGATGCCTGCACTACAGGCCAGGGCTTTAACCCAATGTGCCACAGTGCTGGCCCCCTCACTATGGTTTTTTTTTTATTAAACTTTTATTTAATGAATATAAATTTCCAAAGTACAGCTCATGGGCTACAATGGCTTCCCCTTCCCAAAACATCCCTCCCACCCACAACCCTCCCCTTTTCCGCTCCCTCTCCCCTTCCAATCACATCATGATTCATTTTCAATTCTCTTTATATACAGAAGATCAGTTTAGTATAAATTAGGTAACGATTTCAACAGTTTGCACCCATATAGCAACACAAAGTGAAAAAAAATACTGTTGGAGTACTAGTTATAGCATTAAATAAGAGTGTACAGCACATTAAAGGCAGAGATCCTACATAATATTTTTTAAAAAATTAATTAATTTTCTATGCCATTTCCAATTTAACACCAGGTTGTTTTTTTTCATTTCCAATTATCTTTATATACAGGAGATCGATTCAGTATATAATTAGTAAAGATCTCATCAGTTTGTACCCACGCAGAAACACAAAGTGTAAAAATACTGTTTCAGTACTAGTTATAGCATCACTGCACATTAGACAACACATTAAGGACAGATCCCACATGGGATGTAAGTACAAAGTGACTCCTGTTGCTGACTTAACAATTTGACACTCCTGTTCATGGCGTCAGTAATCTCCCTAGGCTCTAGTCATGAGTTGCCAGGGCTATGGAAGCCTTTAGGGTTCGCTGACTTTGATCTTATTCCGATAGGGTCATAGTCAAAGTGGAAGTTCTCTCCTCCCTTCAGAGAAAGGTACCTCCTTCTTTGATGGCCCCGTTCTTTCCACTGGGATCTCACTAACAGAGATCTTTCATTTAGGTCTTCTTCTTTTTTTCTTTTCCATGGTATCTTGGCTTTCCATGCCTACAATGCTCTCATGGGCTCTTCAGCCAGATCTGAATGCCTTAAGGGCTGATTCTGAGGCCAGAGTGTTGTTTAGGACATCTGCCATTCTATGAGTCTGCTGTGTATCCCACTTCCCATGCTGGATCTTTCTCTCCCTTTTTGATTCTATCAGTTAGTATTAGCAGACACTTGTCTTGTTTGTGTGATCCCTTTGTTTCTTTGACCTACCAGAGCCATCGAATGTGAACTGAAATTGATCACTTGGACTAGTGAGATGGCATTGGTACATGCCACCTTGATGGGATTGTATTGGAATCCCCTGGCACATTACTAACTCCATCATTTGGGGCAAGACTGATTGTGCATCTCCCAAACTGTGCATCTCCTCCCTCTCTTTTTCCACTCTGAAATTTAACAGGGATCACTTTTCAGTTAAAATTTAAACACCTAAGTTAATTGTGTGTTAATTACAGAGTTCAACCACTAGTACTAGAACAACAACAACAACAACAAATACTAAAAAGGATAAAGTATTACATTGTACATCTAGAGTCAGGACAAGAGCTGATCAGGTCATTGTTTCTTATAGTGTCCATTTCACTTCAACAGGTTTCCCCTTTGGTGCTCAGTTGTCACCGATTAGGGAAAACAAATGATATTTTTCTCTTTGGGACTGGCTTAATTCACTCAGCATGATGCTTTCCAGAACCCTCCATCTTGTTGCAAATGACTGGGTGTCATTGTTCCTTACTGCTGTATAGTATTCTATGGAGTACATGTCCCATAATTTCTTTATCCAGTCTACTGTTGATGGGCATTTGGGTTGGTTCCAGGTCTTAGCTATTGTGAATTGAGCTGCAATAAACATTAATGTGCAGATGGCTTTTTTATTAGCCAAATTAATTTCCTTTGGGTAAATTCCAAGGAATGGGATGGCTGGGTTGTATGGTAGGGTTATGTTCAGGTTTCTGAGGAATCTCCAGACTGACTTCCATAGTGGCTTTATCAGTTTGCATTCCCACCAACAGTGGGTTAGTGTCCCTTTTTCCCCACATCCTCTCCAGCATCTGTTGTTGGTAGATTTCTGGATGTGAGCCATTCTCACCGGGATGAGGTGAAACCTCATTGTGGTTTTGATTTGCATTTCCCTGATTGCTAGTGATCTTGAACATTTTTTCATGTGTCTGTTGGCCATTTGGATTTCCTCTTTTGAAAAATGACTATTGAGGTCCTTGGCCCATCTCTTCAGTGGGTTGTTTGTTCTGTTGTTGTGGATTTTCTTGATTTCTTTGTAGATTCTGGTTATCAACCCTTTATCTGTAGTATAGTTTGCAAATATTTTTTCCCATTCTGTCGGTTGCCTCTTCACTTTCCTGACTGTTTCTTTTGCAGTACAGAAACTTCTCAATTTGATGCAATCCCAAATGTTAATTTTGGTTTTGACTGCCTGTGCTCCTGGGGTCTTTTCCAAGAAGTCTTTGCCTGTACCTATGTCTGGCAGGGTTTCTCCAATGCTCTCTAATAATTTGATGGTTTCGGGTCGTAGATTTAGGTCTTTAATCCACGTTGAGTGAATTTTTGTGTAAGGTGAAAGGTATGGGTCTTGCTTCAAGCTTCTGCACATGGAAATCCAATTTTCCCAGCACCATTTATTGAATAGGCTGTCCTTATTCCAGGAATTAGATTTGGATCTTTGTTCAAATATAACTTGACTGTAGATGTTTGGATTGATTTCTGTTGTTTCTATTCTGTTCGATTGGTCTATCCATCTGTTTCTGTATCAGTACCATGCTGTTTTGATGACAACTGCCCTGTAGTATGCCCTGAAATCTGGGATTATGATGCCTCCGGCTTTGTTTTTGTTGTACAAGATTGCTTTGGCTATTCGAGGTCTTCTGTGTCTCCATATGAATTTCAGCATTATTTTTTCCAGATCCGAGAAGAATGTCTTTGGTATCTTGATTGGTATTGCATTGAATGTATAAATTGCTTTTGGTAGAACAGACATTTTGATGATGATGATTCTTCCAATCCATGAGCATGGAAGATTTCTCCATTTTTTGGTTTCCTCTTCTATTTCTTTCTGTAAGGTTTTGTAGTTTTCATCGTAGAGATCTTTAACGTCCTTGGTTAAGTTTATTCCAAGGTATTTGATTGTTTTTGTAGCTATTGTGAATGGGATTGATCTTAGAAGTTCTTCCTCAGCCGTGGCATTGCCTGTGTATACAAAGGCTCTTGATTTTTGTGGATTGATTTTATATCCTGCTACTTTGCCAAACTCTTCGATGAGTTCCAGTAGTCTCTTAGTAGTGTTCTTTGGGTCCCCTAAATAAAGAATCATATCATCTGCAAAGAGGGATAGTTTGAGTTCTTCCTTCCCAATTTGTATCCCTTTAATTTTTTTTCTTGCCTAATAGCTCTGGCTAAGACTTCCAGAACTATATTGAATAGCAGTGGTGGGAGTGGGCATCCCTGTCTGGTACCAGATCTCAGCAGATATGCTTCCAACTTTTCCCCATTCAATAGGATGTTGGCCGTGGGTTTTTCATATATTGCTTTGATTGTATTGAGGAATGTTCCTTCCATACCCAGTTTGCTTAGAGTTTTCATCATGAAAGGGTGTTGTATTTTATCAAATGCTTTCTCTGCGTCTATTGAGAGAATCATATGGTTTTTCTCCTGCAGTCTGTTAATGTAGTGTATTACGTTGATTGTTTTGCGGACGTTGAACCATCCTTGCATACCAGGGATAAATCCCACTTGGTCTGGGTGGATGATCTTTCTGATGTGTTGTTGCATTCTATTGGCCAGAATTTTATTGAGGATTTTTGCGTCTATGTTCATCAGGGATATTGGTCTGTAATTCTCTTTCAATGGTGCATCTTTTCCGGCTTAGGAATTAAGGTGATGCTGGCTTCATAGAAAGATTTTGGGAGGATTCCCTCTTTTTCGATTGCTCTGAATAGTTTGAGAAGAATTGGAGTTAGTTCTTCTCTAAATGTCTGGGAGAACTCAGCAGTGAATCCATCTGGTCCTGGGCTTTTCTTTGTTGGGAGGGCCTTTATTACTGTTTCAATTTCTGCGTCAGTTATGGGTCTGTTTAGGTTTTCTATGTCTTCCTGACTCAATTTAGGTAGGTTGTATGTGTCCAAGAATCTGTCCATTTCTGATAGATTTCCCTGTTTGCTGGCATACAAGTCCTTGTAGTAATTTCTGATGATTCTTTTTATTTCTGTGGTGTCTGTTGTTATGTTTCCTTTTTCATCTCTGATCCTATTGATTTGGGTCTTTTCTCTTCTTTTTTTAGTTAGTTGGGCCAATGGGGTGTCAATTTTGTTTATTTTTTCAAAAAACCAGCTCCCCGTTTGGCTGATTTTTTGTAATGTTTTTTTGGATTCAATCCTGTTGATTTATTCTTTGATTTTAATTATTTCCCTTCTTCTACTGGGTTTGGGTTTGGTTTGCTGCAGATTTTCTAGATCTTTGAGATGACTTGAAAGCTCATCTATTTGGTGCCTCTCCAATTTCTTGATGTAGGCACCTATTGATATAAACTTTCCTCTTAACACTGCTTTTGTTGTATCCCATAGGTTTTGGTATGTTGTGCTGTTATCCTCATTTACTTCCATAAAATTTTTGATTTCTCTTTTAATTTCTTCTATGACCCATTGTTCATTCAGGAGCATGTTGTTCAATCTCCATGTGTTTGCACGTGCTCTGGTGATTCCTGAGTTGCTAATTTCCAATTTCATTCCTTTGTGGTCTGAGAAGTTGCATGGTATGATTCTAATTCTCTTGAATTTGCTGAGACTTGCTTTATGGCCTAGTATGTGGTCAATCCTAGAGAAGGTTCCATGTACTGCTGAGAAGAATGTAAAGTCCTTAGATGTAGGATGAAATGTTCTGTAGATATCTGTTCGATCCATTTGGGCTATAGTGTCATTTAAATCTACTGTCTCCTTGTTGATCTTCTGTCCTGTTGATCTGTCTATCTCTGAGAGTGGAGTATTGAAGTCCCCCAGTACTATTGTATTGGGGTCTAAGTCTCCCTTTAAGTCCCTTAACAAGTCTTTTAAATAAGCTGGTGCCCTGTGATTAGGTGAACATACATTGATAATCGTTATATCTTCCTGTTGAATGGATCCCTTAATCATTAACTAGTGCTCTTCTTTGTCTCTCCTGACAGTTTTTGTGGTAAAGTTTATGTTGTCTGATATTAAGATGGCTACGCCCGCTCTTTTTTCATTTCTGTTGGCATGGTATATCTTTTTCCAGCCTTTCACTTTCAGTCTGTATGGATCATTGTTGGAAAGATGATGTTTCTTGTAAGCAGCAAAAGGATGGGTTTTGTTCCTTAACCCAATCAGCCAATCGGTGTCTTTTAACTGGGCAGTTCAAGCCATTAACATTCAATGTGACTATTGTGAAGGAGTAACTTTGCCCTGTCATTTGCCAAAGATATTTTCTAATATCTGGTTTGAGATTCCTGTGATCTTTTGCTGTGAGGTTTCCTTCCTTTACCTTCTTTCATATTGGTGACCGTGTTTCTGTTTTTCTGTATGTAATACATCTTTAAGCATCTTTTGCAGGGCTGGACGAGTGGCGACAAATTCTTTCAATTTCTGTTTGCTGTGAAAGGTCTTTATTTCACCTTCATTCACAAATGAGAGCTTTGCAGGATATAATATTGTGGGCTGGCAGTTTTTCTCTCTTAGCACCTGGGCTATATCTCGCCATTCTCTCCTGGCTTGTAGGGTTTCTGATGAGAAGTCAGCTGTAAGTCTAATTGGAGATCCTCTGAGAGTAATCTGGCGTTTCTCTCTTGCACATTTTAGGATCTTTTCTTTGTGTTTCACTGTGGTGAGTTAGATTATGACGTGTCGTGGTGAGGATCTCTTTTGATCATGTTTATTAGGGGTTCTATGAGCTTCCTGTACTAGGATGTCTCTGTCCTTCTCCAAACCTGGGAAATTTTCTGCTAGTATCTCACTAAAAAGTCCTTATAATCCTTTCTCCCTTTCCATGCCTTCAGGAACTCCTAGAACCCGAATGTTGGGTTTTTTAATAGTATCCTCTAGATTCCTGACAGTATTTTTTAGATTTCTGATTTCTTCTTCTTTTCTTTGATGTGACTGTTTCCTTTCCTGTTCGCTGTCTTCTAATTCCGATATTCTCTCTTCTGCTTCACCCATTCTGTTTTTAAGGCTCTCTAATGTGTTTGTCATTTGATCTATTGAGTTCTTCATTTCATTGTGGTTTTTTGTCACTATCTTAGTTTCCTGTTCTACTAGTTGTTTCATTTCATTTTGATTCCTCCTTAATATTTCATTTTCACGGGAGAGATTTTCTATCTTGTCCATTAAGGATTTCTGTAGTTCAAGAATTTGTTTTTGAGAACTTCTTAATGTTCTTATCAATTTTTTGAGATCTGCTTCTTGCATTCCCTCTATGTCTTCATCTTCATAATCTTGCATTGGCGTGCCTTGTTCACTTGGGGGCATCATAGTGTCTTCCTTGCTCTTGTTACCTCGGCTTCTATGTTTGTTGCTTGGCATGTTGGAGATAATTTATGGTGTTTTTTTTTTTTTTTTTTTTTTTTTTTTTGCTGTGGTGTTTTTTTTCTCGTTATACTATTCCTCTAAGTGAGCTGTCTGCTTTGTTGGAGCCTTAGGGGCTGTGATGGGTGTGGCCAGAGAGCTATGCTTCAGGTAAACTCTTCAGGTTTAAGGCTGTGCAAAGAGCGTCCCAGATTGCTCACTCCCTTGCTCCTTGCTGGCTCGCTTTCTCTTTTTTTTTTTTTTTGACTCAGTTGGGAGTGGAGTTGAGGGTAGTTGAAATCTGGCCTCTGTGAGTATTCGTTTGATCTACCCCTGGGACCACACACAGAGTTTATGCAGCCCTCAATGTGTTCTCCAGTTTCGCTAAAGTTACTGAGTTTGGCTGCGCTTTACATATGTAAAATCGCGGTGCTCTTTGTTTTGCTTGGTGAGTGAAGGGAGAGGCCTCTGTTCCCCACCCCCCAGTGTCTCGGGTTTCTGAGGTCTTTGCCTTACCCTCCTCGGTTCCCGCGCTGGCGAGATTCTGTGGCTCTGGCTCCTCTCCCGTCGCTCGGCTTGTCTCGGTTGGTTTTCCACGCGGTGGGCTCCCTGTTAAGTCCTCTGTGTCACATCCACAAGATCCGGAAGCGTTTCCTCTGCAGTTTTTTTCTTGAGTCTTTTCCTGAGGCTACAGTAATTCCACTTTTATGAAACTTTATTTTCCCAAACTAAGGTGCACATCCTCACTATCCGCCATCTTGGCTCCGCCCCCCCTCACTATGGTTTTAATTTGCATTTCCCTGATGGGTAGTGATTCTGGACATTTTTTCATTTGTCTCTTGGACATTTGGATTTCCTATTTTGAAAAATTTGTATTTAAATCCTTGGTCCACTTCTTCACTAGGTTGTTTTATTGTTGTGGAGTTTCTTGATCTCTTTATATATTCTGGTTATAAATTTTTTATTAGTTTTATAATTTGCAAATAATTTCTCCCATTATATCAGTTGCCTCTTCACTTTCCTGAGTGCTTTTTCTGCAGTACAACGCTTCTCCATTTCATGTATTCCCATTTGTTAATTATGGCTTTGATTGCTAGTGCCTCTAATTTCTTTTCCAAGAATTCTTTGCCTTAAAGAACAATGTACAGCACATTAATGACAGTGATCCTACATGATATTTTTTTAAAAATTGATTAATTTCCCTGCAATTTCCAATTTAACACCAAGTTTTTTTTCATTTTCAATTATCTTTATATACAGAAGATCGATTCAGTATATACTAAGTAAAGATTTCATCAGTTTGCACTCACACAGAAACACAAAGTGTAAAAATACTGTTTTAGTACTAGTTATAGCATTACTTCACATCGGACAACACATTAAGGACAGATCCCACATGAGACATAAGTACACAATGACCCCTGTTATTGATTTAACAATTTGACACTCTTGTTTATGGCATCAGTAATCTCCCTAATCTTTACTTAATATATACTAAACTGATCTTCTGTATATAAAGGGAATTGAAAATTGAAAATGAATCTTGATGTGAATGGAAGGGGAGAGGGAGCGGGAGAGGGGAGGGTTGCGGGTGGGAGGGAAGTAATGGGAGGGGAAGCCATTGTAATCCATAAGCTGTACTTTGGAAATTTATATTCATTAAATAAAAGTTAAAAAATTCTTTGCCTGAGCCAATTGTCTTGCAGAGTTTCCTCAATGTTCTCTAATAATGTGATGTTATCAGTTCATAGATTTATGTATTCATTTATTTTGAATGGATTTTTGTGAACAGTGTAAAGTAGGAGTCTTGCTTCATATTTTTTCATGTGGAAATCCAGTTTTCCCAGCACCATTTGCTGAAGAGAATGTCCTTGCTCCAGAGATGTGTTTATGCCCCTTGGTCGAAAATAAGTTGGTTGTAGATGCTTGGAATGATTTCTGGTGTTGTTGTTGTTGTTCATTTGGTCTATCCATCTTTTTTTTTTTCTACCAGTACTAGACTACTTTGATTATAACTTCCTTGAAGCGTGTCTTGAAATCTGGTATTGTGATGCCCCGGCTTTGTTTTTGTTTTATTTTATTTTTTTTAACTTTTATTTAATGAATATAAATTTCCAGTGTACAGCTTATGGATTACAATGGCTTCCCCCTCCCATAACTTCCCTCCCACCCGCAACCCTCCCCTCTCCCGCTCCCTCTCCCCTTCCATTTGCATCAAGATTCATTTTCAATTCTCTTTATATACAGAAGATCAATTTAGTATAAAGATTTCAACAGTTTGCACCCACATAGAAACACAAAGTGAAACATACTGTTTGAGTACTAGTTATAGCATTAAATCACAATGCACAGCACATTAAGGACAGAGATCCCACATGAGGAGCAAGTGCACAGTGACTCCTGTTGTTGACCCAACAAATTGACACTCTAGTGTATGGCGCCAGTAACCACCCTAGGCTGTCATCATAAGTTGCCAAGGCTATGGAAGCCTTCCAAGTTTGCCGACTCTGATCATATTTAGACAAGGTCATAAAAGACAGAGTGAGGATAGTAACCAATGATCCTAAGAGTGCCATTTACCAGGTTTGAAATATTATAGAGCATGAAGTGGGGAAGAGGACCATCAGAACACACAGGTTGGGAGTAGAGCCATTGGTGGTAGAGTAGAGGTTATGATTACGAAGGAATGAGGCCCAAGTGTGCTAGACAGGGTCTAGAACAAAGGACAGAGTCATTATTAGAGGAGCTAAGAAAGGTGCTGTCTAAGCTACAATTAAGTTTTCTGATTGAGAGGCAAATAGAACCTGACAGAAGGGGCTTGATAATAATCTGGTGGGCTTTAGGCCTTGTAAGTTAAGAGGCACAGACCTATCTATCTCTTCACATGGGGTATATCCTAAGGGAGGTGTGAACCTCCTAGGGGAAGGCACTCTGTTGACTTTCATTACTTGGCTGGCCTTGGAGGAGAGCTGGCCAGGTAAAGGCAGGGGGCATCTCTAACAAGAAATTTACAGTTCTGCCTGCAATGTTGCTGACCCTACTTGACCATCCCCTCAGCTGCAGTGGTCACTTTGGAAGTTGGGCTGAGTGTAGGGCTTTTCAGCTTAGAGCCAATAAGATCTGTGGCTCTGACCTGGGCATCCTTCGACTCCAGGGCAGGTCCATTTGCAGTGATCCAACTCTTGGCAGAGCTGCCAGGGCTCTTCACAAGCTGACTTCTGCTGAAGCCCAGGCTTACCACATTGAAAGCCACTGCAGTGGACTGGCCTGTTGGGTCTCCTTGAGGGAAGATCACTGTACAGAACAGCCATTAATAGGCCTGCCACCCATTGCTTCTGATGCCTAGCTTTCTTTTCCTCCTGGTTTGTGTTAAAGCAGACCAGAGGATGCAAGTCAAGGGATTGCCCGTGTCCCATCTCTAATCTTCGGTGGCCTGAACTACAAGTCTATAGTCACAGGCATGTTCTGTAGTAGTTTTTCTAAGGTAGACAATGCCCATGAGGAAAGTTATATTCTCACTTTAAAACTTTCTTTCCCTTTGGTCTGAAAGGGAGGTTTTTTCTACTTACTGTATACTTCACAGATGGCAAAGTGAATCTAGCTATGAGATTATTATTTAAGTTCTTATTTTGTCTATGCTATTACAGAAAAATGTTAGTCATCTCTTTTATAAGTTCTGAGGATTAAATTGCGCATCCTACAGATTCCTTCATAATAGAATTAGTTTTCTACCTTGAAGAGAATAGAGAAATGAAAGATCAAGTTGGGCTTAGAATAGAGAAATGAGGGAGCAAGTCCTAGATCGCTTGCTGACAATAGCAATATTACATGAATACTTAGCAAACCGTTTCAACCATTAGATAACAACTTAAGAAAACATTTACCAGAAGGTCCAATGCCTTCTATAAATTTTAAGAATCATGTATTTGGAAACACCTCTTAAATATCTAACATGGTGTAGTTTGTTTAGCCAGTAAACTTAAGCACAACCATCTAAAATGTTTTTAGTTTCTTTCTACCAACAAGTTTAAAACATATGATACACAGATTCAGGTCACACGAATTAAAATGTATCTTTGATTGATTTTAGCAGCTTAAATTTATGGACAATCTTATCTATAAGCCATTTAAAATAAAACTCTTAATAAAATTTCCCCATGTGGACATACAATATGTACACACATAGAACATAGCATGATAGACCAATATAGCAATTTTAATAATAGCTTTTAAAATCTTTAACTCTTTTTGTAGATTGCCAATTGATTTGAATTGCTTTTTGTTTTTAGTAACCTCAGTTAACCATACTGTCTCTCAGTTGGTACTGTTAATACATTATTGGCTTCATCTGTTTACAGAGCCATCCCAAAGTACTGACTACAATAGAAGTGGCTGGAAAAAGTCCATAGGAACCTATAGGAGGACAGCTAAACTCAGAACCAACAACGCTTTAGTTTTATGAGCAGCAAATCATATATAACTGTGGATGACAAAATTTTTTAAGTCGCCATGTTTAAAATTATAAACTCATCAACCAACAAGAGGCACTTGCTTACTTCACAGTATTTTTGAAAGCACCTGTAGGATTTTACAAGTATTTAACCCTTTAGGCCTCTGGGGCTTTCTCATTAAGATAACTATCATGTCTAGTAACACAAGATCATTAGACTTTTTAATTCTCAAACATTTGTATTAATAGCATTTTCCATTATAGAAACTTAAAGTTTGGTACCACGTCACATCTTGACAGTACTTCTAATATAATCCAAATAGCCTGATTAGTTGGTGTCTCTATAAGATGAGAGACATGGGTCCTTCGATTTTTTCAGTTTGGCCCAAACTGGAAAAACCAAAGTCCAGGATTTACTGGAAATTTTAGAGACCAGATTGCTTGAAACTTTGATTGTTTGAATGCCTGTCAAGAATGCCAAGAAGGCTCAAAATCCAAAATATTTGGTTGAAATAAGATTCCTTAAAATCATGACATAACATAGACCAAATTTGATCATTGTTATAAGGTGATTATTCAAATCTTTGAAAATAAGCACATATTTAAATAACCCATAGCTCTTAATAAAAATTCAGCTGTTTTTGAACAATTAGAATTTAACAGACATCAAGAGAACATAATCGATTACTTTAACACATTGCATTGGCAGAGCATCAGAGTTTAATTCTATGTCAAAGAGAAATTGAGCTTCCTGTGATCTTTTGCTGTGAGGTTTCCTTCCTTTACCTTCTTTCATATTGGTGACCGTGTTTCTGTGTTTCTGTGTGTAACACATCTTTAAGCATCTTTTGCAGGGCAGGATGAGTGGCAACGAATGCTTTCAGTTTCTGTTTGCTATGAAAAGTCTTAATTTCACCTTCATTCACAAATGAGAGCTTTGCAGGATATAATATTCTGGGCTGGCAGTTTTTCTCTCTTAGTACCTGGGCTATGTCTCGCCATTTCCTCCTTGCTTGTAGGGTTTCTGATGAGAAGTCTGCTGTGAATCTAATTGGAGATCCTCTAAGAGTAATCTGACGTTTTTCTCTTGCACATTTTAGGATCTTTTCTTTATGTTTCACTGTGGTGAGTTTGATTACAACATGTCGTGGTGAGGATCTCTTTTAGTCATATTTATTAGGTGTTTTATAAGCTTTCTGTACTAGGATGTCTCTGTCCTTCTCCAAACCTGGGAAATTTTCTGCTAGTATCTCACTGAAAATGCCTTCTAATCCTTTCTCCCTCTCCATGCCGTCAGGAACTCCTAGAACCCAAATGTTGGGTTTTTTAATAGTATCCTGTAGATTCCTGACAATATTTTTTAGATTTCTAATTTCTTCTTCTTTTCTTTGGTTTGCCTGTTTCCTTTCCTGTTTGCTGTCTTCTAAGTCTGATATTCTCTCTTCTGCTTCACCCATTCTGTTTTTAAGGCTCTCTAATGTGTTTGTCATTTGATCTATTGAATTCTTCTGATTTCTCGTCACTATCAGAGTTTCTTGTTCCACTAGTTGTTTCATTTCATTTTGATTCCTCCTTAATATTTCACTTTCACGAGAGAGATTTTCTATCCTGTCCATTAAGAATTTCTGTAGTTCAAGTATTTGTTTCTGAGAAGTTCTTAATGTTCTTATCAATTTTTTGAGATCCGCTTCTTGCATTTCTTTGATCTCATCATCTTCATAATCTTGAATTGGGGTGTCTTTTTCATTTGGGGGCGTCATAGTGTCTTCATTGTTCTTGTTAGCTTGGTTTTTGCGTTTGTTGTATGGCATGTTGGAGATATTTGGTTTCTTCACTGTGGTGTTTTTTCTTGTTACACTATGGCTCTATATTAAGTGGACTGTCTGCTTTTGGTGGAGCCTTAGAGGCTTGTGATGAGTGTGGCCTGAGAGCTCTGTTTGGTTCCTCAGGGTTGAGGGTATGTCAAAGATGACACTCCCAGGTTAGGCGTGGTAAATCTCTGTTTCTTTCTTTTTTGATTCAAAAGGGAAGTAATTCCGCACAGCTGAACGTAATTGGAGGTAGTTAGCAGGCAAATGATATACCCACAGGAGCCAGAGATGGGAAGCTCTTTCCCAAGGACCACACCGGGAATCTCTGCTGCCCTCAGTGTGGGCTCCAATTCTCCTGCAGTCTCCCACTGGGTTGCCAAGTGAGATCCTAATCTCCTATTATTTCACCCCTCTCCCCAGAGTGAGGTTTTTCTGCTAGGCTCAGGGCCGGTGCAGACCTGAGGTTACCCTGCTTATGACATATGTCAAAATGGTGCCTGCTCTGTCTTGCTCGCCTTTTAGAGGTGAGCGGAGAGAAGGAAACTTGTGTCTGTATCGGTCACTTCTTTTTTTCCTCTCTCTCTCTTCTAGTTAGCCTGGTGAATTTTTCCCCACGGAGTTTCAAGCCTCGTTCCCTCTAGCCTCCTCTTCCCGCTTGCCTGCTGGTGTCTTGGGCTATTGAGGTTCGGCTCACCTCGCGTTCCAGCGCTGGTGTGTTGAGTCTGCCGCTGGTGTCCCAAACTTGGGCTCCCACGCTCTCCACGCAGGTCCACTGTGAATCACTAGTTCCGGAAGTGTTTCCTCTGCTGTTTCTTCCCCTACTCTTCCTTGACCCTGCAGTATCTCCACTTTTATTAAACTGTCTCTCCCCCCGGACTATCAGTGTGCTCCCTTCCTATTCCGCCATCTTCTCTTCTCCTAAATAAGGCTTTTAAATTAATAAATCTTAAATAAGGAGACAGAAAACTCAAGAGATTTGGAAAAAGGGCAACATTTCTTGAGGCAATATTAACTTTTCATTTTGTAGCTTGTGATTTGTAGCATTGCATTCTTGGAATAATTGGATTGCTAGTTTTACTAGGTCTGGAAAACTGAGTTTTTTTTTTTTGACAGGCAGAGTGGACAGTGAGAGAGAGACACAGAGAGAAAGTTCTTCCTTTTTGCCATTGGTTCACCCTCCAATGGCCGCCACGGTAGGCATGCTGCGGCCAGCGCACTGCGCTGATCCGATGGCAGGAGCCAGGTGCTTCTCCTGGTCTCCCATGGGGTGCAGGGCCCAAGCTGGCCTGGAAGAGGGACAACTGGGACAGGATCGGTGCCCCGACCGGGACTAGAACCCGGTGTGCCGGCGCCGCAAGGCGGAGGATTAGCCTATTGAGCCACGGCGCCGGCCGAAAACATTGAATTTTAACATCTTTAAATATTGCATTGACCTCACTCCAAGTGTGGTCTGCAGTTATAATTGTGTCATATCATTTGATACCACCCCACAAATCACTTAATCTCTATTGCTTTCATCAGAGTGTCTCATATTAATGGAATCCTATCCCCTAGTATATCATTTCATACTAAATAAGATGAGAATGAAGTCTAATTATACTTTTGACACTTTTTGACATTGGGTTTAACTTTATATGATGTACATAAAAATGATCAAATGTTGTGACACAGAAAGGTCTCTTTGTTGTTCAAGGTGTCAGTTTTGTCATCTCATCTCCATGTGATCTCTACAACATAAAAATCACCAATTCAGTTTCGAAAAGATCAAAGGAACTCGATAGACAATTCTCAAAACAAGAAATAGAGAAGACCAGAAAATATATGGAAAAATACTCATCAATAGCCACGAGGAAAATTAAAATTGATATCACAATGAGATAGCAAGTCAACCATGTCAGAATGGATATTATGGAAAAGACAAAGACCAGTGCTGGAAAAGTGGAACACCTATACCTTGTTGAAGGGATTGTAAATTAGTGCAGTCATTGTGGAAAATAGTATGTATACTTTTTAAAATATTAAAAATAGACTTGCTGTATGATCCAGGAATCCAACTACTAGGTATATGCCCAAAAGACATGACCACATTGTATCTAAGTGTTAACTTCACAACCGATCTTATACCAGTACTGTTCGCAATACCCAAGATATATAATGAACCAAAGTGCCTGATATCAAATGAATCAATAAAATATGTAGTATATGCATGCAATGGAATACTATTCTGAGGGTAAGGAATGAAAATTCTATAATTTATATAAAATGATGCAACTGGAGGACAAGTTGTTGAGAGAAACATGATGGACACAGGAAGAAAAATACTACATGTTCTCTTACATATGATATAAAAAATCTGAAAACAAAAATAAAGAAAAAATCATATGCTCATCAGTATTGCCACAAGTGGAGTTTTTTCACTTTGTTTTATATCTTTTCAAATGAGTGATAAAATTGAATAATAATACAGTTTGAATGATCTGTGATTGTTCTAAGTTGTATATGAGTGAAATTGATATACTTTCATTTGATTTATATATGTATCCCTTGCCTATATTCCTGAAAAACTATGTTCCTTTTCCTTGTTGATGAACTCTTTACTTAATATGAGAATTAAGGTCTTGACTGTAATGTAAATTGAAAACATGCCATCTCATAAAAAGAAATAAAAGGGAGTAAAAATGAGGGGACATAATAGAAGTATCATTATATTCTTAAAATTGTGTGTATGGCCTATATTAATTATGTTCTTTATATTATAATAAAGACCTGGAAAATATGAAATACAAGATAATGGTGTATAGTAAAAAAATGCCAAAGAAAAAAATACACTGAAGCATCCTGATTTGTCACAGCTTGGCATTTGCTTTATATAGATATTTTCTGCTTAGTTGCTATATAGATTACAAAGTAAGCTGAATCCATCTAGATGTGAATAAAACATACACAGAAGAATGTACTCTCAGCCTGTTTAGTGACTAAGAGCTGAGGAGAAATGTTCTGTCATAGGTGTTTGTGTCATTTGAAGATCTGGTTGTGGAATTTACCCAGGAGGAATGGCAGGTCATGGACAATGATCAGAAAACCCTGTTCAGGGAGGTGATGCTTGAGACCTACAGCAACCTGCTGTCTGTGGGTAAGTGAATCTCTTTTAAGCCCACGTGGAATACTTTTGCTCATTTTGTTGATTTGACAAATGAAGAACACTTTATAGTGTTTACATTTGGAAGGTCTAGGATTTGAGGTGATTAGGAATGTTAGTATCTACCCTCCAGGAAACAATTCAAATTAGCCCATTTGTGACACATCTCCTGGGGCAATGTGTTTTTCCTTAAAGACCTCACCTCAAGTTAATGATTTTCTAAAGTCCCACATTATTTCCCACAAACAGGTTACTGCATTTCCAAACCTGATGTGATTGTCAAGTTGGAACAAGGAACAGAACCATGGACTTTGGGAAAACACTTAAAGCAATGTTTTTCCGGTAAGTCAGCAAATACTTAGCAGTGAGGCTGGCAGAGAGCTCAATATATGTTGTCTGGGTTCTTAGCACATTTTTTTTTCAAATCTCCACCCTGAGGACAGCTGATGTAAAGCATCAGACATAAGCATTCTACAGTTTCCAAGAAATAATGTCATATGTATGTTCTTGTTTTCAATTCTTAGAGATCATTTTAAAAAATAATTATTTGAAAGGAAAACAACAAGGAGAGAGAGAGAGAGAGAGAGAGAGAGAGAGAGAGAGAGAGAAAGAGACTTTAGATCTGCTGGTTCACTCTGCAATTGTCTTCAATAAATGGCTTTAGGCAAAGCCAAACCAGTTTCCAGGGTCTTCATCTGGGACTCCAACTTGGGTACAAGGATGCAAGAACCTAGGAGGTCCTCTGCTTCATTTCCAGGCCGACTGACTGGGATATGGATTAAAAATGAAACAGCTAGGTTTGAATCAGCACACATATGGAATTCTAGTGCTGTAGATAGTAGTTTAACTATCCTGGTGTGCCACAACACTAGCCCCAATATTTTCTTAGATTTAAAAAGAAGTGAACACTCTCAGCTTCCAATAAACTCATTTCTTAGGTTATGTAAATCCCACACATACTAATTTATCCTTCTCTCTACATTCATATCCTGGCTTCCTTCAGAAATGCATCAATCATTTTATTAAGTCTTTCATTGCTTACTAATTGGCTGGAACACAGGCACTGCTTTCTTTGGCTTGCTGAGTTCAATTTCTCACTCCTTTATTTGATTATTCAACATCCATGCTATTACATAAATATGAGGGCTAAACCAGTGAATAGGAGCTCTCTTGCTTCTCTCTCTCTCTTCGTTGTCTCTTCTTTCATTTTCCTTCTCTAAAGTGACAAAGTAAATGTATAAAATGATAGTCTTTGTAAGTTTTTGAAAAATAATCCAGTGAATGTGTTCTATTTGCCTCTTCTTCTGTATCTCTGAAACAGTGAAATAAATAAGTAAATTATAAAAGATGATTCAGAGCTAGCCTGTTTGGGACATCAGAAATCATGGTGCTAAGCAGAAACTGTAATAATAATATGGAAATATGTAAATATAAGTGAATCAGATGATTTTGGTTTCCAAGCCTAAACAAACCCATGGAATAATGTTCAATTCCTTACATTTGTTGAGAAGGTATTTGTACTTAGAAATGTGTATTTTCTATATCTTTTTAAAAGATTGTAAGAATGACAAGACAGAGCCAGAAGGAAAAAGTAACCTTCCATTTCCTGGTTTAGTTCAATGAATGTCCACAATGCCCAGGATCATGCCAGGTGAAGCCAGCAGCCTTGAACTGCATCTAGGTTCCTACAGAAATGAAAGTGGCCCAAGTAATGGGGCCATCTTCCACTGTTTTCTGTTTTATGAGCCAGGAGCTTGAAAAGTTTTAAACCAGTACTTCATTATGGAATGCCAGTGTTAAAGGCTAGCAGTTTGTATTATTGTGCCATGTAATCACCCACTATCTCTTTAAATATAAATAAAAAACATTAAAGAGATTTTATATGTATATATATACACATATATATAAAATTAAGACTTCGACTTCTGTGAAAATAGAAGCCCACTAACCTTCCAACACAGAACTCAACAGCCTTCACTTTACATTTTCAACATTTGTGTGTATATACCAGGAAATGGGAGAATAATACAAGGTCTGTTAATCTCAGAATGAGGTGGAAAACAATTTTCAAGAAGCAGTGCACAACCTGAGTTGCAGAACCATTTTCCCTGAACTTGGATGGAGAGCATCCCCATGATGGTGCATTGGGATATTTCTCTCTTTTATGATACTGAAAAGATTAAGATCTCAGGTTTCCTTAGAAATATGGAGAAAGCAGACATAATAGAGTACAGGTAAAAGGATTTGTTTCACATGAATAATTCCACTGATGTCTATGAGCATTCCCCTGGGAAAACTGGACCTGAAACAATCATAGATAGATGACATTCTCTTAGCCAATAGATCCGATTGGGGGATAGTTATATTCAGCACTTGCAAGTAAATGATCCAGCAAGTCATTTTCAGCTTCAAAGCTGAAAGATCAGCAGAGATGCATAACACATGACATTTTAATCAGAAAAAAAATCTATAGAAAAAGAATAGACTTAACAATTTGACACTCCTGTTCATGGCGTCAGTAATCTCCCTAGGCTCTAGTCATGAGTTGCCAGGGCTATGGAAGCCTTTAGAGTTCGCTGACTTTGGTCTTATTCCGATAGGGTCATAGTCAAAGTGGAGGTTCTCTCCTCCCTTCGGAGAAGGGTATCTCCTTCTTTGATGGCCCCGTTCTTTCCACTGGGATCTTACTCACAGAGATCATTCATTTAGGTCTTTTTTTTTTTTTCAAATTGTTAAGTCAGCAACAGGAGTCACTGTGTACTTACACCCCATGCAGGATCTGTCCCTAATGTGTCGTCTAAAGCCAAGTGATGCTATGACTGGTACTGAAACAGTATTTTTATACTTTGCGTTTCTGTGTGGGCGCAGACTGATGAGGTCTTTGCTAATTATATACTGAAGTGATCTTCTGTATATAAAGAGAATTGGAAATGAAAAAAAAAAAACAAAAAACAACCTGGTGTTAAAATGGAAATGGCATAGAAAATTAATTATTTTGAAAAAAAAAATTATGTGGGATCTCTGTCTTTAATGTGCTGTACATTGCTATTTAATGTTATAATTAGTAATCCAATGGTAGTTTTTTCACTCGATGTTGCTATGGGGGCAAAATGTTGAAACCTTTGCCTAATATATACTAAATTGATCTTCTGTATACAAAGAGAATTGAAAATGAATCTTTACATGAATGGAGGGGGAGGGGGAGCGGGAGGGGGGAGGGTTGCGGGCGGGAGGGAGGTTGTGGGAGGGGGGAAGCCATTGTAACCCACAAGCTATACTTTGGAAATTTATATTCATTAAATAAAAGTTTAATAAAAAAAAAAAAAGAAAAAGAATAGAGAAAATAAATGGCTGTTGAGAGCCCTCAGTTTACTGCTGCCGCCAGAGAGAACATTTTTTGCTCATTCTTCCTCCTTATTAAAATACTTGCATGTTATAATTTAATTGAAAGGCAGAGCGGCAGTAAGAGATAGAGAAATGAAAGAGTTATATCTTTTGTACACAAGTTAACTTCTCAAATGCCTTCAACAGTTAGATTTAGGCCACCCTGAAGAAAAAAATCTGGAACTGTATATTAATCTTTCATGTTTGGATGATTGCCACATGTCCCCATGCACCTGAACCATCATCTGGTGCCTCCCAGGTTATAACAGCAGTTTGCTATATTGAAAGCAGAGTAGCCAGGAGTCAAACTGGCACTGTTACAGGATGCAGGCATGCTAAGCAGTGGCTGGGCCAACTCTAACACATCCTCTGCTGCTCCAGATAAATTAAAAATTCAGGAAGTTAAAATATTATTTAACATTGCAAGAACTGTTGTTATAGTTTATTATATTACTGTATTAAAGGGAAAACAAATCATCTAATGGTCATAAATGTATATATTTTACTGTCATATTAAAATTTTATGCATATAGGCTAGAAACAAACTGCATTGTCTTCCATGAGCATTCCCAAAAAACTCTTACATGTTGTTCGTGTGTATTGTTGCTTTTTTTCTCATTTCAGTTGTCCACAGAAAGTATACACTGTTTGAAGCCACAAATAAAAATCAAAAGATAAGCTTCAGGTAAGCTATAAACACAAAAAGTAGTATATCAAATAATAAAATAGCTGAATTAACAAAAATTTAATCTATGGCCATATATAAAACTGATGATAAGAAAGAGAAATAGTCCAGGAAAGAAATCTGAATAATATAATTTATTTCAGAATGTACTTCTCTTTAGGAAGCCTGATGAGATGCCAGCCAGGGAGAAACACGCTGACCCTGAGGTACATGTGGACTCATCCCAATGCTGGGAGGATTTTAGTCAGCATAACAATATTCACACAGTGCAGCAGGTTGTTGAATACCGGGGGAAAGAGAAATCCTTTCACAGGAAGAGGAAATTCTTTCCATGTGAGAATCTTTGTAACAGCGATGCTTGCAACAAGTCCATCATCATGGTTGGAAAAACAACTTGGGCCGAAAAAAAAACAACTTTTCTTAAAAATACCTATTTCAGTAAGCATCAAGCAACATACTCAGAGAAATTCTACAAATATTTGAACTGTGAGGAATGTCTCATTTACAAATCAGATCTTACAGTAAGTCAATTACTGCACAAAACAAAAAATCACTATGGATGTATCCACTGTGGTAAATCTTTCAGTTGTAAATCTGTCCTTACCATCCATCACAGAATTCACAGAGGGGAAAATTTCTTTGCGTGCAATGAATGTAGAAAAATAATTTCCAAGGATCTAGGTCTCATTAGAATTCAGCAAATTCACACCGGACAGAAAATTTATGATTGCAGTGCCTATGAAAGAACATGTTGCAGGAAGTCCCACCTCACAACAAATCAGAACAAACCTTATGAATGCAATGAGTGTGGAAAAGCCTTTGACCATAAGTCACACCTCATAGTGCATCAGAGAATTCACACAGGGAAGAAACTTCATGAAGGTAATGAATGTGGAAAAACCTTTTGCTGGAATTCTGAACTGATTAAGCATAAGAAAATTCACACAAGGGAGAAACTTTATGAATGTAATAAGTGTGGAAAAGCTTTTTGCTGGAAATGCAACCTCATAACACAGCAGAGAATTCACACAGGGGAGAAACCTTATGAACGCAATGATTGTGGAAAAGCCTTTTGCTCAAAATCCAACCTCATTAAGCATCAGAGAATTCACACAGGGGAGAAATCTTTTGAATGTAATGAGTGAGGAAAAGCCTTTGGAAATAAATCACAGCTCATAGTGCATCAGAGAATTCACACAGGGAAGAAACCTCATGAATGTAATGATTGTGGAAAAGCTTTTTCCTGTAAATCTGACCTCATAAAGCATCAGAGAATTCACACAGGGGAGAAGCCTTAGGAATGTAATGAATGTGGAAAAGCCTTTGGCCGTAAGTCACACCTCATAGTGCATCAGAGAATTCACACAGGGGAGAAACCTCATGTATGTAGTGAGTGTGGAAAAGCCTTTACCCAAATGTCAGCTCTGATTACACACCGGAGAATTCACACAAGGCCAAAACCTCATGTATGTAGCGAGTGTGGAAAAGCCTTTTGGTGGAGGTCAGTTCTCATTGCAGATCAGTGAGTTCACATGGGGGAGAAACCTTATGAATGCAGTGAGTGTGGAAAAGCCTTTAGCTCAAAGTCCAATCTCAGAAAGCATCAGATAACTCACACAAGTGAGAAACCTTAGGAATATAATAAGTGTGGAAAAGCCTTTTAGCAATGTTCAGCATTCATTACACACCAGAGAGCTAGCACTAATTAGACATCAGAGAATTCACATAGTGGTGAATCCATATGAATGTAGTGAGTGTGAAATGCATTTTCACATAACTCAAGCCTCATGAATTATCAAAAAATTAACACATGAAATAAATTTTTGTATGCAATAAATATTTTTTCCAAGTGTTGCACTTCAGTGGACATCAAAGAATCCACAAAAATGAAAAGCAAATTATCAGTGCAATGATTGAACAATTCATCCTCAGCTATTGCTCTTCAGCATCTTTTAAGGAACTCAGAGATGTAAAAGCATATAAACATGGAAAAATTCATTATCATAGGCCAGCTATCACTGTCTACAAGAGAAAATCCCTATGGAGGAAAATCCCTATGAAAGCATTAACAAGACGTAGAAAACAGTGCAAAAGTGTAATGAATGTGGAGAAACCCTTTATTGAATGTCACACCTCAGCAAGTACTAAGGAATTCACATGAGGGAGTAACATTGTATATCAGAATCATAATATGTTTTCTTTAGAACCTAACTTCTCTTTGACATGCAAGCTGCACCTGGTCTCCCATTGTTGAGTGGAAAATGCAAATGAGCTCTGCTTTCATATTTTAATTTTGATAACAAATAAGCATTTAGTCTTTAACACTCTTGTGTTTGAAATACCATATTTATAATTTACAATGTTATTAACTAATGTTGCCATTTTTCTGTCTTTCCTTGATTCTTCCCACACACAGTTCTACAGAACAGGTAATGATGTAACCACAGGCATTTCTATTAACTCATTTGATGGCTACAACACAAAACACTCACTGTGAATGATGGATCTTTTGTCCAGATGGAGCAGTGACACTTGTGACATCTGTAGTCTTGACAATCACTTATTTGCCTCTGTGTACACATTCTAATTTTGCTGATTACTATATCTGTGTATCAGTTGTAGAGAAGACACTGTCAGTGTTCAGGTGACATATGTTCCACAGAAGTATCCCTGAGGTTAGTCTGTGTTTATTTTTTAAAACAATTTGCAGCTAGTAATGTGTCATATCTGGTTGAAGATGTTGCCTGTGCTATGAGCATCCCACGTAAGCTCCTGTTCAATTCCTCACTGTTCTACTTCTGATCCAGATCCCTGAGAATGCATTTTGTGGAACCAAACACCGGTCCTGTCACACACACTAAAGACAAGGGTAGGGTACCAAACTCTTGCCTTTGGTCTATTGCAATTCTATCCATTGTGATTATTTTGGGAGTGAATCAGAAGATATAATCTATTTATTCTCTATCTCTGGCTCTCTCTGGTTCTCTCTGGCTCTCTCTCTCTCTCTTTCTCTGAGTGTGTGTGTGTGTGTAGGTCTATCTACTTTTCAAAGAATCAAATCTTTTTAAAAAATTTGTCTCTGAAAGGCAAAAGAAGTTGAAAATACATACACATAGATATCATCCCTCCAGTGTTTTACTCCCCATATGGCTGCAAAAGCCAGGTGTCCACCGGACCAAAACCAGGGGCCCTGATTTCCGTCTGTATCTCTGACACAATTGTTATAAGAACAATTATGTGATATCTTTCCCAGGTACATTGCAGGGATCAGGCTCATGAAGCCCATCAGCACTCTGATATGGGATTCCAAGTACGTGTTTCAAGTAAGAGCTTAATTTTATTTTTGGTTATAATTCTTGCCCCATCAGTATTTACTTTCACTTTTGTTCCTTGGACAATTTTCTTTCCACCTTATTGAAGTGATTTACTTTTTTTGTAACTAAATCCTGACTTGATTGGATTCATTTGGCATGTTTATTACCTGTTTTATTTCAATGAATTCTTTGGACATGATATATGCAGTTAGCTAGTAGCACCACAAACAGGACTTCCCTCATCATTAGCATTGCAGCTCCACATTGCTCAAGCCCCAGCCCTTCAATGCATCTCCCAGGATTGTGCTAGCCAGAACTATGCAACACTGCTACAGAGTCATCCCATCCATTAGAAATCTAAGCCTTCACCTCATAACCAAATGCCATTAACAATTTCCAGAATTCAGCCTATGCATGCCAGCCACAGGTACACTAGATGCCATGATAGTTCTGAGAGTTTGAAAAAAAAATGAGAGAGAACTAAAAAATCATCCATACATTGATTGGTGATTCTTTTTATTACCATTACCTCTCACAGCTAGATATTTCTATTTCTATTCTAATTTCTACCTCCATTTTTTTCCTTCTAATTGCCCATTGATCCATCCTCCAGTGATACTATTCAGATTGTTGGGGAGAAGTCAAATCACGCTAAAATCTGCTGTGGACATTGGTGATGTCTTGTAAAATGTCATGTTTATTTTGTTTATACCACAATTATTAGTTGAATACTAAATTCTAACAGAGGTGAGGCACCATAGCACCATATGGAACTACTACCAGGAGTAAATCACATGTAGATATGATGTGTGCCAGATGAAGGGAAGAAAAACACACCATGGAAAAATCATTAAGACCTCTTTACCCTTGCCACAAGGGATCCTGTCATCTCACACCTCTGGTGCCAGGCCTCATAGTTCCAACCACTGATTGTGCTACATTGTAGTAAGGCATTATTTTGTGCATCCCAGATGTACTCAAATCCCCAAACATGTAAGCATGGTGAGGATCACAAGCTCCTGAATTCATCACTTCCTCAAACATACTAGCACAACTGAGGGAGCTTGAAACCTGTCTCCTGTTCTTGAATATGTAAGCACCCTAGAGTATTTGGATTCTGACCTCTTGCTTCATGGAACATGCTGGCATTCATGGGGGTTTTGTTTGGTGGCCCTGGATCAACAATGTCAGATCACTATGACGCACTCTGTGTTCCCCAGACATGGCTCAGTTTGTGTTTGATATTTCTGTTGACACTGCATCACTATAGTCCCTGCCCTATTCCTACCACACCTCTCGTCTCAGCCCTATGCTGTTGTTCTGAGGCACAAGCCTTGAGGGATGTGCACATGGAAGTACCTTTGTGGACAATTGCTTACCAACATCTGAGCAAACATGGGTGGCCACTGGTCATGGTCCCTCACCTTGGGTATTGTATGAGGTACATCCTTAGAAGAGAGTTGTTTAACAGCAGGTCCCTGGACATTATAATGACCACTGGATTTTGGGAAGCAGCTGCAATGACTGCTAAGATTCCCACTGAGTTCATGCATCATGAACACCTAAAGCATTGCATTGTTTCCCACCACTGGGATGAGTCAGCCCTGGAAACCCCTGGACACCATTCTGTGCCTCAACCCTGCAACTCCCAATCACAAAAATAGATAATTTTGTATATGAAAATTGTCAGGTTATTGGGGGAGGGGGTTAAAGTCTTCAAACTGGCCTCCAACATCTTGCTAGAACCAAGACTCTGTACATCCCTTTGAGAGAGTTATAGGATCATCTACCCCGCATATCTATTCCAGGTCCCATAATGGAAATTCCTTCCAGCAGAGGAATAATTTCCCATTGAATCTTTTTCAGTCAGCAGAAGTTCAAAATCTCAAAGAGAAACAACCAATGATGGAGGAGGGTAGTGTGCATTTGGGCATAGCTGTCACTTGCTCACAAGAGAGTGATGCCACTACATAACCTTTATTGCATCTCAGTTTCTGGGGATGAAAACCTCATAAATAAGAGGAGAACAGGGTGTATTTTGGAGTATTGGGAAGATATGACACACACTTCTGGGTGTTAAAATAATGCATCAGGCTTCACACATCTTATCCTATGTTTCTGGTCTGAATTTTGATGCAGAAACTATACTTTGGCAGCCCAGCTAGAGCAGGAAGCACCAATGGAGGTGGGTATTTAAGTCTACAAGGGTGTGCATGAAAGAAACACCAGATTGCTTTCCAGTGATCTCCAGTTAGATGCATAGATAATATGCATCAATCCCTGTTAGTTCAATGATCTTTTTATAATGTAATTTCATTTTTAATCATACGCTAATGTTTCCATCTTATGTGATTTCTCAATCCATTGAACATTTGAGAGCATGATAATTATTTTCCACATATTTTTCTACTTAATTATCCTTTTGCTTTTGGTTTTGAAGATTTAAAAAATATGAATAATTTTTAAGGGTCTTGTTTTTATTTTTTGAAAGTCAGAGTTACAGAGAGAGAGATAGAAAGCAACAGCTGGAGCTGTGACATTCTGAAGTCAGGAGACTGGACTTCTTTCAGGTCTCTCATGAAGGTACAGGAGCCCAAGCACTTAGGCCATCTTCTACTGCTTTTCCAGGCCAAAGCAGAGATCTGGATCAGAAACTGAGCAGCCAGGACTTGAACTGGTGCCCATATGGGATACTGGAACTTGAGGTGGCAGCTTTACCCACTAGGCCAATGTGCTGACCCCTATAAATAATTAGTTGAAAACCTGAGAGGGAGGTAGGGAGAAGGAGGGTGGGAAAGATAAAGATAAAAAGAAGGAGAAGGAGAGAGAGAGAGGTTTTGCCCAGCTAATGATTTGCTCTGTGGATATCCACCACAGGTGAGGTTGGTCTAGGAAAATTTCAGAGCCAGAAATTTATTCCATGTTCCTCACACGGGTGGCAGAGACCAAGCCACTTGAGACATCACCTGCTTCTTCCCAGCAGTCACCTTAACAGGACAGCAATAGAGCCAAGACTTGAACTCTGGTTTATATTTAGGCATATATATATATATATATATATATATATATATATATATAAATTTTATCTAAAATTTTGTTACTTGAAGTGTTTCCTATATATCTGTAGAAACATCACTGATTTTAAAGTTATTTGGTACATTGCTAAAGTGGGTAGCCTGTATAACAATATCTTACATTTTTGTATATCTTTGCTTTATCTTTTTAACGTTTCAGTACTTCGCATTTCTGTCAATTATTTATTAAACTTTTATGTGATAAATATAAATTTCCAAAGTACAGCTTATGGGTTACAAGGGCTTCCCCCCCTCCCATAACTTCCCTCCCACCCGCAACCCTCCCCTTTCCCGCTCCCTCTCCCCTTCCAATCACATCATGATTCATTTTCAATTCTCTTTATATACAGAAGATCAGTTTAGTATATATTAGGTAAATATTTCAACAGTTTGCCCCCATATAGCAACACAAAGTGAAAAAACTACCGTTGGAGTACTAGTTATAGCATTAAATAAGAGTGTACAGCACATTAAAACAGAGATCCTACATAATATTTTTTTAAAAATTAATTTTCTATGCCATTTCCAATTTAACACCAGGTTGTTTTTTTTTCATTTCCAATTATCTTTATATACAGAAGATCGATTCAGTATATAATTAGTAAAGATCTCATCAGTTTGTACCCACACAGAAACACAAAGTGTAAAAATACTGTTTCAGTACTAGTTATAGCATCACTGCACATTAGATGACACATTAAGGACAGTTCCCACATGGGATGTAAGTACACAGTGACTCCTGTTGCTGACTTAACAATTTGACACTCCTGTTCATGGCGTCAGTAATCTCCCTAGGCTCTAGTCATGAGTTGCCAGGGCTATGGAAGCCTTTAGATTTCGCTGACTTTGATCTTATTCCGATAGGGTCATAGTCAAAGTGGAAGTTCTCTCCTCCCTTCAGAGAAAGGTACCTCCTTCTTTGATGGCGCCGTTCTTTCCACTGGGATCTCACTCACAGAGATCTTTCATTTAGGTCTTCTTCTTCTTTTTCTTTTCCATGGTATCTTGGCTTTCCATGCCGACAATACTCTCATGGGCTCTTCAGCCAGATCCAAATGCCTTCAGGGCTGATTCTGAGGCCAGAGTGCTGTTTAGGACATCTGCCATTCTATGAGTCTGCTGTGTATCCCACTTCCCATGTTGGATCTTTCTCTCCCTTTTTGATTCTATCAGTTAGTATTAGCAGACACTTGTCTTGTTTGTGTGATCCCTATGATTCTTTGACCTATCAGAGCCATCAATTGTGAACTGAAATTGATCACTTGGACTAGTGAGATGGCATTGGTACATGCCACCTTGATGGGATTGTATTGGAATCCCCTGGCACATTTCTAACTCCATCATTTGGGGCAAGTCCGATTGAGCATGTCCCAAATTGTACATCTCCTCCCTCTCTTTTTCCACTCTGAAATTTAACAGGGATCACTTTTCAGTTAAAATTTAAACACCTAAGAATAATTGTGTGTTAATTACAGAGTTCAACCACTAGTACTAGAACAACAACAACAACAACAACAAATACTAAAAAGGATAAAGTATTACATTGTACATCTAGAGTCAGGACAAGAGCTGATCAGGTCATTGTTTCTTATAGTGTCCATTTCACTTAACATGTTTCCCCTTTGATGCTCAGTTGTCGCCGATCAGGGAAAACAAATGATATTTGTCTCTTTGGGACTGGCTTAATTTACTCAGCATGATGTTTTCCAGATTGCTCCATTCTGTTGCAAATGACTGGGTTTCGTTTTTTCTTACTGCTGTATAGTATTCTATGGAGTACATGTCCCATAATTTCTTTATCCAGTCTACTGTTGATGGGCATTTGGGTTGGGTCAAGGTCTTAGCTATTGTGAATTGAGCTGCAATAAACATTAAGTTGCAGACAGCTTTTTTATTTGCCAAATTAATTTCCTTTGGGTAAATTCCAAGGAGTGGGATGGCTGGGTTGTATGGTAGGATATGTTCAGGTTTCTGAGGAATCTCCAGACTGACTTTCATAGTGGCTTAACCAGTTTGCATTCCCACCAACAGTGGGTTGGTGTCCCTTTTTCCCCACATCCTCTCTAGCATCTATTGTTGGTAGATTTCTGAATGTGAGCCATTCTCACCGGGGTGAGATGGAACCTCATTGTGGTTTTGATTTGCATTTCTCTGATTGCTAGTGAGCTTGAACATTTATTCATGTGTCTGTTAGCCATTTGGATTTCCTCTTTCGAAAAATGTCTATTGAGGTCCTTGGCCCATCTCTTGAGTGGGTTGTTTGTTCTGGTGTTGTGGAGTTTCTTGATTTCTTTGTAGATTCTGGTTATCAACCCTTTATCTGTAGTATAGTTTGCAAATATTTTTTCCCATTCTGTTGGTTGCCTCTTCACTTTCCTGACTGTTTCTTTTGCAGTACAGAAACTTCTCAATTTGATGCAATCCCAAATGTTAATTTTGGTTTTGACTGCCTGTGCTGCTGGAGTATTTTCCAAGAAGTCTTTGCCTGTGCCTATATCTTGCAGGGTTTCTCCAATGCTCTCTAATAATAGGATGGTTTTGGGTCGTAGATTTAAGTCTTTAATCCACGTTGAGTGAATTTTTGTGTAAGGTGAAAGGTATGGGTCTTGCTTCAAGCTTCTGCATGTGGAAATCCAATTTTCCCAGCACCATTTATTGAATTACTGTCCTTATTCCAGGGATTAGATTTGGATCTTTGGTCAAATATAAGTTGGCTGTAGATGTTTGGATTGATTTCTGGTGTTTCTATTCAGTTCCATTGGTCTATCCGTCTGTTTATGTACCAGTACCATGCTGTTTTGATAACAACTGCCCTGTAGTATGTCCTGAAATCAGGTATTGTGATGCCTCTGGCTTTGTTTTTATTGTACAAGATTGCTTTGGCTATTCGAGGTCTTCTATGTCTCCATATGAATTTCAGCATCATTTTTTCCAGATCTGAGAAGAATGTCTTTGGTATCTTGATTGGTATTGCATTAAATGAATAAATTGCTTTTGGGAGAATAGACATGTTGAAGATGTTTATTCTTCTAATCCATGAGCATGGACGATTTCTCCATTTTTTGGTATCCTCTTCTATTTCTTTCTGTAAGGTTTTGTAGTTTTCATCATAGAGATCTTTAACGTCTTTGGTTAAGTTTATTCCAAGGTATTTGATTGTTTTTGCAGCTATTGTGAATGGCATTGATCTTAGAAGTTCTTCCTCAGCCGTGGCATTGCCTGTGTATACAAAGGCTGTTGATTTTTGTGCATTGATTTTATATCCTGCTACTTTGCCAAACTCTTTGATGAGTTCCAGTAGTCTCTTAGTAGAGTTCTTTGGGTCCCCCAAATAAAGAATCATATCATCTGCAAAGAGGGATATTTTGAGTTCTTCCTTCCCAATTTGTATCCCTTTAATTTCTTTTTCTTGCCTAATAGCTCTGGCTAAGACTTCCAGAACTATATTGAATAGCAGTGGTGAGAGTGGGCATCCCTGTCTGGTACCAGATCTCAGCAGATATGCTTCCAACTTTTCCCCATTCAATAGGATGTTGGCCGTGGGCTTTTCATATATTGCTTTGATTGTATTGAGGAATGTTCCTTCTATATCCAGTTTGCTTAGGGGTTTCATCATGAAAGGGTGTTGTATTTTATCAAATGCTTTCTCTGCGTCTATTGAGAGAATCATATGGTTTTTCTTCTGCAGTCTGTTAATGTGGTGTATCACGTTGATTGTTTTGCGAATGTTGAACCTTCCCTGCATACCGGGGATGAATCCCACTTGGTCTGGGTGGATGATCTTTCTGATGTGTTGTTGCATTCTATTGGCCAGAATTTTATTGAGGATTTTTGCATCTATGTTCATCAGGGATATTGGTCTGTAATTCTCTTTCAATGCTGCATCTTTTTCCGGCTTAGGAATTAAGGTGATGGTGGCTTCATAGAAAGAATTTGGAGGATTTCCTCTTTTTCGATTGTTTTGAATAGTTTGAGAAGAATTGGAGTTAGTTCTTCTCTAAATGTCTGGTAGAACTCAGCAGTGAATCCATCTGGTCCTGGGCTTCTCTTTGTTGGGAGGGCCTTTATTACTGTTTCAATTTCTGTGTCAGTTATGGGTCTGTTTAGGTTTTCTATGTCTTCCAGGCTCAATTTAGGTAGGTTGTATGTGTCCAAGAATCTATCCATTTCTGATAGATTTCCCTGTTTGCTGGCATACAAGTCCTTGTAGTAATTTCTGATGATTCTTTTTATTTCTGTGGTGTCTGTTGTTACGTTTCCAATTTCATCTCTGATCCTATTGATTTGGGTCTTTTCTCTTCTTTTTTTAGTTAGTTGGGCCAATGGGGTGTCAATTTTGTTTATTTTTTCAAAACACCAGCTCCTTGTTTGGCTGATTTTTTGTAATGTTTTTTTTGATTCAATCCTGTTGATTTCGTATTTGATTTTAATTATTTCTCTTCTCCTACTGGGCTTGGGTTTGGTTTGCTGCAGATTTTCTAGGTCCTTGAGATTACTTGAAAGCTCATCTATTGGTGGCTTTCCAATTTCTTGATGTAGGCTCCTATTGATATAAATTTTCCTCTTAACACTGCTTTTGTTGTATCTCATAGGTTTTGGTATGTTGTGCTTTTATCCCCATTTACTTCCAGAAAATTTTTGATTTCTCTTTTAATTTCTTCTATGACCCATTGTTCATTCAGGAGCATGTTGTTCAATCTCCATGTGTTTGAACGTGCTCTAGGGATTCCCGAGTTGCTAATTTCCAATTTCATTCCTTTGTGGTCTGAGAAGCTGCATGGTATGATTCTAATTCTTGTGAATTTGCTGCGACTTGCTTTATGGCCTAGTATGTGGTCAATCCTAGAGAAGGTTCCATGTACTGCTGAGGAGAATGTAAAGTCCTTAGATGTCGGATGAAATGTTCTGTAGATATCTGTTCGATCCATTTGGGCTATAGTGTCATTTAAATCTACTGTCTCCTTGTTGATCTTCTGTCCTGTTGATCTGTCTATCTCTGAGAGTGGAGTATTGAAGTCCCCCAGAACTACTGTATTGGGGTCTAAGTCTCCTTTTAAGTCCCTTAACAAGTCTTTTAAATAAGCTGGTGTCCTGTAATTAGGTGCATATTCATTGATAATCGTTATATCTTCCTGTTGAATGGATCCCTTAATCATTAAATAGTGACCCTCTTTTTCTCTCCTGACAGTTTTTGTGGTAAAGTTTATGTTGTCTGATATTAAGATGGCTACGCCCGCTCTTTTTTCATTTCTGTTGGCATGGTATATATTTTTCCAGCCTTTCACTTTCAGTCTGTATGCATCATTGTTGGAAAGATGAGTTTCTTGTAAGCAGCAAAAAGATGGGTTTTGTTCCTTAACCCAATCAGCCAATTGGTATCTTTTAACTGGACAGTTCAAGCCATCTACATTCAATGTGGCTATTAAGAAGGAGTAACTTTGCCCTGTCATTTGCCAAAGATTTTTTCTAATATATGGTTTGAGACTCCTGTGATCTTTTGCTGTGAGGTTTCCTTCCTTTACCTTCTTTCATATTGATGACCGTGTTTCTGTTTTTCTGTATGTAACACATCTTTAAGCATCTTTTGCAGGGCTGGACGAGTGGCGACAAATTCTTTCAATTTCTGTTTGCTGTGAAAGGTCTTTCTTTCACCTTCATTCACAAATGAGAGCTTTGCAGGATATAATATTGTGGGCTGGCAGTTTTTCTCTCTTAGTACCTGGGCTATATCTTGCCATTCCCTCCTCGCTTGTAGGGTTTCTGATGAGAAGTCAGCTGTAAGTCTAATTGGAGATCCTCTGAGAGTAATCTGGCGTTTCTCTCTTGCACATTTTAGGATCTTTTCTTTGTGTTTCACTGTGGTGAGTTTGATTACAACGTGTCGTGGTGAGGATCTCTTTTGGTCATGTTTATTAGGGGTTCTATGAGCTTCCTGTACTAGGATGTCTCTGTCCTTCTCCAAACCTGGGAAATTTTCTGCTAGTGTCTCACTAAAAAGGCCTTCTAATCCTTTCTCCCTCTCCATGCCTTCAGGAACTCCTAGAACCCGAATGTTGGTTTTTTTTTAATAGTATCCTGTAGATTCCTGACAGTATTTTTTAGATTTCTGATTTCTTCTTCTTTTCTTTGATGTGACTGTTTCCTTTCCTGTTCTCTGTTTTCTAATTCCGATATTCTCTCTTCTGCTTCACCCATTCTGTTTTTAAGGCTCTCTAATGTGTTTGTCATTTGATCTATTGAGTTCTTCATTTCATTGTGGTTTTTTGTCACTATCTTAGTTTCCTGTTCTACTAGTTGTTTCATTTCATTTTGATTCCTCCTTAATATTTCATTTTCACGCGAGAGATTTTCTATCTTGTCCATTAAGGATTTCTGTAGTTCAAGAATTTGTTTTTGAGAACTTCTTAATGTTCTTATCAATATTTTGCGATCTGCTTCTTGCATTTCCTCTATCTCTTCATCTTCATAATCTTGGATTGGGATGTCTTTTTCGTTTGGGGGCATCATAGTGTCTTCCTTGCTCTTGTTACCTCGTTCTCTATGTTTGTTGTTTGTCATGTTGGAGATAATTTATGTTTTTTTTTTTTTTTTTGCTGTGGTGTTTTTTTCTCGTTATACTATGCCTCTAAGTGGGCTGTCTGCTTTGATGGATCCTTAGAGGCTGTGATGGGTGTGGCCAGAGAGCTCTGCTTGATTCTTCAGGTTTAAGGCTGTGCAAAAAGCGACTCACCCAGATTGTTCTCTCTCTTGCTGCTTGCTGGATTGCTCTCTCTCTCTCTCTCTTTTTTTTTTTACTCAGTTGGGAAGTTGTTTGGCACAGTTGATTGGAATTGAGGGTAGTTGAAATCTGGCCTCTGTGAGTATTTGTTTGATCTACCCCTGGGACCACACAAAGAGTTTATGCAGCCCTCAATGTGTTCTCAAGTTTCATTAAAGTTCCAAAGTTACTGAGTTTGTGAACTCGTTGGCGGTGCTTTACATATGTAAAATGGCGCCTGCTCTTTGTTTTGCTCAGTGAGTGAATAGAGAGGCCTCTGCCTTTCCCCCCAAATGTCTCGGGTTTCTGATGTCTTTGTCTTACCTTCTGTTCATTCCCACGCTGGCGAGATGCTGTGGCTCGCCTCCCGTGGTTGGGTTTTCACGTGGTGGGCTCCCTGTAGGTCCTCTGTGTCACATCCACTAGATCCGGAAGCGTTTCCTCTGCAGTTTTTTTCTTGAATCTTTTCCTGAGGCTACAGTAATTCCACTTTTATGAACCTTTATTTTCCCAAACTACGGCGCACGTCGTCACTATCCGCCATCTTGGCTCCGTCCCTTTTTTTCAATTTTTTTTTTCGTGGACACGTATATGATTTGATTTTCTTATTTGAAACCCACATGAAACCCTCTGATTTTTGTAAGATTTCTGTCTTTATTTAAAAGACATATTAAGGTATAAATAGGGAGGGAAACAGATTTTTAAATCCATGACTTCACTTCTCAAATGCTCACAAAATTTAAGACATATCACACTAAAGTCAGGGCCCAGGAATTACTTCCAAGACTCTCACATGGGTAATAGGTATACAAACACTTTGGCCATCATCCATTGCCTATCAGGCACATTAGCATGAAGGTTCATCAAAGATGCAGAGTTCTCACTAGAACTCAAAGCACACAGTAGCATACAGGATTCAGATATCTCAAGCACTGACTTAAGCTGCTATGACAAAATGGTCACCACAATTGGTGCCTTTGAAAAAAAATATAATAGTTACAGTTGGAGACAAGATGCGATTATGTTAGATAAAGAAGCTTATTTATAAATTTAGTCAACATGTATAATTGAACTTCAATAGAAAACTTCAATAGAAAAAAATTTAAAAACCACTTGTAATGCCACTTTTACAAAAGTATTTTCCCAGGACATTATCCAAGTGTAAGCTAACCAGATGTCATCTGAATGTTAGAGATCCAATAACCTGGAGATTTGTGCTCTTGCAAAGCAGCAAGTTTACACAAAGGTCTATAATATAAACTCCAATGGAAAATTAATGACCATTTGCATTTTTAGTCTTCTTAGGGTTGAAAAAACCCAGCTACAAGACCAACCAAAACACAATGCAAAGATGCATTAACTAGCTTAGAATATTAGTTACCGATGATGCTGGTGTGAATATCTTGTGTATTATTCTATAAAACTTATAAATAATATGTCAGTTCATGTTGCCTTAACAGCTAGAGTGTTATTTGATAGAATGAGTACTTAGGCAATGTATAGTGCACAGAGCATTTTGCTACTATGAAAACAAGTACAGTGTAGTTAGAAGAAAACCAATCAGACTCTACATTAGAAAAACCTATATGAAGACTCATCGTCACTTGTGAATATAAAACATTAATATAAAATGTTAACAGAACATATGATAGTTATTATAAAGGCACATAATATATTTCATATTTAATTTTATTTAACAAAACAATAAATTACACAATGATTACGAACTGTAACTTCATCATCAAAAAAACTACATATTCTGTCATAAAGTTTTATCATTGGACTTAGCAGTTCCAACTGTTAAACACTTAAACAAAGCCATAAGCAGTTTTATTAGAAAAGGATACTGTACATATTTATTTATCAATTCCAGTAAGTTAATAGTCACCGAGCATGTCATTAACATACAGAAATAAACATCATGAAGAGAAGGAAATATCATATATCCCTTATGCATATGAATAACTTGTCACTCCTGAGCAACAGTGCTCATACCACTGAAGTATCATAATACTATTCACATTAATCCTGAGTGAAAAATGGAATGATCTTTTACAGTAGAAATGCAACATATTATAAACAATCTATTAAAAAAGTGTAAAGTGTTTTACAGAATCTACTACAAAATGTCATGAATAAACTACCCCCACTGAAACTCTCTCTCTGTATCTGGTTAGCCAACTCAATATCTTTTTTGACATAATGGTGACATTTATGAGAGACTAGCATATGCAGATGAGGTCAGAGAATAAAAAAGATCTTATGAATTTTTTATTGAAAATACCTAGTGATAAAATATAAGTTATGCAGGGCCACACCGTGAAGCAAAGTTGGCCAGAAGACTGAAAAACAGCCTGATACGGACAAGTACTTTATCAAGGATTCAGATTTAAGATTTAAGATAGATTTTAGGGCAAATCTTTCAATCAGGGGTCAATCAACAACTTGCAATGTCCACACACATATCTGAGTGCCTGGTTTCATCCCATTCCACTTCTCATGCTTCCTTCTTGCTAATGCACACCCTGAGATTGGGGGGGCATCATGTGATGTCATTCACTAGGTAAGACAAGGTTGAGTTAGCATCTTAGCTTAAAATTGGCCCAGCACTAGCAGTTCTGAGCATATGAGACTAGAACAAGTGGTGGCGAGATCTCTCTCTTTCATCAATGTGACCCTTTATCTTGATTTCAAAATTAAAAAAGAAATATTGGTAATTTTGACAGTTTCTCCCCCCTCATATAGGGGACTGCAAATTTTTGTGAATGGTTATCTACTATGAAGATTCAACATGGAAAACATCGTGGTTTTGGTCTTGTTTGACTCCTCAAAAATTGAGCCTTCACATTGAGTAAAAATGACAATGAAAATTTCAATAAATTTTATTTAAAAGGCAGAGTTATAGAAAGAGATGATGATAGATACAGAGAGAGAAAAAGAGTTCTCCATCTACTGATTCACTGCTGCAATGTCTGTGCTCAGTCCCACTGAAGCCAAGCACCTAGAATTTCTCTGGTATCCCCTATATGGCTGGCAGTGGCACACATAAATAGGCCACCATCCACTAATCTGTTTAATGCTTTAAAAGGGAGCTGGTTTGGAAGTTGAGACTCTGTCTCTTGGACTGGTACTCATATGGAGTGTCAGAAGAGCAGGCAGCAGTTTTTCTTGCGGTATCATAAGGCAAAGCCTAAAGTGTAAAAATACACTAGTTTTAGGTTAGATTTTGGAATATTTGATTGTACTGGATGTGAAGAGACTTTCAGAAAGTAGGGCATAGTGTCACTGAGGACCTCAGAAAATATTCTTTACTGAGATTAAGAAGGAAGAGCTAAAATATAATTCTTTCATACCATATTCCAACTAACTTTCCCAGGTTTACATTGTTACTTGAGAAGATCAGCATGAAATTTCTGGGATAAATAATAATATGAAGGTGCAGGTGTAAATGTATGCAACATATAACATGGCTATCTCATGTTATTGTGATAGGTTTAGTGGTTACATAGCTTAAGAAGTTTGACCAATAGAAATATGATAAAGTAATTTCTTTATTTAACCCACTTTTCTCAGTATTTTCCTGCTTTCCATAGAAAATTTCAAGACTGAAATATACAGACTGACAGAAATTTATTTCTTATGGTTCTGGAATCTAAGAAATGTAGGGTCAAGGAGCCAATGCTATGGTGCAGCAGGCCAAAGCACTCGCCTGAAGCTCCAGCATCCCATATGTGTGCCAGCTCAAGACCTAGCTAGTCCACTTCTGACCCAGCTCTCTTCTATGGCCTGAGAAAGTAGTAGGAGATGGTCCAAGTCTTTGGGCCCCTGCACCCAAGTGGGAGACCCAGAAGAAGCTCCTGGCCTCTTGCTTTGGATCAGCGCAGCTCCAGGTGTTGTGGCCAACTGGGGAATGAACCATCAAATGGAAGAGCTCTATCTATCTATCTATCTATCTATCTATCTATCTCTGTAACTCTACCTTATAAATAAATAAATATTATTTAAAAATCTAGGGTCAAGGAACTGGCTGATTTGGTTCCTGATAAAGGACCTATTCCTCACTTGCAAGTGGCCACCTAATTCCTATGTCCTCATTTAGACTTTCTTGAGTGCCTGCAGGTAGGGAGTGGGGCCTACCTCTTATGTAATCAAAATATAAGGCCCTTTTCCTACTGATGCAATCTGAAAATGATTTACCATTCCAAGTGCTGCCAAATTATGTATTGAAGTTTCAATATTATTTTTTCAAAGTTAAAAATGTTGAGTCTATATAGAATGGCAGATGTCCTAAACAGCACTCTGGCCTCAGAATCAGTTCTTAAGGCATTCGGATCTGGCTAAAATGCCCATGAGAGTATTTCAGGCATGGAAAGCCAAGATACTGTGGCAGAAAAAAATGACCTCAATGAAAGATCTCTGTGAGTGAGATCTCAGTGGAAAGAATGGGCCATCAAAGAAGGAGGTAACTTTCTCTGAAGGGAGGAGAGAACTTCCACTTTGACTTTTGCCTTCTCTAAATAAGATAGGAGTTGGTGAACTCAAGAGGCTTCCATAGCCTTGGCAGCTCATGACAAGAGCCTAAGGTGATTACTGACGTCATAAACAAGAGTGTCAATTGTTAAATCAACAAAAAGAGTCACTGTGCACTTACTCCCCATGTAGGATCTCTGTCCTTAATGGGTTGTGCTATGTAAATTAACAGTATAACTAGTACTCAAACAGTACTTTATACTTTGTGTTTCTGTGTGTGTGCAAACTGTTGAAATCTTTACTTGGTATAAACTAAGTTGATCTTCTGTATATAAAGATAATTGAAAATGAATCTTGATGAAGAATGGGATGGGAGAGGGAGTGGGAGCTGTGATAGTTGTGGGTAGGAATGAGGTTATGGGGGGAAAAAGCTGCTATAATCCAAAAGTTGTACTTGGGAAATTTATATTTATTAAATAAAATTTTAAAAAAATGTTGAGTCCATAGCATCCTATGTCTGGCTTCCCAAAATTTATGTCTTTATTTCATGCAAACTATATTCCTTTCATTTTAATAGTCCACAAACACTTTACTTTTCATAATTGACTCTAAATCTAAAATCTAATTCCATTATACTAGTAAAGTAGAATTATTATCTCACTGTATGAATGTGAAAATGGACAGATTATTACTCTCAAATTACAATGGTGGAGCAGGCAAAGGATAAACATCCCCATTACAAATTAAAAAATAGGAAAGGTAATAGTTCCCAATGAATCCCAAAATATAGCATAACAAATTTCATCAAATTTTAAGCTGGAAAATAATCCTCCATTATAGTCTACTTTTTGGAACCACTGAAATGACAGTATTATTCTTATAACTATACAGTGAATCTTTGCTCCCAAATATTTTGTGTGGCTTCACTCCACACAGCTTGTATTTACCCATTAAACTATCAATACTAGTCCTGCTCTTAAGATTTTTTTCAGAAACAATATGCCCATTGAATGTGATATGGTGGCTGTCAAAATCTCCAATCACCTTTAGGATCTTTCAACCTTGTTATTGGAGAAGTGCACATATTCACACTCCAGTGAATCTGTGTTTCCATTCTATAGGTTTGAAAAAGCTTAGATCTTTCTTGATTTCCTCTTGTCCCTGTCCACAAACTCTAAAGGTGATGATTTTTCTCTTTATACCATATCATAATTTTATAAGGAATGATCCAACCACAGAATTGATGATCTTTCATGAGCATGCATTCTCATGTTTTAAATACGGGCAAGATGAAAATTACCCAAAGCTTTCTGTTCTTGTTTTCACATAAATTCCTCCTTCAGTATATTCCTCTTTTTATATGATCCCATAGCCAAATGAACATTTCAATACATGTTTAGAAATCTCTAAATTGGGACTGGCATTATGGTACAGTGAGTTGAAACACCAACTGCAATGCCACCGTCCCATATTGAAACAATGATCCAAATCCCTGCTGCTTTGCTTCAGCTCCATCTCCAATGTAAATTGAGTGGGAAAGCAAAAGAAAATGGTTCAAGTCATTGGGCCTCTGCTACTTGCATGGGAGACTAAGACTAAGATGTAGTTGCAATGAATAAACAGGTGGAATATTTTTTCACTCTTTGTCACTGTTGTCACTCTACCATTCAAATAAATGTTTAACAAAAATATGTCTTCTTAGTTAGCTATATAATTTTATTGCTCAAAATTTTTACCTTTCACGGGGGAGAGTGGCAAGATGGCAGAATAGGAAGGGAGCACACTGATAGTCTGGGAAGAGACAGTTTAATAAAAGTGGAGGTAGTGCAGGTTCAAGGAAGAGTAGGGGAAGAAACAGCAGAGGAAACTCTTCCGGAACTAGTGATTCACAGTGGACCTGCGTGGAGAGCGTGGGAGCCCAAGTTTGGGACACCAGCGGCAGACTCAACACACCAGCACTGGAACGCGAGGTGAGCCGAACCTCAATAGCCTGAGACAACAGCAGGAAAGCAGAAAGAGTAGACTAGAGGGAATGAGGCTTGAAACTTCGTGGGGAAAAGTTCACCAGGCTAACTAGAAGAGAGAGAGGAAAAAAAAGTGACCGATATGGACACGAGTTTCTCTCTGCTCACCTCTCAAAAGTGAGCAAGACAAAGAGCAGGCACCATTTTGGACATACGTCATAAGCAGGGCAACGTCAGGTCTGCACCGGCACTGAGCCTAGCAGAAAAACCTGACTCTGGAGGGAGGGGTGAAATAACAGGAGATTAGGATCTAACTTGGCAACCCAGTGGGAGACTGCAGGAGAATTGGAGCCCACACCGAGGGCAGCAGAGATTCCCTGTGTAGTCCTTGAACTACAGAAATCCTTAATGGACAAGATAGAAAATCTCTCCCGTGAAAATGAAATATTAAGGAGGAATCAAAATGAAATGAAACAACTAGTAGAACAAGAAACTGTGATAGTGATGAGAAATCATAATGAAATGAAGTATTCAATAGATCAAATGACAAACACATTAGAAGCCTTAAAAACAGAATGGGTGAAGCAGAAGAGAGAATATCAGAATTAGAAGACAGAGAACAGGAAAGGAAACAGGCAAACCAAAGAAAAGAAGAGGAATTAGAAATCTAAAAAATATTGTCAGGAATCTACGGGATACTATTAAAAAACCTAACATTCGGGTTCTAGGAGTTCCTGAAAGCATGGAGAGGGAGAAAGGATTAGAAGGCATTTTCAGTGAGATACTAGCAGAAAATTTCCCAGGTTTGGAGAAGGAAAGAGGCATCTTAGTACAGGAAGCTTATAGAACCCCTAATAAACATGACCAAAAGAGATCCTCACCACGACACGTTGTAATCAAACTCACCACAGTGAAACATAAAGAAAAGATTCTAAAATGTGCAAGAGAGAAACGTCAGATTACTCTCAGGGGATCTCCAATTAGACTCACAGCAGACTTCTCATCAGAAACCTTACAAGCTTGAAGGGAATGGCAAGACATAGCCCAGGTACTAAGAGAGAAAAACTGCCAGCCCAGAATATTATATCCTGCAAAGCTCTCATTTGTGAATGAAGGTGAAATTAAGACTTTTCATAGCAAACAGAAACTGAAAGAATTCGTTGCCACTCATCCTGCCCTGCAAAAGATGCTTAAAGATGTGTTACACACAGAAACACAGAAAACATAATCATCAATATGAAAGAAGGTAAAGGAAGGAAACCTTTATTTGCCACCATTTAGATTTAACATTTAAATTAGAAAGTTCATTTTGATGTTATCAATTTCCTTTTGAATTAAATTAGAATTAGTTGTGATGTTCAAACAGCACAATCCTGGGAACTGTTGACAGCCAATGTGATGTTTAAGTAGTAAATAATCAATAGCAGAACAATTTTGTGAAAAACCTTCATGAAGTTGATTTAACTCTGAATTAATATTAGATAAGGCAGTAGCACTGGCATCAGCAGATTTTTATAAAATACAGGAAAGCTCCTCTAGGAATACTGGTGAGGACAATTCCAAAAACAGAACAACACAACATTATCTATAGGTATCTTGACCTCAGGAGTAAAGCCATTAAACAATAAAAGCCAACAGGGTAGGGAAAACATAACACAATGATTAACAATATAAAAATAGATTTGTATATAATTTGAACAATAACAGTGGTAAGTAAAGTCTCAGGAGTCTCTATAATGTGCTTTTTTTCGAAATCTTTTCTTTAATAAATATAAATTTCATAAGTACAGCTTTTGGAATAGTGTTTCTTCCTCCCATATGCTCCCTCCCACCCCCCAATTCTGTCCCACCTCCTATTCTGTCTCTGATTCCATTCTTCACAGTTTCATTTTTAATTATCTTTATATACAGAAGGTCAACTCTATACTAAGTAAAGATTTCAACAGTTTGCACCCTCACAGACACAAAGTATAATGTACTGTTTGATGACAATTTTTATCATTAATTCTCATAGTACAACTTTAATGACAGAAGTACCACATGGGGAGCAAGTTCACAGTGACTCCTGTTGTTGATTTAACAATTGACACTCTTATTTATGATGTCAGTGATCACCCAAGTATCATGCCCTGAGCTACCAAGGCTGTGGAAGACTTTTGAGTCCACAAACTCTGTCTTTAGATAGGGCCATAAGCAGAGTTCAAACAATGGTATTAAGTAGGAAAAAATACTAAAAAGAATAAAATAATTTGTTCCTTGACAGTCAGGACAAGGGCAGATCCAGTCATTTCTTCTCATAGTGTCAGTTTCACTTGTACAGGTTTCTTTTTAGGTGCTCAGTTAGTTGTCACAGATCAAGGAAGAACATATAATATTTTTTCCCTTTGGGACTAGCTTATATCACTCAGCATGATGATTTCCAGGTTCATACATTTTGTAGCGAAATGCCCCTAATTCATTTTTTATTGTTGTGTAGTATTCCATAGAGTACATATCCCATAATTTCTTTATCTATTCTTCTGTTGATGGGCATTTAGATTGATTCCATGTCTTGTCTATTGTTAATTGAACTGTAATAAACATGGAGGTGCAGATAGCTCTTTTATTTGCTGCTTTAATTTCCCTTGGGTAAATTATGAGTAGGATGGCTGGGTAAGGTGTTAGGATTATAATCAAATTTCTGAGGTATCTCCAAACTGTCTTCCATAATGACTTTACCATTTTGCATTCCCACGAACAGTGGATAAGGGTCCCTTTCCCCCATATCCTTGCCAGCACTTCTTGTTTCTAGATACCTGTATGAAAGCCGTTCTAAAGTGGTGATGTGAAACCTCATTGTGGTGGTGATTTGCATTTCCCTGATGGCTAGTGATCCTGAATAGTTTTCATGTGTCTGTTGGCCATTTGAATTTACTCTTTTGAAAAATGTCTAAGTCTTTGGCCCATCTCTTAAGTGAGTTGTTTGCTTTGTTGTTGTAGAGTCTCTTGATCTCTTTGTAGATTCTGGTGATTAACCCTTTATTAGTTGCATAGTTTGCAAATATTTTCTCACATTTTGTTGATTGCCTCTTCAATTTCCTGACTGTTTCTTTTGCTGCACAGAAACTTCTCAATTTGATGTAATCCCAGTTGTTATTTTAGGCTTTGGCTGCCTGTGTCTCTGGATTGGTTATAGATATTTGGATTAATTTCTGGTGTTTCTATTTTGTTCCGTTGGACTACCCATCTGTTTTTGTACCAACACCAGCTGTTCTGATTATAACTGCCTTGTGGTATGACTTGAAATTTGTATCGTGCTTCCTTCAGTCATGTTTTTGTTGTATAAGATTGCTTTAGCTATTTGGGTTCTCCTGTGCCTCTTCATGCATTTCAGGATCATTTCTTTTAGATTAGAAATCCAGCTCTCTGCTGTGGTCTGGGAAAGCAGTGGAGGATGGCATGAGTACTTGGCTCCTGTACCTGTGTGGGAGACCTGAAGGAATCTCCTGGTTCCTGGATTTGGATCAGCGCAGCTCTGGCCATTGTGACCAGTGAGGGGGCAAACCAGTGGATGAACATCTTCTGTCTATCTGCCTCTCTTTCTCTCTCTGTGTAACTCTGAATTTCAAATAAATAAATAAATATTTAACAAAAAGTAGAACTAACTCCAATTCTCAATTTATTCGAAACAATTGAAATAGAAGGAATGTTCCCAAATTCTTTATACAAAGTCAGTATCACCATAATTTTTAAACCTGAAAAGATGCAACAGAGAAAGTGAATTGCAGACAAATTTTCCTGATGAAGATAAAAACAAAAATCCTCAAGAAAATTCTAGCCAATCAAGTCCAACAAACCATCAGAAAGATCATCCACCCAGTCCAAGTGGGATTTAACCCTGGTATGCAGGGATGGTTCAACATCTGCAAATCAATCAATGTGATACACCAAATTAGCAAACTGCTGAACAAAACCATATGATTGTCTCATTGGATGCAGAGAAAGCATTTGATAAAATAAAACACCTTTTAATTTTGAAAACTCTAAGCAAATTGGGTATAGAAAGAACATTCTTCAACACAATGAGGCAATTTATGACAAACCCATAGCCAGTGTCATACTGAATGGGGGAGCTATTCCACTAAGATATAGTACCAGACAAAGGTGACCACTCTCATCATTGCTATTCAAGATAGTGCTGGAAGTTTTAGCCAGAGCCATTAGGCAAGAAAAAGATATCAAAGGGATACAAATTTGGAAGGAACAAGTCAGACTATTCCTACTTGCAGACGACAAGATTCTTTATATAGTGGATCCAATGAAAGACTCCCTTAATAGATTATTAGAACTCATAGAAGAGTTTGATAAAGTAGCAGGACATAAAGGCAATATACAAAAGTCATCAACCTTTGCATACACAGAAAATGCTATAAAAAAGTCAAATATCTTGGAATAAACTTAACCAAGGATGTCAAATATTTTTATGGTGAGAATGATAAAACATTATAGAAAGAAGTAGAAGAAGATACAAAAAATAGAAAAATCTTCAGTGTTCATGGATTGAAAGAATCAATATCATCAAAATGTTCATTCTCCTAAATGCAATTTACAGATTCAATGTGATACCAAGCAAAACAAAATGTTTTCTTGAATCAGGAGTCATAGTGCAGAAGCGATCAACAAGCAGTGACTTTATATCTCCCTAGGTGGTCGATTCATCTTGGGACACTTGCAATGAAGTAGCTTTGTTTTCTGATACTTTGAAGGATGGTGAAACAGTGGCACTGGTTCGTAGTCTTCTTCTTTAGCCATAAAGCAGGAATTGAATCCTGTAACTTGTAGCAACTCATGGTGTCTTCAGGTCAGACATAGTGGGGTGGAACCTATACAGGCCCTGTAAGGGGATAAAATAGGAACAAACTCTCTTCCCCATATTATGAGTGGTTTAGGGCTTTTCAATTCAGATTGGTGTTCCTTTTAATAACTAATAGCTGTGGTACTTCACAAGCTGGAAAGAAATGCTTTGGGGCTGGGGTTTCATAATCTAGAGAGGCAGAATTGAATTTTGAAAGTAGATTAAATGTTTAAGAGTAAATAAAAGAATGGCCATTGTCTGATTAATCTCCCTGGGGATATTTCCCTCTTTTCTTTAATTTGTTTTTGAAAAGGGGCTTTAAGTATATGATAGGACTATTTAACTATGGCTTGACCTGTAGGAATATGGGGAATACCATGAGTAAGTTTAATATACCGTAATTGACAAAAATGATTGAATAATGGATAGATATGTGCAACGCCCTTGGTCAGTTTTGGTATCAAAGTGATACACATAAAGAGTTTGACAGAATTCAATCTTGTTCAATATTTTTCAAATCATTTGAAAAGTATTGGATTTACCCCCTCTTTGAATGTTTTGTAGAATTCAGTAGTAAAAACCTCAGGTCCCAGTCATTTTCAGGAAGAAAGATGTTGGATTTATGCTTCAATTTCATTGCTTTTTATGAATCTGTTTAGATTGCCTATACTTTTCTGTTTTAATATTGATAGGTTATATTTTTCCAGGAATTCATCCATTTCTTCATGGTTTTCCAGTTTATTAGCATATAGTTCTAAGTAAGTGTTTCTTATGATCCTTTGTGTTTCTATTCTTTCAGTTATAATGTCTTCTTTTTCAACTCCAATATAACTTATTTGAGTTTTGTCTCATGTTTTGTTTGTTAGTCTAGCTAGAGGTTTATCTATTTTGTTTAACTGTTCAATAAAGTTTTGATGGGAAAAAAATGGAAGGACTTTATTCCTAGAGTATAGTTGCAGAGAAGTTTGTAGTGGAAAATGTGCAGAAGAGAGACACTGTGGAGCGGTGTGGATGGTACAAGTTTGTAGCAATGTGTTGAGACACCACTGCTGGCTCTTGCAGCCTGGGGAAAGGGGAGATACCATCTTCTTAGAGCAAATTGAGAGGTGCATGAGGCAGAAGCTGTCACTGGTGATATTTTCTGAGTAACAACTGACACACTGACTTTGAGTTCAACCTGGAAGACAAACAGGAGCCAGGGTCCCCACATAACTGTAAGAAGGCATAGCACAGAACTCTGTTTCCATCGCCCAGAAGGGAAGCACAGAGAAGCAAATATGTAAAATAAAGAAATTCAAACATGGCACCGATGAAAAATTCTGTCGAGCTAGATATGTAGAAGAGAAATCAAACTGAATTATTAGAAAAGACTTAATATATCAAATAGAAAATAGAGTAGAAAGCCTTACCAAAATAATATGTGAGGGAAAAGAAAGAATATTCAAGTTGGAAGACAAATCTTTGGAAATATATCTGCCAGATGATAAGAGAAGGCAGAATTAGAAACAGTGAAAATACCATTTGGGATTTATGGGATACTATCAAGTGACAAAATGTCTATGCCTTAGGAGTACTTGAAGGTGTGGAAAGATAGAATGGAATAGAATACCTATTCAGTGAAATAATAACAGATCATCTCCCTAAATTGGAAAAAGGGACAACCAAATAGAGGAAGCACATAGAAATCCTAATAGATATGATCATAAAAGTCCCTCACAATGACCCAGTATAGTCAAACTTTCAAGTAAAAGTCATGAAGATTCTAAAATGTACATGAGAGAAGTATTACATTACCTACAGGGTATCTCCAATTACACTAATCACTGGTCTCTCATCAGGATTCCTAAAGGCTGAAAGATAATGAGAGATATAGTCAAAGTAAAGAAAAAAAGCACTACTGTCAACCCAGAACACTGTATCAAAAACCTCTCATTTATAAATGCAGGTGAATTTCTTGAGATCCAAGAAGCTCAACAGTAAATTAACAATCTAGTTAAGAAATGGACAAAGGGCATGAACAGAAATTTTTCCAGAGTTAGAATTCCAATGGCCAGCAGAAAGTTGAAAAAATTATCAGGATGGCTACCCATTATTGAAATGACAATCAAAATAACAATGAGTTTTCATTTTGTCCCAGTTAGAATGGCTCCCAGATAATAATCAACAAAAACAAATGGTGACAAGGATGCAGTAAAAAACGTGCCCTAATCTACTGTTTGGGGTAATATAACTTGTTGGCCACTTTGCAAGACAGTGTGGAAATAACTCAGAAATCTGAACTTAGGCATAAAAAATAACTCAGCAATCCAAGTCCTGGAAATTTATCCAAAGAAAATAATACATGAAAGTGTTATTTGTACCTCCATGTCCACTGCAGCTTAATTCACAAAACTTAAGATTTGGAATCAAAACAGATTCCAACAACGGATGACTGGATAAAAAAATATTGTACATATACATTATAGAGTACTATAATGATGATGAAGATGAATGATGATGAAGACTGAAATCTGAATTTTATAGCCATTATATGTAAATAAGCCAGTCCCCCAAAGACAAATCTTTTGTTTGCTCTGAACTGTGTTAACTAGCAGAATACCTACAATATAATATTTTGTAGTGAAAATTATATCTTTAGATTCCATGATTGTTTGCATTCCCTGGTCTCTTCTGGTGAGGTACAGTTTTTCTTTTTCTCCATACTTTTTTTGAACTCTTTACTTAGCACAGGTCTAACCTTTGTATATGATTGTCATTTTTTTGCTCATACTTAGAATCCTGTCTAACTGTTGTCTTTTTATATTTTACTTGTCGAATATCATAAGTGGTGAATTAAGCCTGTGAATATAGAGTGGATTAAAACTATGTCTTTGCAAACCCTGATGAAGACATGTGAAAGATGGAATGGTACTGGGGGAGCAGGGTATCAATGGAAGTCTGATTGTCTCCTTGGAACTGTACCAATGGAATGCATAAAATTGCTCTCATTATTTTCATAAAAATAATAAGAAAGAAAAAATAAGTGATGGAGCCCAACTTGGACCTTGTGGCAAATTCCACTGCCAAAACATAGGCTTCCATTGTTTTCTGTCAAGTCGTGATATTATATGAGATCAGGCATGTTCTGTGTTGCATCGCTGTAAACAAGACCTCATGTTAAAATACAAGCAATGGTCACTAACAAAATCAAAGAACAAAAGCCATCTAAGTGGCCCAGCATTGTGGCTCAATGGGTTGTTTCTTCATGTGGTGCCTGCAACCCATATGAACACCAATTCATGTTCCTGATGCTCCACTTCTGATCTAGATCCCTTCTCATGGGCCTGGGAGAGCAGTGGGGGATGGCCAAAGTACAAGGACACACCACACATAGGGGAGACCTAGATGGTGTTTCAGCCTCTGGGATTCCAGCTGATCAAGCCTTGTGTATTCCAAGTATTTGGGGAGTGAACCAGTGAATGATGGATGATCTCTCCCCCCCCCCCCCCTCTCTTTCTTTCTCTCCTTAAACCTACTTTCCAAATAAATAAAACAAATAATAAAAAAACTATCCAATGCAACTACACACCATTCTTCTGAATTTTATCCTAATACTATTGATCTGAATACATGCATTGGGTTGTTATCCAGAAACACAAACCTTAAAGGGAAGCCATGTAATCAAGAAATGGTGACAAATGATGTGGCCCATAGGCCAATATTTTTGGCTAATACAATAATTTCCATCTAGATATATTGTGACCAGGTCGATAACCCCATCAATGAGCCTTAATGACTAGTATTAATTATAAGATCAACCTTTAAGCTACTGCTGGAACTCTAATATCAGCTATGAGTATTTTCATTGGCAAATAAATTGTCACTGAATTAACATATGCTTAAATAAGTCAATATCTTTCAAAAATATAATTGCATCAAAATTTCATCATCTACCTTGGCCAAAATTATACCACAGGGATTCTGGTGCCTTGACTACAATGACACTACTTCAAATACCAATAATCTTGGCTACTTCTTCACTGCCCCCAAGCCCACTATAGGGGCCAGCACTATAGCAGATAGGACATGACTCTGCCTGTGGCAACAGCATCCTAAATGGGTGCCAGTTTGAATACTAGCTCCCCTATGTTTCATCCCGCTTCCAGCTAATGGTTGAGAAAGCAGTGGGTGATAAAACAAGCCCTGCACATACTCAGAGACTCAGAAGAAGATCCTGGCTCCTGTCTTCAGATTGGCTCAGCTCCAGTCATAGCAGCTATTTGGAGAATGAACCAGTAGATGGAAAACCTCTCTATCTCTGAGTCTCTCTCTCTATCTGTCTGTAACTGTGACTCAATAAGAAATAGATGTTTAATAAAAATAATTGCAAATCAGTCTCCCCAAAACAGTTTTGTCATCATGTTACACAAAGAGTTTATCTTGGAATACTCCTTGAATTCTCCCAAAATAGACACCCTATGCTTCCATGCATAAAGAAGTAACCACATAGAGGAAACTACTAGCAATGCCATTATAATAATCAATGGAGATTATTTATTTTGCCCAATGAAAGCTGTCTCATATCTGTGAATATTTAATTACATGTTAATATAAAATTTTTCTCAGCTCTTCTCCTCCAATCTTGTTCTTGATTTTCATTTTGAAAACCAAATCTAAGGCATTTGCTATGAACCTCACAAATACATATTTCTCTCATGTTAATGAATGAATGTCTCTGTGCTCCACACTTTTATATATGTATATATGTTTATATATACATATATATGTATACATATATAAAATGAAAAACCACATGTAGTTTAAAATTTCTTTGCACCAAAATAAACACATAATACAGTTTTCTTTTTCTACCATTTTCTGTAGTATTCTCATATATTTGTTTATCCTTTCCCTCAATAGTTTTGACATTTTAGAAATGAGGCCTTTGGAAGGTAATGAGTGTGAGACTACTGTTTTTTTTTAAGATTTATTTATTTATTTGAGAGCTAGAATTACAGACAGTGAGAGGGAGAGACAGAGAGAAAGGTCTTCCATCCGTTGGCTCACTCTCCAAATAGCCACAATTGCCTGAGCTGTGCTTCTTCCTTATCTCCCATGCAGGTGCAGGAGCCCAAGCACTTGGGCCATCTTCTACTGCTTTCCTAGGCCACAGCAGAGAGCTGTATTGGAAGTGGAGCAGCCAGGACTAGAACTGGTGACCATATGGAATGCCGTCACTGAGGGTGGAGGATTAACCTACTGTGTGTGGCACTAGCCCCGTGACTTCTGTTATAATCAGTGGATTTGAAGGAAAATGTTTATTTTATTTATTTGAAATGCAGAGTTACTGAGAGAGGTAGAGACACAGAGAGAGGTGTCTTCCATCCACTGGTTCACTACCTAGATGATCACAACACCTGGAGTTGCACTGATCTGAAGCCAGGAGCCAAGAGCTTCTTCCAGATCCCTCATGTGGGTACAAGGGCCCAAGGACTTGGGCCATGTTCTACTGCTTTCCCAGGCCATAGCAGAGAGCTGGATCTGAAGAGGGTCAGCCAGGTCTAGAACCGGTGCCCAAATGGGATGCCGGCGCTTCAGGGCAGGGTCTTAACCAGCTGTGCAACAGTGCCAGCCCCAGTGCATTAGATTTTTAAAAGATATTGTCTTATTTAATTCAGTGACAACTTATTTGCCAATGAAAACACCCATGGTTGAGATTAGAGATTCAGCATTAGCTTAAAGGTTGATCTTATAATTACACTATTTTTTTTTTGACAGGCAGTTAGATAGTGAGAGAGAGAGAGACAGAAAGGTCTTCCTTCCACTGGTTCACCCCACAAATGGCTGCTATGGCCAGTGTGCTGCACTGATCCGAAGCCAGGAACCAGGTGCTTCCTCCTTGTCTCCAATGAGGGTGCAGGGCCCAAGCACTTGGGCCATCCTCCACTGCCTTCCCGGGCCACAACAGAGAGCTGGACTGGAAGAGGAACAACCAGGGCAGAATCCAGCGCCCCAACCAGGACTAGAACCTGGGGTGCCGGTGCCACAGGCAGAGGATTAGCCTAGTGAGCCGTGACGCGCCGGCTATACCTATTTTTTTGGCTGAATTTGGACAGTTTTTTTTTTTATTACTATTTATCTTATGTTTTTGGAAAGTAGCTTTAGAAGAGAGAGAGAGAGAGAGAGAGAGAGAGAGAGAGAGAGAGAGAGAGAGAGAGAGAGAGAGATATTCCACTGGTTCACTCCCCAAATTTTTGCAATAACCATGCCTGGATCAGATTGAATCCTAGAAGCTGGAACTCCATCTAGGTCTCCCATATATGTGGCAGTGACCCAGTACTTTGGCCATCCCCTGTTGCTCTCCCAGGCACATGAGAAGGGATCTGGATCAGAAGTGGAGCAGAAAGAACTTGAATTGGTGCTTGTGTGGTATGCTGGCATCACATGAAGAATCTTAACCCACTGAGCCACAATTCTGGGCTCCTTAAATAGCTTTTGTTCTTTGATTCTTAAATAAAATTAAATTTAAAAAATTATATGGAAACATGACAGACCCTGAATAGTTAAAGCAATTTTGCAGAACAACAACAACAACAACAAAAAAAAAACCTGGGGACACCACAATATCAAATTTAAAGACATATTACAGGGAATTTATCATCAAAATAGCCTGGTAATGAACAAAATACATATGTAGGTATGTGGGGCAGAATGGAAACTCCAGAAATATACTAACACATCTGCAACCAACTAATCTTTAGAAAGGAGTTAAAATCAATCCATGGTGAAAGCTCAGGCTCTTCAACAAATAATGTTGGAAAAATAGGATGTCTGCATAAAAAATATTAAAAAAATCCCACTTATACTTTATAAAAATCAACTCAAAATGGATTGAGGATCCAAATCTGTGATGTGATATTATCAAATTACTAGAAGAGAACATTGAGGAAAGTCTGCAAACATTAGCGCTTCCAATGCAAATGATGACAGAAGACTAGGCATTCAAAACCAAATTAGGCCGGCACTGTGGCTCAATAGGCTAATCCTCTGCCTTGCAGCACCTGCACACCGGTTCTAGTCCCGGTCGGGGTGCTGGATTCTGTCCCGATTACCCCTCTTCCAGGTCAGCTCTCTGCTATGGCCCGGGAGTGCAGTGGAGGATGGCCCAAGTGCTTGGGCCCTGCACCCCATGGGAGACCAGGAGAAGCACCTGGCTCCTGGCTTTGGATCAGCGCGATGCGCTGGCCGCAGCGCGCCAGCTGTTGCGGCCATTGGAGGGCGAACCAGCAGCAAAAAGGAAGACCTTTCTCTCTCTCTCTCTCTCTCTCTCTCTCTCTCTCTCTCACTGTCCATTCTGCCTGTCAAAAAAAAAAAAAACAAATTAGATAAATGGGATTACATCAAGCTGAGGAGCTTCTGCACTACAAAAGGAATACTAAGAAAATAAAGAGGCAACTGAAAGAATGGGAGAAATTATTTGGAAACTTTGCAACCAATAAAGGATTAATATCCAAAATATATAAAGAGCTCAAGAAAGTAAAAAACAATAAAACAGGTCATCCAGTTAATAAATGGGAGAAATTGAACAAGCATTTTTCAAAAGAAGAAATTCAAATGGCCAACAGGCACATGAAAAAAATGCTCAGAATCACTAACCATCAGAGAAATGCAAATCAAACCAGAATGAGTTTTCACCTAAGCCCAGTTAAAATTGCTATCACGCAGAAATAATAATAAAAAAAAAAACAACAACAGTAAATTCTGGCGAGAATATTGGGAAAAAGGCACCCAAATCCACTGTTGGTGTGAAAAACCAGTCCAGCCATTGTGGAGGACAGTATGGAGTCACTTCAGAATGCATATGATGCAGCAGTCCCACTCCTGGGAATTTTCCCATGGAACTGTAATCGACATACAAAGGAGATATCTGAACACCTATGCTTATTGCAGCTCAGTTCACAATAGCTAAGATATGGAATCAAACCTGATATCTATCACTGAATAATGGAATAAAGAAATTACGGTATATATACACTATGGAATACTACTGAACCATAAAAAAATGGGATTCTGTCTTTTACAACTGGAAACCATCATACTTTGTGAAATAAACCAGTTCCAAAAAGACAAATTACCATGCTGTTCCTGATCTGTGGTTACTAATAGAGTACCAAAACATAGAGCATAGGAATAAAATTGACATTTTAAGCTTTGGTGATTTCTTACAGACTTGAATAGTGTTTTCTTTTATCTGTTACTATTTGTTTAACTGTTTACTTGGTGTAGAGTTAATAGTATGACTATGATATAAACTGATGTGCTATTTTGAGTCTTCTAGCGTTTCATTTGCATTTAGAATTTTGCATCTACTTTACTCTGTATACCCCTCTTGTCCTTTGTAGTGCCATCCTTGTATGATTCTCAATTGCATATGTGGAAAAGTATTTCTTAAGTAAAGGGATGTAGGAAATGGGTGGATAAATTGATGGAATGATGTATGGATGCACGGATGGATGGATAGACATGGTCAACGGAACTAATGGGAGAAATCATGACTACATGAATGGATAGACTGAGGAAAGATAGAAACATTGGACATAGTAATAAAATGGAGAAATAGAGGGATTAGATAGATGGATGGGGAGACTGGATAGATGCATTGACAGAATATCTGGGGAAAAATCAAATAAATAATTGAATACAAAATATAACTGGATATTCTTTCTTATTCTATATCTTGTCTAGTAAAATTCATTGTGCATTTTGAATACTACAAACTGTGCTTCTCTTTAAGCCCTAAGTAAACCTCATATTTGACAAAAAATAATCTACAAAAAGTAGATTTCTCCTGCCCCCACTAGGCAAGCTCCTAATAGAGTGTATGTCAGTGCTTCTGCATAAAAGACACATGTAAACATTGTGAAATAGTATTTTCCACACAAAGTATATGTTTAAACAGAAAGGGTTCGAAATCACCATTGAGAAAGGACAGGAAATTCAGAGTGCTATATGTATACATACCCATATGAATGTGTATATAAGAATATTTACACATATATATTCAACAAATGGCTCTTATCACTAAAAAGAGAATATTATCTAAAATTTCACTAAACAGCAAATAGTCAAGAAAATGTATAAAAGGCTCTAATTTCATTAATCACAATAAAATTAGAAGTAAATTCTTAAGGAAGTAACATATGAACTAGAATAGATAAAAAGCAACATAAAGAAAATACTAATTATTGTGGGATTATGAAGCAGAGTCACCTCATTTATGACATTTATGAATGGCAAAATTGATTCTCCTTTTCTTTAGCCCATGCTTTCTATTTTAACTACAATTTATTTCACTTTTTTTTTTTGCTTTGGATCACTCTGATTTTTATTAAAGGCTTATGTACATCCTATGTTTATGTATTTCATTGTAAGCCAGTTGAAATGGGTAGAATATTAGATTATAAAGAAATACATAAGTATTCCAGAACAGTATTTTTCCATAAATATATGGTTTTTAAGAAAGAGGAATGGAAATTAGCATTGAGAAAGTAAAGAAACCTCAGCATGCCATACATATATTTGACAAATGTCTTCTTTTTTTTTATTTTTATTTTTTTAACTTTTATTTAATGAATATAAATTTCCAGTGTACAGCTTATGGATTACAATGGCTTCCCCCTCCCATAACTTCCCTCCCACCCACAACCCTCCCCTCTCCCGCTCCCTCTCCCCTTCCATTTGCATCAAGATTCATTTTCAATTCTCTTTATATACAGAAGATCAATTTAGTATAAAGATTTCAACAGTTTGCACCCACATAGAAACACAAAGTGAAACATACTGTTTGAGTACTAGTTATAGCATTAAATCACAATGTACAGCACATTAAGGACAGAGATCCCACATGAGGAGCAAGTGCACAGTGGCTCCTGTTGTTGACCCAACAAATTGACACTCTAGTTTATGGCGCCAGTAACCATCCTAGGCTGTCGTCATGAGTTGCCAAGGCTATGGAAGCCTTCCAAGTTTGCCGACTCTGATCATATTTAGACAAGGTCATAAAAGACAGAGTGAGGATAGTAACCATTGATCATAAGAGTGGCATTTACCAGGTTTGAACAATTATACAGCATTAAGTGGGGAAGAGGACCATCAGTACACACAGGTTGGGAGTAGAGCCATTGGTGGTAGAGTAGAGGTTATGATTACAAAGGAATGAGGCCCAAGTGTGCTAGACAGGCCTAGAACAAAGGACAGAGTCATTATTAGAGGAGCTAAGAAAGGTGCTGTCTAAGCTACAATTAAGTTTTCTGATTGAGAGGCAAATAGAACCTGATAGAAGGGGCTTGATAATAATCTGGTGGGCTTTAGGCCTTGTAAGTTAAGAGGCCCAGACCTATCTATCTCTTCACATGGGGTATATCCTAAGGGAGGTGTGAACCTCCTAGGGGAAGGCACTCTGTTGACTTTCATTACTTGGCTGGCCTGGGAGGAGAGCTGGCCAGGTAAAGGCAGGTGGCATCTCTAACAAGAAATTTACAGTTCTGCCTGCAATGTTGCTGACCCTACTTGACCATCCCCTCAGCTGCAGTGGTCACTTTGGAAGTTGGGCTGAGTGAAGGGCTTTTCAGCTTAGAGCCAATAAGATCTGTGGCTCTGACCTGGGCATCCTTCGACTCCAGGGCAGGTCCATTTCCAGTGATCCAACTCTTGGCAGAGCTGCCAGGGCTCTTCACAAGCTGACTTCTGCTGAAGCCCAGGCTTACCACATTGAAAGCCACTGCAGTGGACTGGCCTGTTGGGTCTCCTTGAGGGCAGATCACTGTACAGATCAGCCATTTATAGGCCTGCCACCCATGGCTTCTGATGCCGAGCTTTCTTTTCCTCCTGGTTTGTGTTAAAGCAGACCAGAGGATGCAAGTCAAGGGAGTGCCCGTGTCCCATCTCTAATCTTCGGTGGCCTGAACTACAAGTCTATAGTCACAGGCATGTTCTGTAGTAGTTTTTCTAAGGTAGACAATGCCCATGAGGAAAGTTATATTCTCACTTTAAAACTTTCTTTCCCTTTGGTCTGAAAGGGAGGTTTCTTCTACTTACTGTATACTTCGCTGATGGCGAAGTGAATCTAGCTATGAGATTATTATTTGAGTTCTTATTTTGGCTATGCTATTGCAGAAAAATGCTAGCCATCTCTTTTATAAGGTCTAAAGATTAAATTGTGCGTCCTACAGATTCCTTCATACTAGAATTAGTTTCCTACCTTGAAGAGAATAGAGAAATGAAAGAATAAGTTGGGCTTAGAATAGAGAAATGAGGGAGCAAGTCCTAGATCGCTTGCTGACAATAGCAATATCACATGAATACTTAGCAAACCGTTTCAACCATTAGATAACAACTTAAGAAAACATTTACCAGAAGGTCCAATGCCTTCTATAAATTTTAAGAATCATGTATTTGAAAACACCTCTTAAATATCTAACATGGTGTAGTTTGTTTAGCCAGTAAACTTAAGCACAACCGTCTAAAATGTTTTTAGTTTCCTTCTACCAACAAGTCTAAAACATATGATACACAGATTCAGGTCCCACAAATTAAAATGTATCTTTGATTGATTTTAGCAGCTTAAATTTATGGACAATCTTATCTATAAGTCTTTTAAAAGAAAACTCTTAATAAAATTTCCCCATGTGGACATACAATATGTATACACATATAATATAGCATAATAGACCAATATAGCAATTTTAATAATAGCTTTTAAAATCTTTAACTCTTTTTGTAGATTGTCAATTGATTTGAATTGCTTTTTGTTTTTAGTAACCTCAGTTAACCATACTTTCTCTCAGTTGGTACTGTTAATACATTATTGGCTTCATCTGTTTACAGAGCCATCCCAAAGTACTGAATACAATAAGAGTGGCTGGAAAAAGTCCATAGGAACCTATAGGAGGACAGCTAAACACAGAACCAACAACGCTTTAGTTTTATGAGCAGCACATCATATATAACTGTGGATGACAAAAGACTTTAAGTCGCCATGTTTAAAATTATAAACTCATCAACCAACAAGAGGCACTTGCTTACTTCACAGTATTTTTGAAAGCACCTGTAGGATTTTACAAGTATTTAACCCTTTAGGCCTCTGGGGCTTTCTCATTAAGATAACTATCATGTCTAGTAACACAAGATCATTAGACTTTTTAATTCTCAAACATTTGTATTAATAGCATTTTCCATTATAGAAACTTAAAGTCTGGTACCACATCACATCTTGACAGTCCTTCTAATATACTCCAAATAGACTGATTAGTTGGTGTCTCTATAAGATGAGAGACATAGGTCCTTCGATTTTTTCAGTTGGGCTCAAACTGGAAAAACCAAAGTCCAGGATTTACTGGAAATTTTAGAGACCAGATTGTTTGAAACTTTGATTTTTTGAATGCCTGTCAAGAATGTCAAGAAGGCTCAAAATCCAAAATATCTGGTTGAAATAAGATTCCTTAAAATCATGACATAACATAGACCAAACTTGATCATTGTTACAAGGTGATTATTCAAATTTTTGAAAAAAGCACATATTTAAATAACCCATAGCTCTTAATAAAAATTCAGCTGTTTTTGAACAATTAGAATTTAACAGACATCAAGAGAACATAATAGATTACTTTAACACATTGCTTTGACAGAGCATCAGAGTTTAATTCTATGTCAAAGAGAAATTGAGCTTCCTGGGATCTTTTGCTGTGAGGTTTCCTTCCTTTACCTTCTTTCATATTGGTGACCATGTTTCTGTGTTTCTGTGTGTAACACATCTTTAAGCATCTTTTGCAGGGCAGGATGAGTGGCAACAAATTCTTTCAGTTTCTGTTTGCTATGAAAAGTCTTCATTTCACCTTCATTCACAAATGAGAGCTTTGCAGGATATAGTATTCTGGGCTGGCAGTTTTTCTCTCTTAGTACCTGGGCTATGTCTCGCCATTCCCTTCTAGCTTGTAGGGTTTCTGATGAGAAGTCTGCTGTGAGTCTAATTGGAGATCCTCTAAGAGTAATCTGACGTTTCTCTCTTGCACCTTTTAGGATCTTTTCTTTATGTTTCACTGTGGTGAGTTTGATTACAACATGTCGTGGTGAGGATTTCTTTTGGTCATGTTTATTAGGGGTCCTATAAGCTTCCTGTACTAAGATGCCTCTGTCCTTCTCCAAACCTGGGAAATTTTCTGCTAGTATCTCACTGAAAATGCCTTCTAATCCTTTCTTCCTCTCCATGCCTTCAGGAACTCCTAGAACCCGAATGTTGGGTTTTTTTAATAGTATCCTGTAGATTCCCGACAATATTTTTTAGATTTCTAATTTCTTCTTCTTTTCTTTGGTTTGCCTGTTTCCTTTCCTGTTCTCTGTCTTCTAAGTCTGATATTCTCTCTTCTGCTTCACCCATTCTGTTTTTAAGGCTCTCTAATGTGTTTGTCATTTGATCTATTGAATTCTTAATTTCATTATGATTTCTCGTCACTATCAGAGTTTCTTGTTCCACTAGTTGTTTCATTTCATTTTGATTTTCACGAGAGAGATTTTCTATCTTGTCCATGAAGGATTTCTGTAGTTCAAGAATTTGTTTTTGAGAACTTCTTAATGTTCTTATCAATTTTTTGAGATCCGCTTCTTGCATTTCTTCTATCTCATCATCTTCATAATCTTGAATTTGGGTGTCTTTTTCATTTGGGGGCGTCATAGTGTCTTCCTTGTTCTTGTTAGCTTGGTTTTTGCGTTTGTTGTTTGGCATGTTGGAGATATTTGGTTTCTTCACTGTGGGGTTTTTTCTTGTTACACTATGGCTCTATATTAAGTGGACTGTCTGCTTTCAGTGGAGCCTTAGAGGCTTGAGATGAGTGTGGACTGAGAGCTGTGTTTGGTTCCTCAGGGTTGAGGGTGTGTCAAAGATGACACTCCCAGGTTAGGTGTGGTAAATCTCTCTTTCTTTTTTTGATTTAAAAGGGAAGTAATTCCGCACAGCTGAACGTAATTGGAGGTAGTTAGCAGGCGAATGATATACCCACAGGAGCCAGAGATCGGAAGCTCTTTCCCAAGGACCACACAGGGATTCTGTGCTGCCCTCAGTGTGGGCTCCAATTCTCCTGCAGTCTCCCACTGGGTTGCCAAGTTAGATCCTAATCTCCTGTTATTTCACCCCTCCCCCCAGAGTCAGGTTTTTCTGCTAGGCTCAGGGCTGGTGCAGACCTGAGGTCGCCCTGCTTATGACGTATGTCCAAAATGGCGCCTGCTCTGTCTTGCTCGCCTTTGAGAGGTGAGCGGAGAGAGAGAAACTTGTGTCTGTATCGGTCACTTTTTAAATTTTTTTCCTATCTCTCTTCTAGTTAGCCTGGTTAACTTTTCCCCCACGGAGTTTCAAGCCTCGTTCCCTCTAGCCTCCTCTTTCCGCTTGCCCGCTGGTGTCTCGGGCTATGGAGGTTCGGCTCACCTCGCGTTCCAGCGCTGGTGTGTTGAGTCTGCCGCTGGTGTCCCGAACTTGGGCTCCCACGCTCTCCACGCAGGTCCACTGTGAATCACTAGTTCTGGAAGAGTTTCCTCTGCTGTTTCATCCCCTAATCTTCCTTGACCCTGCAGTATCTCCACTTATATTAAACTTTCTCTCCCCCCGGACTAATAGTGTGCTCCCTGACTATTCCGCCATCTTGCCCTCAATCGACAAATGTCTTCTAACATTGAAAATAGAACACTATCTAAAAGTCTTCAAAAGAGCTTTCACTAAAAAGTATCTATAAATGGTCAGAAAGTGTATTAAACATTTCTAACTTTATTAATCACAATAAAATTAATATTAATTATTCAAAGAGATAACTTTATAAGTTAACTAGAATATCAAAACATACATAATACATAAGGAAATACTAATTATTATGAAATTATAGAGCAAAGAGTCATCTCATTTAGATCTACTAAGAATTTAATATTGAAAAATTTGAAAAACTAACTTCAGGATACTTATTAAAACCAAACAAGTCCATACTTACGGCCCAGCAATTCTTCCGCCAGATCCATATCTTTGGTCATACATAGATATGTTTTCCGAAACAATGTGATAGAGGACCACTCTTATTAACAGTCCAAAATTGCATGCACCACATCGATCGTCTGTATATAAAGATAATTGGAAATGAAAAAAAAAAACAAAACCCTGGTGTTAAATTGGAAATGGCATAGAAAATTAATTAATTTTTTAAAAAAATATATTATGTAGGATCTCTGTCTTTAATGTGCTGTACACTCTTATTTAATGCTATAACTAGTACTCCAACAGTATTTTTTTTTTTTTCACTATGTGTTGCTGTATGGCGGCAAACTGTTGAAATCGTTGCCTAATATATACTAAACTGATCTTCTGTATATGAAGAGAATTGAAAATGAATCATGATGTGATTGGAAGGGGAGAGGGAGCGGGAAAGGGGAGGGTTGCGGGTGGGAGGGAAGTTTTGGGAGGGGGAAGCCATTGTAACCCATAAGCTGTACTTTGGAAATTTATATTCATTAAATAAAAGTTTAATTAAAAAAAGAGATAAAGAGAAAAATGAGAATGTGCAATGTGGCATATTATCTCACAAACAAGATACAAGAATGAATATGAAATATTCATGCAAGTAATAATTTTATGCAACAATGTGGGTAAATTTCACAAACAATTTTGATGACAGAAAACAAATGCAAAATAATTACATACTTTATGAGTTTGTGCATATAATTACAAAACAGGAAATACTCATCTGGTGATAGAAGCCAGGACAAGAATAGCCTGGGGCTGTGTTTCGGTAGTGACTAGAAAGGGACTGATGGGAAGTGGGAGACCTGGATGGAGCTCCTGGATCCTGGCTGCTGTGGCCATTCGGGGAGTGAAGCAGCAGATGGAAGACCTCTTGTTCTCTCTTTCAAAATAAAACTTTTTTAAAAAAAATTTAAAAAAGGACTGGTGGGAGATTTTGTGGTATTGGTAATATTTTTTGACCTATGCGCTAGTTATATCATTGTGGTCTGTGTACATTCATCAAATGGTTCACTCAAGCTATGTTTATTCTGTATCCATATGAATGCATCCATCACAGTCTAAAAAATTTCAAGACAGGACATATCTGAGTCAGAAAAATCTATAAATATATTTCCTTGCATTGCTTTGAAATGTAGTAAGTATCTCTAAACAAGAAAATTGCTTTTACATTTGTATGTTAAGTGGAAAAAATACCCTTCCCTGTGTGAGAGGCCAGAGCCACACCATGTCACACAAGACAAAGGAACTGGCTAAGCCCAGGATGCACCTAGCAAGAGAAGGGGAAACCTGGCCCAGGCAGGCTAGGCCCAGGATGAGCCTGGTATGAGAATATGAAACCTGACACCGGGCAGTCCTTGGTCTAGCAGGGCCAGGTGGGGGCAACCAGTGGGTGTGGGGGGGTCAATGCATGGCCATATGAAGAAAGAAGGAATGTGGACATAATACTTGTTTGCCTGGGATCTATAAAAACCCAGGGAACAAAGAAAGGGGTTCTTGGTCTCCCAGCAGTGCACTGAATGGGAGGTCAGGCCCCAGCATGCTGGACCCCTAATAAAGTCCCTTTGTTCTTTGTATTATGGTGAGTCTCACTGGTTCTTTCTATCTGGGTGGTCTGGGACTCAACACCCTGCCTTTTCACAGACTTGGTCTGAAAAGCCAAAAGCAATAGACATGACTTTACCTAATATATATTATAGCATTGGTATCTGAGATTACTTATCAATTAAGCTATTTTAACTATTACACATTTAGCTCTGATACATTATTTTAGCTAAATAAGAAGTCCTAAACTAAAAAGGAAGATATTTGATATAAATCAGTTTAACTGTACAAAGGATCATGACATATCTGGACATTCAGAAAAAAATAAGTGCTACTACTTCAATTTCAAAATTGAGATGATTTAAAAGTAAAAAAATAAAACATATAAATCACAACAGGGCTAGAAAAAAATATACTAACATTTTTTCTCAGAATCTTAGGCAGGAGAAAGCTTTCATAAGCAAAACCACTTTACCTGTATAGAATGAACACATATAATTTATGGTAAGCTCATAAATTATTACATACAATACTTGTAAATTATTCTTACTCCTATGTTTAATGTATCATTGGAACTTTCTTTGCAACTGGTGATTTAAAGGTGATTGTCTACCTGAGATACAAAATAAGAATCAGTTAATTTCACTATATAAAGGATAATAATACAGGCTATGTGGTAGAGATTTTCTTGAGCTGTGGATGCAGCAGTGAGTTTAACAGTACAATTATCTGCCTTTAAGGAACTTACTCTCTAGTGGAAGAAAACATAGGATTGGTAAAATTAATATCAGGAATAAAAGATAAATCAGGGAGGAGAGATGGGGAATCTGGATCAGGGATAGAGGGTTTAATAGGAGTTTAAAATTTTCAACAGAGTGTGCAGCAATTGATTCACTAACAAGTTAATTTATGAACAAAACTTTGAGGCATCAGAGATCCTGATATGGAGGAGAAGATGCATTTCAGGCAGAGGGGACTGGAAGAGCAGAAAATCATGGAAGCAAACATGCAACTGCTATATAAAAGGAACAGCAAGGGTGTCATTGTTAGTGACCTGGAATGAGTGAGGCAGCAGGATTTAATGTATTTGCATAAGGAAGCTGAGGTGGCCAAGTCCCTTAGTGCTTCACCGGAATGGAAGAACTTGACCTTTTGCTCTGAGAGAGACAGGAGCTGCCTGAGGGGCTGAGCTGAGGAACACCATATTCTGAGTTTTAAAGAGAACTTATCTGGATTCTAGAATTCAGGAGAGTGCTTAATAAAATTCAGACTCCGGAAATATACCAGTGATGGCAACATGGAACAGAAAGAGATAAGAATAAAGAGTAGAATCACTTCCCTTCCTTGGTCAAAAATCTATTGGGGACATTTTAAAGATATGCTTGAAATTTTTGAAAAGTGATTTAGCTTTGGATTTCTGCATTCACAGCAAATTTACATTAGGAGGAAAAACATGAGCAGAAATAAGAAAATCACAAAGTAGGAAACAAGGAACATAGAATAACTGTCTTGGGTGAAAGGGAGAATTAAGGGAGCTCACTTAAGGCGATTGGTCATCACAATGTTGAAACTCAACAAGCACTAGGTCTCTTGTCAACTGCTAGATTGCTAGCATTTAAAGTAGCTCTTTGCACATGGTCAACAGTCAGTATGTATTTGGTACTTACAGAATGAAAGTGCATGTGTTACTAGGTTGAGAGAAAAGCATTCAAGCAAAGATACTAACTTAAGAAAAAAAACACAACAATTGGAGCTGGTTTCCTCAGTCATATATGCTGAAGCTAATAAAAATAATGGTAGATAAAATTAATAGCAAAGACTAGGGTCAGATCACAGAAGACTTTACTGGACCTATGTCATGTTCATTTAAAAAAATTGTTGGCCGGCGACACGGCTCAATAGACTAATCCTCCGCCTGTGGTGCCGGCACCCCAGGTTATAGTCCTGGTCGGGGTGCCAGTTCTGTCCTTGTTGCTCCTCTTCCAGTCCAGCAGGAAACAAATAGAAAATATAGATGGGCAAAAGACAGACTATGAAACAAAGGGCCCTGGACTACTAGGCTCCATACCTGAGTCCTAGCCATGCCTCTCAATCTGCTTTGTACAAGGACAAGTGATCGCCTCCCCTGCTACAGATGATGCTGACTGGCTATGGCTTTGTGTTGGCATGCGTGCTCACTGGCTTTGCAAACTGTCCAATCAGGTGCTTGGGTAGCAACAAAACACAATGGCCCAATAACTTCACATAACTATCTGATTCACGCTATGCTGATGAGCGGGGCCTGTGGTGGTTCAGGTTCTGCCACCATGTGAAGAGGAAGCTAAATACCTTGGAAGCTAGACATGGTGAGTATGGGAGCCCAGTTATCCCACAAAGGGGTAGGTGTAGTGTGCAGACCAACTGAAACTTGGCAGGTTCAAGTCTCAGATGCTGCTCTTACAATTCAGCACTCTGCTTAAATGTGTCTTGGAAATCAGCAGAAGATGGCCCAATTATTTGTCACCTGACACCAGTGGAAAGCTCTGGATGGAGCTCCATACTTCAGCCTGGACCACTACCAGCCATTGCAGTCACTTGGGGAGTAAACCAGCCATTTGGCAAATGAACCAGAAATGTTAAGAACTTATAACAAAGGAATTCATGTTGCTTTAGGAAACATGTATTTAAATTACACAAGACACAAGTGTTAATAACATTATCTTTCACAAATAAACATGTGAAAATATAAATGCTTTACAAGAATACAGAAAAGCAGGAAATTGCATTTATTACTTACGAGAAAACATTGTTGGACAGAAACTTTACAAGTCTTCTTGCCAGCCTTAGAATCACCATATAATACAGCATATGTGTTCCTACATATTTATCAGCTGGTATGAAAATGTGTGTTCACATAAAATCCAGAATGATGGCTAGAATTGTGTCATTGTGGCAAAGCTGCCACCTGTATTGCTAACATACAATATGGGTACCAATTTGAGTTTCAGTTCCCTGGTGATAGCTTGGGGAAAAGAGTGTGGGATGGTTCCAGTGATTAGGCCTCTACAACCCCCACGAGAGACCTGGAAGAAGCTCCTGGCTCTTGGGTTCAGCCTGGCCCAGCCCTGGGTATTGTGGCTATCTGGGGAGTAAACCAGCTGATGGAGGATCTCTCTGTCTCTCTCTCTCTGTGACATTCAAATAAATATATCTTTAAATAAGAACATAAAAATATACAAGATCTTTCTTCATAATTCTAAATCTTGTTTGAAACCAGGCCATCCTTCAGTAGTTAAACAGATATTCAAATTGCCACAGTAGGTGGAGACCCTTGAGGCATAACAATGGAAGACATGAAATGCACAGTATGAAGGCACTGGGCTTGAGAACACAATACAAAACCCTGGACTGCAGTCAGAGGGGCTTTAGAAACATAAAGAAGATAAGTTACAGTAAGAGGTATGGAAACATCTCAAGGATATAACCTCAGACAAAGTGCAGTGTAGTACCCAAATGTTGTCATGAGATGGAAGCACAGGCAACTAAGAAATTCCAGTATAGCAACAACATCACTCTGGCAAGGGGATGTAGATACTTAAGGGAATATCATGAGCGCATTCAGAGGTAGGGACAGCATAAACATTGACAAAGGGTGCAAGCAAAAAGAAGACACTCAAGGAAAAATGAGGTGGAGGCACAATGGATGGTGGAGACTCATGAAGATGGCACATGATGCAGGCACAAGGAGTAGACTTTGAAAGCTAACATGGGTGAAAGAGATTTTATAATTTACAACATATAAGGAAAAACATGAGTCATGGATATGTGAGAGAACATGAGTTCCAGATTCAGGAATGTACACACATGAAGACTGGAGTGTCTGTAGGCACATGAGTGAGGAGACACTGGGGCAGACAGGGTCTGTGCATACAAGGTTTAGAAATACATTAGGAAATAAAGGGAATGAATATAAGTAATATTTAGAGAATTTACATCTTTAAGTTAATATGTTATATTACTGAAAACAGTCATTTTAGCTTTTTCTGAAGAATAAAGAAATGGTTTAATAATATAATAATGACAGAAAAACAGAATAGCAGAAATCAATGAAATTTTGGTAGTCACAAAAATAGTACAGAAACAAATAAATAAGGATAAAATTTATTTTAAGAATGTATTAAGAAGATCAATATTTCATCAGTAGAAGTGATTTAAAAAAAGAGAAAGAAGTACAAGTAACCAATTTCAGGAAACTTACAGAACATACAGAACTCCACAAGATAGTAAGAGAATTTTGTAGGATTATTAGAAATAAAGCTTTGACTTCATAGATCAAAGTCCACCTTACTTTGAAAACTAGTTTTCCAAAATACAGATACATCTGAAAATTAGAAAACTCCTAGGTAAACTAAGTAACTTGAGGCAATTTTTGTAAAACCAAACAAACCAATGAAGAAGTTTCACAATTAAAATTTCACATCTAGACTTTTGGAATTCTTTCAGGTCTTTAATCTTCCCAAGCTCACTCCAAGTAGAAATAAATAGGGAATACTTTTAAATTTCTTTTGGGAAGTCAGTATATTACAAATTGGACCAAGATATGAAATAAAGTTGAAATTAAAGAGTATTTTCCATAAACAGGTTTACAGATGTTCTAAACAAAATACCTTTATATGAATTAAACCATATATGAAAACCTCGTAGATCAATTAAAAAAGATACATTAAAAATGAAAGTGTATTTAATATTCTCAAAAATGACTTAAATCATTCAGGTAGGTTAACAATATAGGAACTAAATTATTTTTTTTATTATTATTTTTTTAACTTTTATTTAATGAATATAAATTCCCAGTGTACAGCTTATGGATTACAATGGCTTCCCCCTCCCATAACTTCCCTCCCACCCACAACCCTCCCGTCTCCCGCTCCCTCTCCCTTTCCATTCACATCAAGATTCATTTTCAATTCTCTTTATATACGGAAGATCAATTTAGTATAAAGATTTCAACAGTTTGCACCCACATAGAAACACAAAGTGAAACATACTGTTTGAGTACTAGTTATAGCATTAAGTCAAAATGCACAGCACATTAAGGACAGAGATCCCACATGAGGAGCAAGTGCACAGTGGCTCTTGTTGTTGACCCAACAAATTGATACTCTAGTTTATGGCGCCAGTAACTACCCTAGGCTCTTGTCATGAGTTGCCAAGGCTATGGAAGCCTTCCAAGTTTGCCGACTCTGATCATATTTAGACAAGGTCATAAAAGACAGAGTGAGGATAGTAACCAATGATCCTAAGAGTGGCATTTACCAGGTTTGAACAATTATACAGCATTAAGTGGGGAAGAGGACCATCAGTACACACAGGTTGGGAATAGAGCCATTGGTGGTAGAGTAGAGGTTATGATTACAAAGGAATGAGGCCCAAGTGCGCTAGACAGGGTCTAGAACAAAGGACAGAGTCATTATTAGAGGAGCTAAGAAAGGTGCTGTCTAAGCTACAATTAAGTTTTCTGACTGAGAGGCAAATAGAACTTGACAGAAGGGGCTTGATAATAATCTGGTGGGCTTTAGGCCTTGTAAGTTAAGAGGCCCAGACCTATCTATCTCTTCACATGGGGTATATCCTAAGGGAGGTGTGAACCTCCTAGGGGAAGGCACTCTGTTGACTTTCATTACTTGGCTGGCCTGGGAGGAGAGCTGGCCAGGTAAAGGCAGGTGGCATCTCTAACAGGAAATTTACAGTTCTGCCTGCAATGTTGCTGACCCTACTTGACCATCCCCTCAGCTGCAGTGGTCACTTTGGAAGTTGGGCTGAGTGAAGGGCTTTTCAGCTTAGAGCCAATAAGATCTGTGGCTCTGACCTGGGCATCCTTCGACTCCAGGGCAGGTCCATTTCCAGTGATCCAACTCTTGGCAGAGCTGCCAGGGCTCTTCACAAGCTGACTTCTGCTGAAGCCCAGGCTTACCACACTGAAAGCCACTGCAGTGGACTGGCCTGTTGGGTCTCCTTGAGGGCAGATCACTGTACAGATCAGCCATTAATAGGCCTGCCACCCATGGCTTCTGATGCCGAGCTTTCTTTTCCTCCTGGTTTGTGTTAAAGCAGACCAGAGGATGCAAGTCAAGGGAGTGCCTGTATCCCATCTCTAATCTTCGGTGGCCTGAACTACAAGTCTATAGTCACAGGCATGTTCTGTAGTAGTTTTTCTAAGGTCGACAATGCCCATGAGGAAAATTATATTCTCACTTTAAAACTTTCTTTCCCTTTGGTCTGAAAGGGAGGTTTTTTCTACTTACTGTATACTTCACTGATGGTGAAGTGAATCTAGCTATGAGATTATTATTTAAGTTCTTATTTTGGCTATGCTATTGCAGAAAAATGTTAGCCATCTCTTTTATAAGGTCTAAAGATTAAATTGTGCGTCCTACAGATTCCTTCATACTAGAATTAGTTTCCTACCTTGAAGAGAATAGAGAAATGAAAGAATAAGTTGGGCTTAGAATAGAGAAATGAGGGAGCAAGTCCTAGATCGCTTGCTAACAATAGCAATATTACATGAATACTTAGCAAACCATTTCGACCATTAGATAACAACTTAAGAAAACATTTACCAGAAGGTCCAATGCCTTCTATAAATTTTAAGAATCATGTATTTGAAAACACTTCTTAAATATCTAACATGGTGTAGTTTGTTTAACCAGTAAACTGAAGCACAACCATATAAAATGTTTTTAGTTTCTTTCTACCAACAAGTTTAAACCATATGATACACAGATTCAGGTCACACAAATTAAAATGTATCTTTGATTGATTTTAGCAGCTTAAATTTATGGACAATCTTATCTATAAGCCATTTAAAATAAAACTCTTAATAAAATTTCCTATGTGGACATACAATATGTACACACATATAACATAGCATAATAGACCAATATAGCAATTTTAATAATAGCTTTTAAAATCTTTAACTCTTTTTGTAGATTGCCAATTGATTTGAATTGCTTTTAGTTTTTAGATTACTTTAACACTTTGCTTTAACAGAGCATCAGAGTTTAATTCTATGTCAAAGAGAAATTGAGCTTCCTGGGATCTTCTGCTGTGAGGTTTCCTTCCTTTACCTTCTTTCATATTGGTGACCATGTTTCTGTGTTTCTGTGTGTAACACATCTTTAAGCATCTTTTGCAGGGCAGGATGAGTGGCAACGAATTCTTTCAGTTTCTGTTTGCTATGAAAAGTCTTAATTTCACCTTCATTCGCAAATGAGAGCTTTGCAGGATATAGTATTCTGGGCTGGCAGTTTTTCTCTCTTAGTACCTGGGCTATGTCTCGCCATTCCCTTCTAGCTTGTAGGGTTTCTGATGAGAAGTCTGCTGTGAGTCTAATTGGAGATCCTCTGAGAGTAATCTGACGTTTCTCTCTTGCACATTTTAGGATCTTTTCTTTATGTTTCACTGTGGTAAGTTTGATTACAATGTGTCGTGGTGAGGATCTCTTTTGGTCATGTTTATTAGGGGTTCTATAAGCTTCCTGTACTAAGATGCCTCTGTCCTTCTCCAAACCTGGGAAATTTTCTGCTAGTATCTCACTGAAAATGCCTTCTAATCCTTTCTTCCTCTCCATGCCTTCAGGAACTCCTAGAACCCGAATATTAGGTTTTTTAATAGTATCCTGTAGATTCCCGACAATATTTTTTAGATTTCTAATTTCTTCTTCTTTTCTTTGGTTTGCCTCTTTCCTTTCCTGTTCTCTGTCTTCTAAGTCTGATATTCTCTCTTCTGCTTTGCCCATTCTGTTTTTAAGGCTCTCTAATGTGTTTGTCATTTGATCTATTGAGTTCTTCATTTCATTGTGGTTTTTTGTCACTATCACAGTTTCATGTTCTACTAGTTGTTTCATTTCATTTTGATTCCTCCTTAATATTTCACTTTCACGACAGAGATTTTCTGTCTTGTCCATGAAGGATTTCTGTAGTTCAAGAATTTGTTTTTGAGAACTTCTTAATGTTCTTATCAATTTTTTGAGATCTGCTTCTTGGATTTCTTCTATCTCATCATCTTCATAATCTTGAATTGGGGTGTCTTTTTCATTTGGGGGCGTCATAGTGTCTTCCTTGTTCTTGTTACCTCGGTTTTTGCGTTTGTTGTATGGCATGTTGGAGATATTTGGTTTCTTCACTGTGGTGTTTTTTCTTGTTACACTATGGCTCTATATTAAGTGGACTGTCTGCTTTTAGTGGAGCCTTAGAGGCTTGAGATAAGTGTGGACTGAGAGCTGTGTTTGGTTCCTCAGGGTTGAGGGTATGTCAAAGATGACACTCCCAGGTTAGGCGTGGTAAATCTCTCTTTCTTTTTTTTTTTTATTCAAAAGGGAAGTAATTCCGCACAGCTGAACATAATTGGAGGTAGTTAGCAGGCGAATGATATACCCACAGGAGCCAGAGATCGGAAGCTCTTTCCCAAGGACCACACAGGGATTCTGTGCTGCCCTCAGTGTGGGCTCCAATTCTCCTGCAGTCTCCCACTGGGTTGCCAAGTTAGATGCTAATCTCCTGTTATTTTACCCCCCCCCCCCAGAGTCAGGTTTTTCTGCTAGGCTCAGGGCTGGTGCAGACCTGAGGTCGCCCTGCTTATGACGTATGTCCAAAATGGCGCCTGCTCTTTGTCTTGCTCGCCTTGGAGGGGTGAGCGGAGAGAGAGAAACTTGTGTCCGTATCGGTCACTTTTTTTTTTTCTTCCTCTCTCTCTTCTAGTTAGCCTGGTGAACTTTTCCCCACGGAGTTTCAAGCCTCGTTCCCTCTAGTCTCCTCTTTCCGCTTGCCTGCTGGTGTCTTGGGCTATTGAGGTTCGGCTCACCTCGCGTTCCAGCGCTGGTGTGTTGAGTCTGCCGCTGGTGTCCCGAACTTGGGCTTCCACGCTATCCACGCAGGTCCACTGTGAATCACTAGTTCCGGAAGAGTTTCCGCTGCTGTTTCTTCCCCTACTCTTCCTTGACCCTGCAGTATCTCCACTTTTATTAACCTGTGTGTCTTGCTGAACTATCAATGTGCTCCCTTCCTATTCCGCCATCTTGCCGCTCCTCGGAGCTAAATTATAATTTACATAATTTAAACAGTTATTTAATAAAATTCAGCATCCAGTCATAAAAAAATCAATTGTCAGAAAAATAATCCAAAAGAGATGTCCTTATACTCATAAGATTGTCTTTAAAAGCTACAACAAACTACTTAACACAGGATCATAGAAAACTATCTCCTTCCAATTCCAGACAAGGCTGCCTCTTCTCTTCATCTCCAAGATTGTACCGGAGCAGTATTCAGAGAAGTGAAATGACAAAAAAGAAATATCAGGTATAAGAATCAACTTTAAGCAGTAGAACTCTCAGTATATGTGGATGACACAATTATATATAGATAGATTATTCAGTACACTCCAGAAACAAATACAAACCAATAAGTGAATTTAGCAAATTACTGTGTAGAAGATAATCTACTGGATCAGATTGCTAATTATGAGCAAGAAGCAAATAGAAACTGTCAATGGACAAAAATAGATTATGAAAAGTATAACTACAAGAGAAATGAATGAAAATGGTTCAATTATGTAGTATCGTCTAAAAATCTGTCCCAGTTTTTTTTATATAAAGTGAACAAATTTCATGTATTTTGTCTTTTCAGATTTAGGAGAATACTGACACTTCTCATCAACCCTCCCTCACACTCACACTCCTACCTTTCCTCCTCCTTCCTTTCTTACTTTTCTCTTACAATGAGTAAATTTTAGCTTATTTTGTAATCATAATCTTAACCCTCCACTAACAAAAGAAGTCAACAAATAATATGAAGAATAAACCACTTTCCTCAACAATGGAAAAGGGAATGAAACATAAACAAACTCAAAATGTCAATTTCATTCGTTTCCTTTGATCTGTGGTAACTAACAGAGCACAAAAAACGTAAAATATTTGTCCCTATTTTCAACAAAAGTAATGAGAGGAAAACAAAGAAAACAGAAAGTATGTTATATTCATATGGAAATAATAGAAATTATACATGAACGATTGCAGATATTATACTGGTATCACTTACTATGTTTCATTGTCGTATGTGTCTGTTTTCAAGCTAGCATCATGCTGTCCTGCATACTATGATTTTGCATTGTGTTTTTTTCCCAATAAATACTTTAATTTACATCAACTTTATGCAATTCATAAATACAAATTTATGAACATAGTGATTCTTCCCACCATACCCTCTTTCCCACATGCAATCCCAAACTTGTTTTTCCTCCTTCTATTCTCATTCTCATTTTTTTACTAAGATCTATTTTCTTATTAATTTTAAAAATGTTATTATGTTACACAGGTTTCATGTGCCTAATATATATATACACACACACATATGTATGTATTAGGGAACATAATGACACTTCCCCCACTACCTTATCTATTGTCACTTAACTATACACATAAGATTTAAGAGTCATAAAATTATGCAATCTTTAAAAATTCCTCAATTCATCATACTTTTTAAAAGATCCAACAGAAAAATGTTCTGAGAATAATGAAAAACAAAAACAAACAACAACAACAACAAAACCCCACAAATTCCCAGGAATCAACCAACAGACTGTAAATTGTAACTCATCTAAAGTAGGTTATTACCCGTCGGTGCCGCGGCTCAATAGGCTAATCCTCTGCCTAGTGGTGCCAGGTTCTAGTCCCAGTCGGGGTGCTGGATTCTGTCCCGGTTGCCCGTCTTTCAGGCCAGCTCTCTGCTGTGGCCCGGGAGTGCAGTGGAGGATGGCTCAAGTGCTTGGGCCCTGCACCCCATGGGAGACCAGGAGAAGCACCTGGCTCCTGGCTTTGGATCAGTGCGGTGCGCCGGCCGCAACACGCCGGCCACGGCGGCCATTGGAGGGTGAACCAACGGAAAAGGAAGACCTTTCTCTCTGTCTCTCGCTCTCTCTCACTGTCCATTCTGCCTGTAAAAAAAAATAAATAAAGTAAGTTATTAAAACTCCAGATCCAGGAACCCCTGCAGGAACATGAAAGCAGCAGCAACCATGGCCAACAGGAGAGCCAGGGCCCTGGACTACTAGGCTCTAGACTTGAGTTCCAGCCATGCCTCTCAATCTGCTGACTTGGTACAATCTCAAGTGATCGCATAGCCTGCTATTGATAATGCTGATTGGCTATGGCCTGGTGTCAGCATGCATGCTCAAGGGCTTCTCAAACTGTCCAATCAGGTGCCTGGGTAACTACAAATCATAATGCCCAAGATCTTTACGTCACAGTGGTATCCATGCTACACAGACGAGAGGGGTCTGTGGTAGTTCAGACTCTGCCACCGTGTGAAGAGGAAGCCAAATAACTTGGAAGCTGGACATGGTGAGTTATGTGGGGTCAGTTGTCCCATGAAGGGGTAGGTGGAGTGGGCAGACTGACGGAAACAGGCTGTAGGGAATCTGGACTTTTCCATGGTCAGCTCTGGAATTTGGGAACCTCAGTCTGCCACTCCGGCAGCTTTTCCCTGTCCCTGCACCTGCTGAGTGAAGACTAGGCCAGCCAAAGGACTCCCCATGACCTGTCCATACCCCTTGCACAGCAACTTCAGCCTAGCCCTGGGGCCTCAGCAGCTTTGTGTCCAATGAACTCTACCTGATTTAACTGCATGGAGCCTCCAGTGCAATTTTAGTTAGAGAAGGGAAGAGGAGACTTCATTGCCTTGTTTATAATACCAACATCCCATCTTGAGAATGTTCATACCACAAAAAGCATGGTGTGGCCAACAAGATATTCATGTGTGCTCTTTATCATGTTGAGAAAGTTTCGTTCAATCCCATGTCTTTGTGATGAATGTCAGATTGTGTCATATGGATTTTCAGTATTTATTCATGTGATTGTGAGTCTTTTGATTTTGTTAAGTAATTATTTGCATTTATTGATTTCTGAGTATTAAGGCAACCTTGTGATCCTGTGATAACTTATTTAGTCATTCTCTATGATTTTTTAATATATTTTATTTGTTTCCTGTTTCTGCTTGAACAGAGTATTTGGTGGGGAAAAATATAAAATGTATTCTTACAGTTCTAGAGTCCATAAGTCCAAACTCTGTATCATTAGGTGAAAATTGAGGTGCTAACAGATCCCCCTCCCTCCAGGGATGCTAGTAGAGCAACCATTTCCTTGTGCTTCTGGTGTGGCTGGCATTACTGGGCTCTTGGTCAAATCACTACAACCTTCCAGGCCAAGATCTCCATAAATCTTCCTTCTGTGGCTTCACAACCCCTTCTCATCCATCCTTAGTGAATCTATCTCTGGGATCTTTCCATAAGGGAACTCTGGTGGCAAGAGTACGCCTGTGTCATACAAGATGTTCTCTCCAGATTAAAATCTTTAATTTAGTCACACATGCAGACATCTATTTTCTTCTGTAATGAAACATTTACAGACAGCAGGGATTAGGGTGTGGCATTTTGGAGTCCATTGTAAGCATAGAATTCATGAGATTTAATTTATATATTTTTTGTCACTACCACATAGTAACTGAATTACCTCACACAAGTGTTAAAGTTTCTATTCTTGGACAACAAATGTTAACTGCAAATGTCTCACTTCATTTTTAAAGCCTTCAGAATTTTTGATCAACCTTATTATTTAGGTTTGCTGTGCTTCTCATAAATAAATGGTTTCAACATTATCAAGTGCATGCCCTCACAACCCCTTCAATATGACCAATTTTTTAATGATTTTATTTATTTATTTGAGAGGTAGAGTTACGGCGGGGAGGGGGGAGGGTGGAAAGAAAGAGAGAAAGGTCTTCCATCCACTGGTTCACTCCCCAAATGGCCACAATGGCTAGAGTTGAGCCAATCAGAAATCAGGATCCAGGAGCTTCTTCTGGATCTCACAAGTAGGTTAACGGGCCCAAGCATTTCAGCCATCTTTTACTACTTTCCCTCACCCTAGCAGAGCTGGATTGGAAGAGGAGCAACTGGGATTACAAATGGCATCCATATGTGATGCCAGAGCAGCAGGCAGAATCTTAACCAATTATACCAAAGTGCCAGGCCAATGTGATGTAATTATAAAGCCAGTTCTTATTGAGGAAGCAGATACAAAATAAATAACAGAATGAATCCTGTTTTTAAAAATTTTAGGGGCCGGCATTGTGGTATAGTGGGTAAAGACGCTGCCTGCAGTGCCGGCATCCCATATGGGTACCGGTTCAAGTCCCAGCTTCTTCCCTGTAAATCAGCTCTCTACTATGGCCTGGAAAAATAGTAGAAGATGGCCCTGCATCCGCATGAAAAGACATGAAAAAAGCTCCTGGCTCCTGGATCTGCACAGTTCTGGCTGTTGCCGCCAACTGGGGAGTGAATCAACAGATGGAAGACCTCTCTCTCTCTGCCTCTCCTTCTCTCTCTTTTCAACTCTGACTTTCAAATAAATAAATAAATAAATAAATAAATTTAGTTTGATGGCATTAAATATGAAATTATATTTCCAGAAAAAATAAAATAAATGAAATGCTATAGATATTCATAGAATTTTGGACTCTTCAAATATGTCTGAGTACAGATTTTAACCTGTTAGATTATTCTGAAATAGGAATTTCACAGATACCACAACATGAAGACAAACAAAAGAATGTATTTTGATGTCTTTACCACTGTTTTCTGATTATTGTTGAAAGCAGTTTCTCGCATCTTTATTTTTTTTATCAAAAGCAGAAGAGCCATAAATCTTTAATGATATACATCACTTTTCAGCAACAAGCTATATTTTTAAAATGTTCAAATATTGCAGATAAACACAGAAAAATAATTTATGGACAATTAGGTATAGAAAGTAAGTAGAGGAAGATACCAAAACATAGATAAATGTATTTTATTTTTTATTTTAAAGCTTTTATTTAATGAATGCAATTTTCATATGTATAACTTTAGGAATATAGTGGTTTTTCCTCCCATGCCACCATCCAATCCCAACTCCAGTCTCACCTTCTACTCTCTCTCCCAACCCATTCTTCATTAAGACTCATTTTAATTAACATTATATACAGAAGACCATTTATACTAAGTAAAGCTTTCAACAGTTTGCAGATAAGTGCACACACACACACACCCAGAAAACGTAGAAAGTACTGTTTGAGACCACCTTTTACAGTTAATTTTCATAGTACAATGCACTAAGGATGAAGGTCTTACATGAGGAGTAAGTGCACAGTGACTTCTGTTTTTAATTTAACAATTAACACTTTTATTTATGACATCAGTGATCACCCTAGGTTCATGCCATGAGCTGCGAAGGATATGGAAGCCTTTTCTGACCACAAACTCTGTCAGTATTTAGACAAGGCCATAAGCAATGTTGAAGTTCTCTCCTTCCTTCAAAGCACATCCTTCTTTGATGGTCCTTGCTTTCCACTGGTGTCTCATTCACAGAGATCCTTCAATACATATATTTTCAAAATTCTATCTATTTGTCTATCTATCTATGTATACATCTATCAACCTGTTATTATATTTTGGGAAGGAAAGAGCTATACCTTGTCAAAATCCTATGATGGCCAGGGCTAGACCATTCCAAAGTCAGGACCTCAGAATTCACTCAGTATTCCCATTCACGTGGAGGAAATCCAAGCATATGAGTCATCACCAGCTGCCTCCTAGAATGCACATCACCAGAAAGCTGGAATCAGAAGGGGAGCTGAGACTCAAGCGTGCACATTCTGATATGGGATGTGGGTGTTCTCAGTGGTGCCTTAACCACTATCTCAAATTCTCAACTCCTCTGCCTACTGTAAATATGCCTTTCTGAACAACAGCCTAATTTTTATCATATATGAAATACATTATCAAATACTAATATATATGCCTTTGTAATTTTGACTGAAAACAAGTTACATGTAATTAATAACCTAGAATAATAGGCAAGTCTTTATTTATTTGTATAGAGCATTTTTAAAAATAGTTCCATTGTATAATAAACTAATGAATTCCACTCAGCCTAATCCATGGAATTCAAATTACATAAACTTCAAGCAATGCATGTATTTCTTAAAGTCATAATCAAAGCTTTATCATGAATCCCCAGCCAATTAGGAAAACATTCTGTATAGATAGCAAACATAAAATTAAAAAACAAAAATAAAATTACATATCTTTTTAAAAAAACAAGAATACTTACTTCTATTATAAATATAGTATGGTGTGGGCATTTGGTACACCAGTTAAGATGCTGCTTCTGACCCTTATATCCCATTTTAGAGTGCCTGGATTTGATTCCTGATTCCATTCCTGACTCCAGCATCCTGATAATGCATTCCTTGTGAGGCAACATGTGGTGGTCCAAGTAACTGAGTCACTGTCATGCGTGAGGGACCTTGGCTCCTAGTCTGGCCCAGTCCAGTCCTGATTGCTAGTCTTTTGTGTTGACAAACACCAGATGGGGCACATGCTGTCTCTGTTTCTCTTTCAAAAATTTAAAAATAAATAAAAAAATAAAATGAATTAACTATAACACCAATAAACAATCCAAGGAAAACTCAGTCATAAATAATATTAGAAAATAAAATAGGGGACATTTAAAATAAGAAATCTGTTATTAAAACCAGAAGAATAAATATATTCTCTAATGTTCAGGAGATGATACAGAACAAGAGAAACAAAGAATGAAACAAAGCATAAATAAAATTAACCAAGGTAAAATAAAATTACTAAGTTGGCAATGCAAATATATTGGTAGATACTGAATTACATGACTCTAAGTTTTCCAAAGAAAATCATACACTGATGTGGAAAAAACTCAAGACAAACTTCAAGATTTATTTTTTCTGTTTTATGCATTCTCCTAAAACTCAACATTAGAATTTTCATAATGAAATAATTGTTTTATAAGCAAAATACAAAAGGACAACATGAACTCAACTCAGTAGAAAGAGAACAAAGTTATTGAAAGACTGGAAGAGACAATTCTCACAAGAAGACATAGAAATGCTCAACAGGCATATGCAAACATGCTTAGCATCAAAAGGGAAATGGAACTAAAATCACAAGCAGATATCTCAAACCTGATAAAATGGCTATTTTCAAAAGAAAAAAGAAAATGCTGGTTAAGATATGGAGAAAAAGGTAAAGTAAAAAAGTAAAGTAAAAAAGTAGATGAAGAAGCCTGTTGTGGGAAATAGTATGTGAGACTCAAAAACATTAAAAATAGAGCCACCAGCTGACGCCACGGCTCACTAGGCTAATCCTCCACCTGCAGCGTCAGCACTCTGGGTTCTAGTCTTGGTCGGGGCACCAGATCCTGTTCCGGTAGTTCCTCTTCCAGTCCAGCTATCTGCTGTGGCCCGGGGAGGCAGTGGAGGATGGTCCAAGTGTTTGGGCCCTAAACCCGCATAGGAGACAAGGAGGAAGCACTTGGCTCCTGACTTCGGATCAGCATAGCTCTGGCCATAGTGGCCATTGCGGGGTGAACCAACGGAAGGAAGACCTTTCTCTCTGTTTCTCTCTCTCTCACTGTCTAACTCTGCTTGGCAAAAAAAAAAAAAAAAATAGAACCACCAATAATTTTGACAAATATTAATGAATATCAACTGACACACATTTTAAAAGTGAGAATATCAATCGTGTTGCAGCAATTCACTCAGATATTTAAGGTTACGGCTTAGGGACAAGTTTTTTGCAACACAGAATTAAAACCAACTGTGTGACATTGGGAAACAACAAGTCATCATTTAACAGATGGGTTGGCATAAAATGCATCAGATCCTCCCAGAGTGAAAATAATATAGATTTGACAATTGTATTTTTTATTTAGTGTCCTATTCTCACTCAGGTGTGTACTCAGTATACCAGATTTAAAAATACATAAATAATAAAATTTTTTTTGACAGGCAGAGTGGACAGTGAGAGAGAGAGACAGAGAGAAAGGTCTTCCTTTTGCCGTTGGTTCACCCTCTATGGCCACCGCAGTAGCGCGCTGCAGCCGGCGCACCGCGCTGATCCGATGGCAGGAGCCAGGTGCTTCTCCTGGTCTCCCATGGGGTGCAGGGCCCAAGGACTTGGGCCATCCTCCACTGCACTCCCTGGCCACAGCAGAGAGCTGGCCTGGAAGAGGGGCAACCGGGACAGGATCGGTGCCCCGACCGGGACTAGAATCCGGTGTGCCGGTGCCGCAAGGCGGAGGATTAGCCTAGTGAGCCGCGGTGCCGGCCTAGAAATGGTTTTAAGTGTAATATAGCATAATATAATCTGATATACATTCAGCTAAAGCAGGTGTATATTGGATATAACTTTTCTTAACAGTACTGAGAGTAATTTTTATTACCACAACAACAAAGAAAGAAATATGAATTGTAATAAAAGGCAAAGATACCTGCAATAAACACTGGGTTGTTTAAAAGCCCATCAGGAGACAGGTTTCATACTGAGTTGGCTTTCAGTACTTTCACAGGCTGTTACTATTGTTTAAGAATGTTGGTACAATAAGCGCTAGGATTCCCTAAAAAATCCTAGGCTAAATAGATGAAATTTCTTACTGTAGATGATTAGCTCATGCTAACTTTGCAAGTTCATCAAAGCTAAGAACTTGTTTTCTTTTTTTTATTTTTAAACTTTTATTTAGTAAATATAATTTCCAAAATACAGTTTATGGATTACAATGTCTCCCCCCCCCATAACATCCCTCCCACCTGCACCCCTCCCATCTCCCACTTCCTCTCCCTTCCATTCACATCAAGATTCATTTTCAATTGTCTTTATATACAGAAGATCAATTTAGTATATATTAAGTAAAGGTTTCAACAGTTTGCTCTCACATAGCAACACCAAGTGAACAATACTGTTGGAGTACTAGTTATATCATTAAATCACAATGTACAGCACATTAAGGACAGAGATCCTACATGATTTTTTAAAGAATTGATTAATTTTCTATGTAATTTCCAATTTAACACCGTTTTTTTTTTTCATTTTCAATTCTCTTTATATACAGAAGATCGATTCAGTATATACTAAGTAAAGATTTCATCAGTTTTCACCCACACAGAAGCACAAAGTGTAAAAATACTGTTTCAGTACTAGTTATAGCATCACTTCACATTGGATAACACATTAAGGACAGGTCCCACATGAGACATAAGTACACAATGACTCCTGTTGTTGATTTAACAATTTGACACTCTTGTTTATGGCATCAGTAATCTCCCTAGGCTCTGGTTAAGAGTTGCCAAGGCTATGGAAGCCTTTAGGGTTTGCTGACTTTGATCTTATTCCGACAGGATCATAGTCAAAATGGAAGTTCTCTCCTCCCTTCAGAGAAAGGTACCTCCTTCTTTGATGGCCCCATTCTTTCCACTGGGATCTCACTCACAGAGATCTTTCATTTAGGTCTTCTTTTTTTTTTTTGACAGAGTGTCTTGGTTTTCCATGCCTAAAATACTGTCATGGGCTCTTGAGCCAGATCCAAATGCCTTGAGGGCTGATTCTGAGGCCAGAGTGTTATTTAGGACATCTGCCATTCTATGAGTCTGCTGTGTCTCCCACTTCCCATGTTGGATCGTTCTCTCCCTTTTTGGTTCTATCAGTTAGTATTAGAGAACTTTTTTTCTATTACGTCTTTTGCTCAGTGGGGTAGTTGTGGAACTAACATGGAATGGTAGTTTTTTTTTTTCTCACAGCTTAAGAGTAATTTTGGCATGATCTCTAAACCCTGAGATATTAGGAAGGTGCTTGTATAATAGTCCATCACCTGCCCAAATCCTTTCTAACAATGTAGTCTGACCTCCACACAACATTGTGCAAGAATAATTACCATTGTTGGGAAAAAACCCTGTGGAAAAGAATTCAGAATTCATCCTGGAGTTGCCAACCTCTATCTATACATGAGGACTCCAAAAGGTTTATGAAAAACTGGATTGAAAGATAAAATGAATTTTCCATAAACTTTTGAAAGTCCACTCGTGTATCAAAATATCAGGTTGCATGTCTTGAATATGAACAAATGTTGTCAGTTATATTCCAATAATCTTGAAAAATTAGCCTATGATAAAATATAAATTAAAAATAAGTTAGGAATCTAAGTTTTACTTTATATCTTTGGGATTGGGAAAGTTATAGAACAGAGGAGTCATTGTGTACTATCCCATGTGGGATCTGTCCTTAATGTGTTGTCTAATGTGAAGTGATGCTATAACTAGTACTGACACAGTATTTTTACACTTTGTGTTTCTGTGTGGATACAAACTGATGAAATCTTTACTAATTATATACTGAATCGATCTTCTGTATATAAAGATAATTGGAAATGAAAAAAAAACCTGGTGTTAAATTGGAAATGGCATAGAAAATTAATTTAAAAAAATATTATGTAAATTGATGGCTCTGATAGGTCTAAGAGTCAAAGGGATCACACAAACAAGACAAGTGTCTGCTAATACTAACTGATAGAATCAAAAAGGGAAAGAATGATCCAACATGGGAAGCGGGATACACAGCAGACTCATAGAATGGCAGACGTCCTAAACAACACTCTGGCCTCAGAATCAGCCCTTAAGGCATTCGGATCTGGCTGAAGAGCCCATGAGAGCATTGTAGGCATGGAAAGCCAAGATACCATGGAAAAGAAAAAAAAAAGAAGACCTAAATGAAAGATCTCTGTGAGTGAGATCCCAGTGGAAAGAATGGGGCCATCAAAGAAGGAGGTACCTTTCTCTGAAGGGAGGAGAGAACTTCCACTTTGACTATGACCCTATCGGAATAAGATCAAAGTCAGCGAACTCTAAAGGCTTCCATAGCCCTGGCAACTCATGACTAGAGCCTAGGGAGATTACTGACGACATGAACAGGAGTGTCAAATTGTTAAGTCAGCAACAGGAGTCACTGTGTACTTACATCCCATGTGGGATCTGTCCTTAATGTGTTGTCTAATGTGTAGTGATGCTATAACTAGTACTGAAACAGTATTTTTATACTTTGTGTTTCTGCGTGGGTACAAACTGATGAGATCTTTACTAATTATATACTGAATTGATCTTCTGTATATAAAGAGAATTGGAAATGAAAAAAAAAAACCTGGTGTTAAATTGGAAACGGCATAGAAAATTAATTAATTTTTAAAAAAAATATTATGTAGGATCTCTGTCTTTAATGTGTTGTACACTCTTATTTAATGCTATAACTAGTACTCCAACAGTATTTTTTTTTTCACTTTGTGTTGCTATATGGGGGCAAACTGTTGAAATCGTTACCTAATATATACTAAACTGATCTTCTGTATATCAAGAGAATTGAAAATGAATCTTGATGTGATTGGAAGGGAAGAGGGAGCGGGAAAGGGGAGGGTTGTGGGTGGGAGGGAAGTTTTAGGAGGGGGGAAGCCATTGTAACCCATAAGCTGTACTTTGGAAATTTATATTCATTAAATAAAAGTTTAATAATAAAAAATATTATGTAGGATCTCTGTCTTTAATGTGCTGTACACTCTTATTTAATGCTATAACTAGTACTCCAACAGTATTTTTTTCACTTTGTGTTGCTATATGGGGGCAAACTGTTGAAATCTTTACCTAATATATACTAAACTGATCTTCTGTATATAAAGAGAATTGAAAATGAATCTTGATGTGAATGGAAGGGGAGAGGGAGCGGGAAAGGGGAGGGTTGCGGGTGGGAGGGAAGTTTGGGGGGGGGAGCCATTGTAATCCATAAGCTGTACTTTGGAAATTTATACTCATTAAATAGAAATTTAATAAATGAAAAAAAAAACACTCATAATTGTGACTAGCTAAGCTTTCTATTTTGAAAGTTAAAAGACAGATGACAGCCGGACAAGGTAATGTGTAAGGACAAAGATGACATCCCAGTACCAAATTATAGAGTCCTCCTGACCCCTAAGACCTGGACCAAAAACCTTGATCATAATAAAATGGTTTGTTGTTTGCTTGCCTAGTTGCTAACACTGTTGTTGGAAACAGAAAATGGAGTCAGACCCCCAGAAAGAACTATGCTGAGAAGTCAAGGTCTGCACACTGAGACCCTGCTTGCGACAGAATCAGAAAACTCTGGGGGATTAAGAACAACCCTAGGAAGAAAAAAGGGTCCAACGACCCAATAAACAACAGCTCCTCACCTGGGTGAATGCTCCCACCAGCAGCCAGATTCTCCCAACCGCACAATCAGGGAAGCAGAGACCTCTGCACACAGCTCCCTAAGGATGGCTCTCAGGCTGACAAGTCTCTATGAGGACGTACAGGAAGCCTGGATTCTCAGGTGCCATTCCAGGCCCAGAGTGGGTGAAGGAAATGAGGAACCAGCAGTGAGACAGGGCCCAGGCCTAACATCTGGGAGCTCTTTGAGTCCTGCCAGGCTTTTCCATCAACTTCTGCCAACTTCGCCTTCCCCCTCCCCGCACTCCCTGTGCCCCAGACTCACCATTGCCAGGTGTCCTGCGGTGAAGGAAGAGCAGAAAACAGTGGACACTGGTTACCTCTGGAGTTTCCCAGCCACAAAACCTCCTCCCTGGACCTCTCAGTGGAAACTGGAAGACTACTCTGGCGCCAACATTCTGCATGATTGTGTATTGTTCACGCACTCATCCGTGATTGGACAGTTTGGATAGCTGTGAGCACATACAATGTCATAAAGAGTGCAGCCAATCAGCATCCTCCGTAGGGCAGACCCGTACCTTCAGGGCAGACAGGTGGGAAAGCAGAGTTGAATCCTAGGTTCAGTTTCCAAGCTGTGTCCTCCAGGGCTCCCACCTCCCAGCTGCGGGAGGGATTTTCACCTGCTGGTCCTGCCTCCTTCTGGGCTCCCTTCTCCCTCCTGGGTCTGTGCTCCTGAGAGGATCCTTCCTGGCAGTTGCACCAGCCTACTTCTGGTCAGTTACAATTTAGTGGCTGTTTCTCAACTTCTGAGCCTTTCTTTTTCATGATATATTGACACGTTTTTCTTTTGAGTCATCTGTTTCTGTTTTGATTTGAAGAATATAGAAAGTTGTCACATATTTTAGTCCTTTTTTCCATTTCTCTTGCAGGTTTTCTTGCTAGTATGCCTATTGCCCTTTAATATTGTTTTCTAATAGTTCCTCATTGCACTTGGTAATCTAGTTTATTTTATGTATTTTGTGTATTATTTATATATTGATCTTTCCAGTACTCTCATCATCAACTGTATTTATTTTTAGATTTCATGGATTATCTCTCCATATAAACATCATCCAATATATTCACATTTTGTTACTTAGAAATTAGTCTCTGTGCCTTAGAGTTTCTCTTTCTGTTTTCTCTCTCTTACTCATGTACTGGAAATTTGAAGCACGATAGTGCCGGTATTGAGGTCTAGGCTTACTCCTAGTATGGTTAGGGGGCATACAATGGTCATGTATTTGTTGTATTGTTTTTTATACATTCATTTCAAACTTGATCAGAGTAAGAAATTCACTGGATTTATTTATTTTTTGTTCTGCTAGCAGGTTATTTTTTTACTAGATGCTGAATCATATTAAATGTTTTACAATGTGTAATCTAAATGATTATGAGATATTCTTCTTGTAATTTTTACCTACCTGGATGACTTGTCTGAGAACCTTAACCATCAGTACATTTTTAAATTATCTCTTTCTTGCTATTGATATGTTTTCTTATGTAATTTGATTTATGACATTAATATTTTGCTTAAGATACCTATAGCTTGGCTTATTAAATGGATGCTTTTAAATAACTTGATTTTTGTTTCCTGTTGTGGTATACTTACATCAACATCCATGTAATACCGGTTTCCCAAAAGAAATTTTAAAATGTTCTCTTCCTTTTTTACTTTGTGTAGGTCTGGGAAATGTAGATTTATTTTTCTTCCTTAAAAGTTTAGAGTATTCTGTGAGCCTGGACATGAAATTTTGATTCTGTTTTTTTTTTCTTGCTTGGTTCTTTGGAATTCTCAAAATGTGACTCAACTTTCTGGGTTTATATAGGGGTTTTCCTGTTTTATGTTATGCTTGTGTTTTGTAAATTTAATTTTCAAAATATGGTGGATTTTGATCTTTGTAGTCAAATTTTTACTTTTAAGAATTTCAAACATTTCTCCTAGTATCTCTATAAAACAATGATTCTGTTTTACTTACTGAAACTAGTCATTTGTGTTATTTTCCCTTTGTTTCCTTAATTTCCTTTACTAATCATTTATTAAATTTGTTAACATTTTTGTAAAAAAAAATCATTGGATCCTGCTTTACTTGTCATACTTCATGGGCTATACATGTCTCCATTTTGGTTCCTGACACCACCTGTCTGATTGATAAATTTATGCATTAACCATTCTATACACTTATATACCCAGATGATCACAGTCCATTAACCCCCTTTCCATGTCTACAAAAGGACTATGGCCCCTCAAAATATGTCACATCCTCATTAAGCCATGTCACTCCTGCTTTCTTTTAGAAGTAGTACTGATGATTTCTGAATCGTCAGCTTATAAATCAGTCTTTCATAACACATAGAACATATTGTGACCATTTGTGGAGTGAACCAATGGATGGAGGATCTCTCTCTCTCTCTCTCTCACTCTCTCTCTCTCCCTGCCTCTCTGAAATGCTGCTTTTCAAATAAAATAAATAAATCTTTAACAAAATTTTAAAAAGGTAGTTTGGAAGATTAAGCTAAGATGTTAAAGTTTAGAATGGATATTCTGCATATGAGTTAACAGGGAAATAATATTTCTAATTCTTTTTAAATTTAAAAAAAATTTAAACTTTTATTTAATGAGTATAAATTTCCAAAGTACAGCTTATGGATTACAATGGCTCTCCCCCCCCCAAACTTCCCTCCCACCCGCAACCCTCCCCTTTCCCGCTCCCTCTCCCCTTCCATTCACATCAAGATTCATTTTCAATTCTCTTTATATACAGAAGATCAGTTTAGTATATATTAGGTAAAGATTTCAATAGTTTGCCCCCACATAATAACACAAAGTGAAAAATACTATTGGAGTACTAGAAAATTAATCAATTTTTAAAAATTATCATGGAGGATCTCTGTCCTTAATGTGCTGTACATTGTGATTTAATGCTATAATATCTCTAATTCTAAACCATATCACCAAGCTATAAAAATTAGAACTGATATTTGTTAAAAATTCTCCTCAAATATTCTATCTTGATTAACTATGATATTAAAATTATCTTCAAAGCAGTGAGTATGAAACATTGTTCAATACATGTTTTTAAAAAAACCTGAACAGCTATCTGTAAATGGTATTTGGAGATAGTTCTATCATACTATTTACCCAAATATTACCAATTTTGAATTTATGTCTATATAAATAAACCTAAGAACAATTAGAAAATTTAAGTAGAAATTGTTCAGGTGGGACCAGGAAGCAACATTTTTAAGCTTTCCAAATGATTCTAATTAGCATCTTGAGACCCACATCCATAGTTGTCTCTAGTTATTTCTGACAAGTGGTTTGAATGGGATTTAGAGGTGCTGAGATTCCAGCCTTGATACCGGATAGGTAGGGAGGCAGAAAGGAAGCAGGCCCTGTAGTCAAAACCCCAATAGGAACATTGAAACACTGAAGATGGCCATATATACCAAACATTTACTGGAGTCAAGAATCTTGATATCACTTACTTATTAATTCTACTTGAAATCTACATTATAAGGAAATAATTTAAAGATAGTATAACACTTTTTTTGACAGGCAGAGTGGATAGTGAGAGAGAGAGAGAGACAGAGAGAAAGGTCTTCGTTTTTGCCGTTGGTTCACCCTCCAATGGCCGCTGCGGCCGGCGCGCTGTGGCCAGCGGCATCGCGCTGATCCGAAGCCAGGAGCCAGGTGCTTCTCCTGGTCTCCCATGCAGGTGCAGGGCCCAAGGACTTGGACCATCCTCCACTGCCTTCCCGGGCCATAGCAGAGAGCTGGCCTGGAAGAGGGGCAACCGGGATAGAATCTGGCGCCCCAACTGGGACTAGAACCCGGTGTGCTGGCGCCGCAAGGCTGAGGATTAGCCTGTTGAGCCACGGCGCCGGCCAGTATAACACCTTAATGCAGATATTCATTATACATTTATGTGTAACAGCTAAAAACTGAAAACAATGTGGGTAAAAGACTAAGTATACTGTGGTATATTTAGGGGACAGAAATACAGGAAGTTTTTGAAATGCCTAATGAATTTACAATTACTTGTAAAATTTTAACATACTATAAGGAATCCACACATTTTCCTACTATGATAATTCTACAAAAGTCAACCTATACAAATGCGCACACACATTTTCTTCATAAACTAGATATATATTTTCTACATATGAGTATAAATATGTAGTCTAAACTACATATAATTTAAATAATTTAATCATGAATAAAATAGATGGGATTATTTACATGATAAGTTTTGGGAAAAAAAGGCAAAAATAAACTAACTGCCTAGGAAGACTGATGGGTTTCACCTCAGCTATTGTGCATGCTCTTACCTCCTCACCCAGACTCTCTTTTATATTTTGCCAATCATAACTCCCTCAGGGAAGTCTTCCCTTGACTAGACTCAGTTCATTCGCCCTGTGCTTTCACATCATCACATGCTTCCTCTCTGCTAACTTAGAAGAACAGCAGCTTTCTCTCAAGACACAATGAACCAAGATTGAGAGTTAACACTCCTGTGGCTATTGTGCACTGTATTCTTGAATCAAATTGGACTACCAAAAGCATACATACATGCACTTTATCACTTTAATCTCATGCAAATCTGATTTGCCAAGATACATGTCAACACTGTTTACTTTTTCCTCATGAATTCTTTTCAGAATGAAATTTGAAATTGTATTTCTTGTAACAAATAAAAATGTAGCAGCATCCTTATATATAGTTTAAAGGCCACTTGAACACTTACTACAAGAATACAGGGTATAAAATGTATAGAAAGCTTTAGTTTGTTATAAGGACTGATGAGCATTTTATTTTGTGATAATAAGAAGTAGATAATGCTCCCTTTTCACTGATAGGTGCCAAGGCGCTCACAAATATGAACATCAATCAATAAATATACTGACCTTTATGAATGATAAGATTGAGTCTCTTTTTCTTTAGTCCAGGTTTTCTACTTCAACCACCACTTAATTTCACCATAACATGTTCTGTGTTGTCTCTGATCATTCTGATTTATTTTCAATGGCTTGTGTACCAATGTTTACTTATTTCATTGTAAAGCAATTGAAACTGGTGGAGCAATAATTTATAAAGATACATATAAAATCTTTGAAATAATAATTTCCACACAAAGTTAATCTAAGAAAAGAGAGGGGTGGGAATCACCATTGAGAAAGAAAAGAAAACTTAGGGTGCTATTTGTGTGTGGTTTGTGTGTGTGTGTGTGTGTGTTTAACTAATGACTCCTACATTGAAAATAGAATAATATCTAAAAGTCTGGAAAAGACATTTCACTAAAGAGCATCTACAAATAAACAGAAAATGTATAAAAAGTTCTAAATTCATTAATCACAATAATATTAATGTTAAATTCTCGAGATAATGTTATATATAAACTAGAAAATACAAAATGCAATGTAAAAAATACTATTTATTGTAAGATTATAGAGCTAAGATCCTTCTCATTTAGATCCAGTAAGAATTTAAATTTTAAAAAAACTGAAAAAAATAATTTCAGAATGCTTACTAAGAGCAAATATATCCATAGTTAGTGCCCAGCAGTTCCTCCTCAAGCTACATATCCTCGGTCATTCATAGATATATTTTCCAAAACAATGTGATAGAGGAGCAGTATTTTATTTTTTTTTATTTTTTTTGACAGGCAGAGTGGACAGTGAGAGAGAGACAGAGAGAAAGGTCTTCCTTTTGCTGTTGGTTCACCCTCCAATGGCCGCCGCGGTAGGCGCACTGCGGCCGGCGCACCGCGCTGATCCGATGGCAGGAGCCAGGTGCTTATCCTGGTCGCAGAATTTCATGCCTTACAGTACCTATGAAGCGATAAAGAAATAAATGAGGAAATGAAGTGTGTATTCACCCAGAAAAATACCATACAAGAATAAGTATGAAAGATTAATGGCCAACTACAATTTTATGAAACAGTGTGGGTGAATTTCACAAATATTTTTCTGATGAAATAAAATAGAGGCAAAATAATTACATATGTTATGAGTCTGTGTATGTAATTATAACACAGGCAAAACAGAGCAAAGTTAACCTGAGGATATGTTTGGATAGTAACTAGAAAGGGGCTGATGGGAGTTTTATGGTATTGCTAATTTTTTGACCTGCATCCTGGTAATAAAAAATATTTTAAATAGGACATATCTGAGATAGAAAAATCTAAAGATCTATTTTTCTAGTGTTGCCTTGAAATTCAATAAGTGTCTGTCTCTAAACAACAACAAAAGTACATTGAGATTGTATGCTAAATGAACAAAAAATAGCCCCCCTGCCTTCTCATAGACTTGGTTGGAAAAGTCAAAAGTAATAGACACAACTCTCCCTATCATATAGTACCACATTAGTATGTGATATTAGTTATCAATTAAATTATTTAACTAACACGTATTTAGTACTGATATGTCATTTGAGTTAAATAAGAAGTCCTAAACAAAAAAGGAAAATATTTTACATAATATTTAAATTACAAACAGTCATGTAACATTGTGGGTATTTGAAAAAAAATAATTGCCACTTCACTTTCAAATCAAGTTGATTTAAAATTACAAAATATTAGCAGACACTTGTCTTGTTTGTGTGATCCCTTTGATTCTTAGACCTATCCGAGCCATCGAATGTGAACTGAAATTGATCACTTGGACTAGTGAGATGGCATTGGTAGATGCCACCTTGATGGGATTGTATTGGAATCCCCTGGCACATTTCTAACTCCACCATTTGGGGCAAGTCTGATTGAGCATGTCCCAAATTGTACATCTCCTCCCTCTCTTTTTCCACTCTGAAATTTAACAGGGATCACTTTTCAGTTAAAATTTAAACACCTAAGAATAATTGTGTGTTAATTACAGAGTTCAACCACTACTACTAGAACAACAACAACAACAACAACAAATACTAAAAAGGATAAAGTATTACATTGTACATCTAAAGTCAGGACAAGAGCTGATCAGGTCATTGTTTCTTATAGTGTCCATTTCACTTAACAGGTTTCCCCTTTGGTGCTCAGTTGTCACCGATCAGGGAAAACAAATGATATTTGTCTCTTTGGGACTGGCTTAATTCACTCAGCAAATGTTTTCAGGATTCCTCCATCTTGTTGCAAATGACCGGGTTTCATTTTTCCTTACTGCTGTGGAGTACATGTGGACTGCTCTATGGAGTACATGTCCCATAATTTCTTTATCCAGTCTACTGTTGATGGGCATTTGGGTTGGTTCCAGGTCTTAGCTATTGTGAATTGAGCTGCAATAAACATTATGTGCAGATGGCTTTTTTATTAGCCAAATTAATTTCCTTTGGGTAAATTCCAAGGAGTGGGATGGCTGGGTTGTAAGGGAGAGAAAGATCCAAAATGGGAAGTGGGATACACAGCAGACTCATAGAATGGCAGATGTCCTAAACAACACTCTGGCCTCAGAATCAGCCCTTAAGGCATTCGGATCTGGCTGAAGAGCCCATGAGAGTATTGTAGGCATGGAAAGCCAAGATACCATGGAAAAGAAAAAAAAAAGAAGACCTAAATGAAAGATCTCTGTGAGTGAGATCCCAGTGGAAAGAATGGGGCCATCAAAGAAGGAGGTACCTTTTTCTGAAGGGAGGAGAGAACTTCCACTTTGACTATGACCCTATCGGAATAAGATCAAAGTCAGCGAACTCTAAAGGCTTCCATAGCCCTGGCAACTCATGACTAGAGCCTAGGGAGATTACTGACGCCATGAACAGGAGTGTCAAATTGTTAAGTCAGCAACAGGAGTCACTGTGTACTTACATCCCATGTGGGAACTGTCCTTAATGTGTCGTCTAATGTGCAGTGATGCTATAACTAGTACTGAAACCGTATTTTTACACTTTTTGTTTCTGCGTGGGTACAAACTGATGAGATCTTTATTAATTATATTCTGAATCGATCTGTATAAAAGATAATTGGAAATGAAAAAAAAACCTGGTGTTAAATTGGAAATGGCATAGAAAATTAATTAATTTTTAAAAAAATATTATGTAGGATCTCTGTCTTTAATGTGCTGTACACTCTTATTTAATGCTATAACTAGTACTCCAACAGTATTTTTCTTTCACTTTGTGTTGCTATATGGGGGCAAACTGTTGAAATCGTTACCTAATATATACTAAACTGATCTTTTGTATAAAAAGAGAATTGAAAATGAATCATGATGTGATTGGGAGAGGGAGTGGGAAAGGGGAGGGTTGTGGGTGGGAGGGAAGTTTTGGGAGGGGGAAGCCATTGTAACCCATAAGCTGTACTTTGGAAATTTATATTCATTAAATAAAAGTTTAATTTAAAAAATTACAACATAAAAGGTCGTAGATTTAAGTCTTTAATCCATGTTCAGTGAATTTTTGTGTAAGGTGAAAGGTATGGGTCTTGCTTCAAGTCTCTGCACGTGGAAATCCCATTTTCGCAGCACCATTATTGAATAGGCTGTCCTTATTCCAGGGATTAGATTTGGATCTTTGGTCAAATATAACTTGACTGTAGATGTTTGGATTGATTTCTGGTGTTTCTATTCTGTTCGATTGGTCTATCCATCTGTTTCTGTACCAGTACCATGCTGTTTTGATAACAACTGCCCTGTAGTATGTCCTGAAATCTGGTATTGTGATGCCTCCGGCTTTGTTTTTGTTGTACAAGATTGCTTTGGCTATTCGAGGTCTTCTGTGTCTCCATATGAATTTCAGCATCATTTTTTCCAGATCTGAGAAGAAGGTCTTTTGTATCTTGATTGGTATTGCATTGAATGTATAAATTGCTTTTGGGAGAATAGACATTTTGATGATATTGATTCTTCCAATCCATGAGCATGGAAGATTCCTCCATTTTTTGGTATCCTCTTCTATTTCTTTCTTTAAGGTTTTGTAGTTTTCATCGTAGAGATCTTTAACGTCTTTGGTTAAGTTTATTCCAAGGTATTTGATTGTTTTTGTAGCTATTGTGAATGGGATTGATCTTAGCAGTTCTTCCTCAGCCATGGCATTGCCTGTGTATACAAAGGCTGTTGATTTTTGTGCATGATTTTATATCCTGCTACTTTGCCAAACTCTTCGATGAGTTCCAGCCATCACTTAGTAGAGTTCTTTGGGTCCCCTAAATAAAGAATCATATCCATCAAATTATTAGAGAGCATTGGAGAAACCCTGCAAGATATAGGCACAGGCAAAGACTTCTTGGAAAATACTCCAGCAGCACAGGCAGTCAAAACCAAAATTAACATTTGGGATTGCATCAAATTGAGAAGTTTCTGTACTTCAAAAGAAACAGTCAGGAAAGTGAAGAGGCAACCAACAGAATGGGAAAAAAATATTTGCAAACTATACTACAGATAAAGGGTTGATAACCAGAATCTACAAAGAAATCAAGAAAATCCACAACAACAAAACAAACAACCCACTGAAGAGATGGGCCAAGGACCTCAATAGACATTTTTCGAAAGAGGAAATCCAAATGGCCAACAGACACATGAAAAAATGTTCAAGCTCACTAGCAATCAGAGAAATGCAAATCAAAACCACAATGAGGTTCCATCTCACCCCGGTGAGAATGGCTCACATTCAGAAATCTACCAACAATAGATGCTGGAGAGGATGTGGGGAAAAAGGGACACTAACCCACTGTTGGTGGGAATGCAAATTGGTTAAGCCACTATGTAAGTCTGTCTGGAGATTCCTCAGAAACCTGAACATAACCCTACCATACAACCCAGCCATCCCACTCCTTGGAATTTACCCAAAGGAAATTAATTTGGCTAGTAAAAAATCCATCTGCACATGAATGTTTATTGCAGCTCAATTCACAATAGCTAAGACCTGGAACCAACCCAAATGCCCATCAACAGTAGACTGGATAAAGAAATTATGGGACATGTACTCCATAGAATACTATACAGCAGTAAGAAACAATGAAACCTGGTCATTTGCAACAATATGGAGGAATCTGGAAAACATCATGCTGAGTGAATTAAGCCAGTCCCAAAGAGACAAATATCATTTGTTTTCCCTGATCGGTGACAACTGAGCACCAAAGGGGAAACCTGTTAAGTGAAATGGACACTATAAGAAACAATGACCTGATCAGCTCTTGTCCTGACTTTAGATGTACAATGTAATACTTTATCCTTTTTAGTATTTGTTGTTGTTGTTGTTGTTGTTCTAGTAGTAGTGGTTGAACTCTGTAATTAACACACAATTATTCTTAGGTGTTTAAATTTTAACTGAAAAGTGATCCCTGTTAAATTTCAGAGTGGAAAAAGAGAGGGAGGAGATGTACAATTTGGGACATGCTCAATCAGACTTGCCCCAAATGGTGGAGTTAGAAATGTGCCAGGGGATTCCAACACAATCCCATCAAGGTGGCATCTACCAATGCCATCTCACCAGTCCAAGTGATCAATTCCAGCTCACAATTGATGGCTCTGATAGGTCAAAGAATCATAGGGATCACACAAACAAGACAAGTGTCTGCTAATACTAACTGATAGAATCAAAAAGGGAGAGAAAGATCAAACATGGGAAGCGGGATACACAGCAGACTCATAGAATGGCAGATGTCCTAAACAGCACTCTGGCCTCAGAATCAGCCCTTAAGGCATTTGGATCTGGCTGAAGAGCCCATGAGAGTATTGTAGGCATGGAAAGCCAAGATACCATGGAAAAGAAAAAAAAAAAGAAGAAGACCTAAATGAAAGATCTCTGTGAGTGTGATCCCAGTGGAAAGAATGGGGCCATCAAAGAAGGAGGTACCTTTTTCTGAAGGGAGGAGAGAACTTCCACTTTGACTATGACCCTATCGGAATAAGATCAAAGTCAGCGAACTCTAAAGGCTTCCATAGCCCTGGCAACTCATGACTAGAGCCTAGAGAGATTACTGACACCATGAACAGGAGTGTCAAATTGTTAAGTTAGCAACAGGAGTCACTGTGTACTTGCACCCCATGTGGGATCTGTCCTTAATGTGTTGTCTAATGTGAAGTGATGCTATAACTAGTACTGAAACAGTATTTTTATACTTTGTGTTTCTGTGTGGGTACAAACTGTTGAGGTCTTTACTAATTATATACTGAATCGATCTTCTGTATATAAAGATAATTGGAAATGAAGAAAAACAACCTGGTGTTAAATTGGAAATGGCATGGAAAATTAATTAAAAAAAATATTATGTAGGATCTCTGTCTTTAATGTGCTGTACACTCTTATTTAATGCTATAACTAGTATTCCAATGGTAGTTTTTTTCACTTTGTGTTGCTATATGGGGCAAACTGTTGAAATCGTTACCTAATATATACTAAACTGATCTTCTGTATATAAAGAGAATTGAAAATGAATCTTGATGTGAATGGAAGGGGAGAGGGAGCGGGAAAGGGGAGGGTTGTGGGCGGGAGGGAAGTTATGTGAGGGGCGAAGTCATTGTAACCCATAAGCTGTACTTTGGAAATTTATATTCATTAAATAAAAGTTTAATAAATGAAAACAAATAAAATTACAAAATTAAAAACATAAATCATAATGCACAGAGAAAAATACACTAACTTTTTCTCATTATTATAGGTAAGAGAAAGCTTTCCTAATCAAAATCCCTTTACTTTTTCAGAATGAGTACGTATATCTTATGTTAAGCTCATAAAATTGTATCATGTAGTATTTGTAAATTAATCACACTCCTATATTAAATATCTATATCAATGGAACTTTCTTTGCAACTGGTGACTTAAAGGTGATTGTCTACCTGTAGTATAAAATATTTATCAATTATTTTCATATAAAGGATAATAACTAGACTATCTGTCAGGGATATTTCCTGTGTTGTGGAGGCAGCAGTGAGTGAAACAATACAATTCCTTGCCTTCACGAAGCTTACTCTCTAGTGGAAGAAAACATAGGATTAGTGAAATTAATATCAGAATATAAAACAAGAAAGGGAGATGGGGATTTGGATCAGGGATAGAGGGTTTATTAGAAGTTTAAAATTTTCAACATAGGATTTAGGAAAGTATTCACTAATAAGTTAATTTATGAACAAAAATTTGAAGCATCAGAGTTCCTGATATGCAGGAGATGCTTTTCAGGCCGAGGGGACTGGAAGACTAGAAACACGGAAGCAGCCCTGCAATGGCTACATACAAGGAACACCAAGGGTGTCATTCTTCAAGACACTGAAGGAGTGAGGGAGGAGGGTCCAGTGCATGTGCATAGGGAATCTCAGGTGGCCAAGTCACATAGTGCTTTACAGGAATGGAAGGACTTGACCTTTTACCCTGAGAGAGATGGGAGTTACCTGAGGGGATGTGTTGAGGAACACCATTATCTGAGTTTTAAAGAGATCTTGTCTGGATTCTAGAATTCAGAAGGGTGCTTCTTAAAATTTCACACTGCAGAATAATAGCAATGATGGCAACATGGAGGAGAAAGAAAATGAGACAAGAATACAGAGTAGAATCACTTCCCTTCTTTGGTCAAAAATCTATTGAGTACATTGTAAAGATATGTTTGGCATTTTAAAAAATGATTTAGTTTTGGATTTCTGCCTTCACAGTGAATTTACATTAGGAGGTAAATAATGAGCAGAAATAATTACATCACAAAGTAGAAAACAAGGGACATAGAATAACTTTCTGTCTTGGGTGACAGGGAGAATTATGGATGCTCACTTAAGGCTGTTGGCATTTTGCTCATCACAATGCTGAACCTCTCAACATGCACTAGGTCTCTTGTCAACTGCTAGATTGCTAGCATTTAAAGTAGCTCTTTGCACATGGTCAGCAATCAGTATGTATTTGGTACTTATTGACAAAATGAGAGTGCATAGGTAGCTAGGTAGAGAGAAAAGCATTCAAGCAAAGATACTAACATAAGATAAAAAAACACAACAATTGGAGCTGGTTTCCTCAGTCATATCTGCTGAAGTTAATGAAAATAGTGGTAGATAAAATTAATAGCAAAGACTAGGGTCAGATCACAGAAGATTATATGGAGCTGTGGAAGTACCATGCTCATTTTTTTAAGAATTAATGAGCTCCAGAAGAATTTAGTACTGCTAGGAATACAATTTTGTACAGGAAAAACCAGTGTAATGGTACTGATTATTGATTTAGCCAGTCAACAATTTGGTGGCTGTGATACAGAGACTAGTTTGGGTAAGCTATCCAAATCACGAACAAAGATGAAAGAGGCCTCCATCACATTATTCACACTGAGTCTTTTCATCATTACTACTTCCACTGTACTGGGTAGGTATTCGTAAGTCTTACTATGGCCATATAATTATTTATGCTTAAATCATTTTACAATTATTTTAATGTTTTTCATTGACAATATAACAAGTTTAGCACTTGTAGGAGACATTTATACTTATCCCCAGGTACGTTTTCTTCCATTTTATGCAGTAATTAAACATTTTATGTTTGAGCTGGAACCAGAGCTACCTGTAGGAGACTATTTCCCAATCTATTTTAACTAGCCATGGACACAAAGTGAAATTTTGAGAATGGATTCAAGATAAGTTCTGATAGCAAAATTTGGGGAATGTGCCTTCATAATAATGAAACTTTTTGTGCTCCTGTCCATCTTGCCTCACTCTTACAGCTTGCTCCTCACTCATTTCTTCACATTCCTGCCAGGAGTAGGTATTGGGGAGTATACTTTTTGAAACCACTGAGTTGTCTTAGCTGCTTTCCTGAGGAGACAGGCATGCACACCTGGGAGATCTTCAAGGGTCATTGTTTAATAGACTTTTTGGAAAAAGTTTAAAAACCCTATTATTAAATTCTGACCAGTGGGATATGAGAGAAAGTGGGGTACAGTCCCTGCGTCATGCTCACAGTTGGCAGTTCTTGGCTTCCTCTTCCTCCTTCCTGAGGTTGGTATTCCATCCTGTTGGTGATAAGTTCACCTTTGTCCAGGCCTTATCCCGATTTCCACAAGAATATAGAGCAGTCTTGTGCTCCTGGACCTATTTCATGGGGAAAACTGTCCAACCTCTTGGGGTTACCTACAAACTTGAAATATGATTGATTGATAATATGCCACTCCAGGGTAGCATCAACATCACTAAGTCCAGGGTATGTAGACACATATGGGCATTTCATGAGTACATTCATAGGGGCAGGACAACATAAACATTGATAAAGGGTGCAAGTAAAAGAAGACACTCAAGAAAAAATGTGGTGTAGACATGGTGGTGGAGGCTCATGAAGATGGCACATGATGCAAGCACAAGGAGTAGACTATGCAAGTTATCACAGATGACAGCGATTTTACAAATTATAACACATAAGGGAAAACATGAGTCATAGTTATGTGAGAGAATGTATGGGTTCCAAAAACAGGAATGAACACACACGAAGATTGGAATGGCTGCAGGCATATGAGTGAGGTGATACTGGGGCAGATAGGATGTGTACATACAAGGCTAGAAATGCATAAGGAAATAAAGAGAATGAAGACAAATAGTATCTATAGAATTTACTTCTTAAAGGGAAAATGATATTGAAAATAGTCATTTTAAATTCTTTCTGTAAAAAAAGTAAATGCTAGAATAATATAATAAAGGCAGGGTAGACATAATAGCAGAAATTAATGAAATTCTGGTGGTATAAAAATACCACAGTAACAAACAAGGATAAAATTTGTTTTAAAAACACTCTAAGAACATTAGTATGACTTTATTAAAAGTGATTATAGACAAAAGAAAGAAACACAAAAACCAATTTCTGGAAATCAAAACAGACCATCCTTTACAGAGCTTATAGAACTCTCCCAGTTACTAGGAGGATTTTATAGGATTCTTAGAAATAGAAAGTTGACTACATAGATCAAAGTCCATCTTATTTAGAAAATTAGTTCCAAAAACCACAAATACATCATAAAATTAGAAAACTCCTATGTAAACTAAATAAGCTGAGCCAATTTTTGTAAAGCTAAACAAACCAAAGAAGAAGTGCCACAAATACCATTTCATATCCAGACTTTTGGGATTCTCTCAAGTTGAAACTTTTAGCTCCTCAAGCTTACTCTAAGTAGAAATAACCAGTGAATATGTTTTTAATTTCTTTTTGGAGATCAGTATAACACAAATTAGAGCCAGAAAATGAAATTAAAGAGCATATTCCATAAACATATATATAGATATAGATAAGGATATTATAAACAAAATAATTTTATATGAGATAAAACATATATGAATAACTAATAGATCAAATAAAAAGAAGATACACTCGGGCCAATGGCATAGCTCACTTGTTTAATACTCCTCCTGAGGCGCCGGCATCCCATATGGGCACCGGGTTCTAGTCCCCACTGCTCCTCATCCAATCTAGCTTTCTGCTGTGGCCCAGGAAGGCAGTGGAGGATGGACCAATTGCTTGGGCCCCTGCACTTGCATGGGAGAACAAGAAGAAGCACCTGGATCCTGGCTTTGGATCAGCGTAGCACCTGGCTCCTGGCTTTGGATTGGCATAACTCCAGCCCTAGCGGCCATTTCGGGGGCGAACCAAAGGAAGGAAGACTTTAATCTCCGTCACTCTCACTGTGTAACTCTGTCAAATAAAAAAAAAAGAAGATACACTAAAAGTCCAGAGGTTTTTAACATTATCATAAATCATGTAAATAACCCAGATTGATAAAAAAAGAGGAACTACATAATAATTTGCATAAATTTAAACAAGGATTTAATAAATCTCAGCATTCAGCCATAAAAATTCAACTGTCAGAAAAGATAATCAAAATGATTTCCATATACTCATCAAGATTGTCTTTAAAAACCTACAGCAAAATATTTAACACAGGATCATTGAAACCTATCTCCTTCCAAGCCCAGACAAGGCTGCCTCCTCTCATCATCTCCAAGATTGTCCTGGAGCTGTAGTCAGCAAAGTGAAATAACAAGAAAGAAATCAATTTTTAAGCAGTAGAACTCTCAATGCATGTGGATGACACAATTATACATACCGAGATTATTCGGTATAATCTATAAACAAATACAAACTGATAAATTAATTTACAAAGATTGCTGGGTAGAAGATAATCAACTGGATTTGGTTGCTAAGTACAAGAAAGGGACAAATAGAAGATACTGATGGGCAGAATATAGAATATGAAACACATAGTTACAAGAACAATTAATGAAAATCGTTCAATTATATAATATAGTTTTAAAAGACCTTCCAATTTTATTACTTTGTATTTATATAAAGTGAATAAATTTCATGTATTTGTATATTCAGATTTAGAATACTGATATTTCTTTTTTTAATTCTAACACATTTATAAAAATGAATTTTTACATTATTTTTTCTTTTTTTTATTAAACTTTTATTTAATGAATATAAATTTCCAAAGTATAGCTTATGGGTTACAATGGCTTCCCCTCTCCCATAACTTCCCTCCCGCCCGCAACCCTCCCCTTTCCCGCTCCCTTTCCCCTTCCATTCATGTAAAGATTCATTTTCAATTCTCTTTGTATACAGAAGATCAGTTTAGTATATATTAGGTAAAGATTTCAACATTTTACCCATATAGCAACATAAAGTGAAAAAACTACCATTGGATTACTAATTATAGCATTAAATAGCAATGTACAGCACATTAAAGACAGAGATCCTACATAATTTTTTTTCAAATTAATTAATTTTCTATGCCATTTCCATTTTAACACCAGGTTGTTTTTTTTTTTTTCATTTCCAATTCTCTTTATATACAGAAGATCACTTCAGTATATAATTAGTAAAGACCTCATCAGTTTGTGCCCACACAGAAACGCAAAGTATAAAAATACTGTTTCAGTACTAGTTATAGCATCACTTGGCTTTAGATGACACATTAGGGACAGATCCCACATGGGGTGTAAGTACACAGTGACTCCTGTTGCTGATTTAACAATTTGACACTCCTGTTCATGGCGTCAGTAATCTCCCTAGGCTCTAGTCATGAGTTGCCAGGGCTATGGAAGCCTTTAGAGTTCGCTGACTTTGATCTTATTCCGATAGGGTCATAGTCAAAGTGGAAGTTCTCTCCTTCCTTCGGAGAAGGGTACCTCCTTCTTTCCACTGGGATCACACTCACAGAGATCATTCATTTAGGTCTTTTTTTTTCCCATGATATCTTGGCTTTCCATGCCTGCTATACTCTCATGGGTTCTTCCGCCAGATCCGAATGCCTTGAGGGCTGATTCTGAGGCCAGAGTGTTGTTTAGGACATCTGCCATTCTATGAGTCTGCTGTGTATCCCGCTTCCCATGTTGGATCTTTCTCTCCCTTTTTGATTCTATCAGTTAGTATTAGCAGATACTTGTCTTGTTTGTGTGATCTCTTTGACTCTTAGACCTATCAGAGCTATCAATTGTGAGCTGAAATTGATCACTTGGACTAGTGCGATGGCATTGGTACATGCCATCTTGATGGGATTGTGTTGGAATCCCCTGGCACATTTCTAACTCCACCATTTGCGGCCAGTCCGATTGAGCATGTTCCAAATTGTTCATCTCCTCCCTCTCTTTTTCCACTCTGAAATTTAACAGGGATCACTTTTCAGTTAAAATTTAAACACCTAAGAATAATTGTGTGCTATTGGTTGAACTCAGTAATTAAGAATACTGATATTTCAAACAGAACCAAATCTCATGCCCATGCTACTACTGTCCCACCTCCTTTATTTCTTATTGTTTATTTTACAAATGACCCACTTTCAGATTATTTCATAATCATAAGCTTAAACTCCACTGAATAAAGAATTCAACAAATCATACGGAGAAAAATCCACTGATCCTCAACATTGGAGACAAGGAATATAAACATAAATAAATCTCAAAAGGTCAATTTGACTCATGCATTTTCCCTAATCTGTGGTAACTAACAGAGTACAAAAAAGTAATATAGTTGCCATTGTTTTCCACAATAATAATGAGAGGAACAAAAAGAAAACAGAACTTATGTTATATTCATACAAAATAATAGACATTGTACATGAAGCATTGCAGATATTATACTGGGATCACTTATTACGCTTCATTGGCATATGTGTCTGTTTTAAAGCTAGCATAATACTATCTTGAGTACTATGGTTTTACATAGTTTTTTTTCCAGAGAAATATATTTAAGGTATACAAACTTTATGAATTTCATAAAGGCTAATATAGGAACATGGTGATTCTCCCCACCCTACACTCACTCCCATATGCAATGCCACCCTTCTTTTTTCTCCCATTCCTGTTCACATTCTTATTTTCTACCAAGATCTACTTTCATTTTTATTAATTGTCAAAATCTTGTTTAAATTATTCAAGTTTTATGTCCTTCATATACAGATTTAGAAACATAGTGACACTTCCTCTATTATCTTATCTAATGTCAATTAACTTTATACACATAATAATTAAGAGTTGCAAAATTATGTAATAATTTTAATCATTTTTAAAATCAACACATTTTTGAAAAGATCCAACAGAAAAATGTTCTGAGTATAATGAAAAACAAAAACAATAACAAAAACAAAAAAGGCCACAAATTCCCAGGAATCAAACAATAGTCGGTAAATTGTAACTCATCTGAAGTAGGTTATTTTAAGCTCCAGAGTAAGGGGCACCTGCAGGAACACGAAAGCAGCAGCAACCGTGGCTGACAAGAGACACAAGGCCCTGCACTTCTAGGCTCCAGACCTAAATCCTAGTCATGCCTCTCAATCTGCTAACTTGGTACAATGACAAGTGATCGCCTTCTCTGCTATAGATGATGCTGATTGGCTATGGCTTTGTGTTGGTGTGTGTGATCACTGGCTTTGCAAACATAATTAACATAAAGTGTAAACAGGTATTTAATAAAATTCAGCTTTGCAAACATAATTAACATAAAGTGTAAACAGTTATTTAATAAAATTCAGCATCCCGCCATAATAAACTGTCGGAAAAATAATCCAAACAAGATTTTCTTATTCACATCAAGATTGTCTTAAAAAACCTACAACAAACTTCTTAACACAGGATCAGAGAGCACTATCTCCTTCCAATCCCAGACAAGGCTGCCTCCTCCTATCATCTCTGAGATTGTACTGGAGTTATAGTCAGGGAAGTTAAATAACAAAAAAGAAATATAAGGTATAAGAATCAACTTTTAAGCAGTAGAACTCTCAGTATATGTGGGTGACACAATTATGTATACAGAGATTATTCAATATATTCCAAAAACAAATACAAACCAAAAAGTGAATTAACAAGATTACTGGGTAGAAGATATCAATTACATTGGGTTGTTAAGTTCAAGAAACAAATAGAAACAATAAAAAAAAGACTAGGAAATACATATTTACAAGGGAGTTTAATGAAAAATGATTCGATTATGTAATATATTTTTAAAGCTCTCCCAGTTTTTTTTTTATTTATATAAAGTGAACAATTCCATGTATTTCAGATTTAGGAGAATACTGACACTTCTCACCGACTTTCCCTCACACCCATGCTCCTACCTGCCCCTTCCATTCTTAGTTTTTCTCTTACAGTGAGATTCTTTCAGCTTATTTTATAATCAAAGGCTTAGCTCCCCACTAAATAAAGAATTCAACAAATAGTATGATGAGTAAATCACTGTTGCTCAACAATGGAAATAAGGAATGTAAACATAATCAAATCTCAAAATGTCAGTTTCACTCATGTTTTCTCTGATGTGTGGTAACTAACAAAGTACAAAAAAATAACATAGTTGTCCATTTGCAACAAAAATAATGAAGCACAAAGAAAACAAAAGGTATGTTATATCCTTATAGAAACAATAGAAATTGTACATAAAAGATTGCATCATATACTAGGATCACTTATTATGTTTCAATGATATATGTGTTTCTTTACACGCTAGCATCATGCTATTCAGAGTACTATGATTTTGCATTCTTTTTTTCTTTCCCTTGAAATATTTTATTTAAATTACACGAATCTTATGCATTCCATAAATAAAAATTTTGGCACATAATGATGCTCCCCACCCTATCCTTCCTTCCACATGAAATCCCATCCTTCTGTCTCTTCCCTCTCCTATTCTCATATTTTTTTTACTAAAATATATTTTTAATTAATTTTTAAAATTTTATTAAAGTTATACAAGATCCATGTACTTCATATACAGATTTAGGAACATAGTGACATTTCCCCCATTATCCAATCTATTATCAATTAATTTTATATGCATAAGATTTAAGCATCATAAAATTACTCAATATTTTTAAACATTCCACAATTCAATATATTTTTTGAAATGATCCAACAGAAAAATGTTCTGAATATATTAAAAAAACAAAACAAAACAAAAAACCCACAAGTGCCCAGGAATCAACCCAAAGACAATAAATTGTAACTCATCTGAGGTAGGTTATTACAAGCTCCAGATCTGTAAACTCCTGCAGGAACATGGAAGCAGCAGCAAACGTGGCTGCCAGGAGAGTAAGGGCCCTGGACTATGAGGCTCCAGACCCGAGTCCCAGCCATGCCTTCCAATCTGCTAACTTGGTATAATCACAAGTGATCGCATCCCCTGCCAACAATGATGCTGATTGGTTATGGCTTTGTGTCAGCACCCGTGCTGAAGGGCTTCTCAAACTGTCCAATCAGGTGCCCGGATAACTACAAATCATAATGGCCCAAGATCTTGACATCACAAACATATCCACGCTACCTGATGAGGGGGACCTGTGGTGCTTCAGGCTCTGCCACCGTGTGAGCAAGAAGCCAAAACGCTGGAAACCGGACCTGATAAGTTATGTGGGGCCAGTTGTCCTACAAAGGGGTAGGTGGAGTGGACAGACCGACTGGAACTGGCTGTAGGGGAATCTGGACTTCTATATGGTCAGCTTTGGAATTTGGGGACTTTAGTCTGCCACTAGGGCAGCTTTTCTGTGTCCCCTGCACCTACTGGGTGAGGACTAAGTCAGCCAAAAGACCCCTGGTTACCTCTCCCTTCTCCATGCACAGCCATTTCAGCCTAGCCCTGGTGGCATCAGTAACTTTGTATCCAATGATCTCTACCTGATTAAACTACATGGAGCTTCCAGTGCGATTTTAGGAGACAGCAAGAGGAAACATCATTACCTTGTTTCTGCCACCAAGCATGATGTTGCCAACAAGGTATTAATGTGTGCTCTTTATCATTTTGAGAGTTTCCTTTAGTCCCATGTCTTGCGGTGAACATCAGATTACGTCAAATTCATTTTCTATAGTTATTCATATGATTGTATTTTGACTTTGTAAAACAATTAGTTGCACTCATTGATTTAATTAAGACAACCTTGCGTACCTGTGATAACTTATTTAGCCATTCTCCATGATTTATTTTTATATCTTGTATTTGTTTCCTGTTGCTGCTTGAACAGAGAATTTGGTGGATAAAAATATAATGTGTATTCTTCCATCTCTAGAGGCCAGAAGTCCAAAGCCTCTACCACTAGGTGAAAATCGAGGTGCTAACTGGGCCCCACTTCCTCCAGGCATGCTAGTGGAGCAAGCTTTTCCTTGGGTTTCTGGTGTGGTTTGCATTACTGGGTTCTTGGTCAAATCACTACAAACTTCCAGGCCAAAATCTCCATAAATCTTCCTGCTCTGTCTTCACAACTCCTTCTCTTCCATCTTCACTGAATCTGTCTCTGGGTTATTTCCATAAGGAAACTGCGGTGGCATTTAGAGTGCCCCTGATTCATCCAAGATGCTCTCTCCAGTTCAAAATCCTTCATTTAATCACACATGCAGACATCTATTTTCTTCTGTAATGTAACAGTTACAGATGGCAGAGATCAAGACCCAGTGTTTTTGGAGTCCTTTGTAAGCATACTATTCATGAGATTTAATTTAGTTTGCCAATATTATTGAGGATCATTTTTTATATTCATGAGCAATATTGTCCTCTAGTTTTTTCCAAGATTTATTTAAAAAGAATGTTTGAGGAAAGTAGGAAAGACCTCTTTCGTTCACTCCTCGAATGCCTGCAACAGGTGGTGCTGGGCCAGGCCAAACCAGGAGACAAAAACCCATCTGGATTTCCCATATGGGAGGCAGGATTCCAAGCATTTGGGCTATCATCTGATGTCTCTTAGATGCATTAGAATGAAACTGGATCAGAAGCATAGAGTAGTCTGGACTTGAACCACACACTCCAAGTGGGAGCTTAACTTGCTGCACCACAACACCTGCTCCAGGTTTTATACAGTATTATATTTTATAACATAGAACATATTTATTATATATCTTTATTACATATGTTACATAATATATTGTATTATATATTATATATTTTATATGTATTGTATGTGATAATATATTATACTACATTACATATATTATTTAATTATAATATTCTATACTTATGCATAATTTTTGTATCTGTAATATTTGTCTTGAAGAAGTTGGTAAATATGTTTTTAGAAAGAATTTACAATATATGGCATTACTTCTTTAAATATTTGGTAGAATTCAATAAGAAAACTGTGTCTGTACTTTGCAGGGTAATGTTATAAATTACTGATACAACCTATTCTTTTTTTATGGTCTTAGGAAACTAATATTTTTAGTTTCTTGAAATATTGTGATAGTTTATATTTTTCTAGCAATGTATCTATTTAATCAAAATTGTTGTCATAGGATGATTCATAGAGCTGTATATAATCCTAAAACTTCTGTAAAGATTAGTGTAATAGGCAATTTCTCATTTCTTAATTTTTTTTTTGACAGGCAGAGTGGACAGTGAGAGAGAGACAGAGAGAAAGGTCTTCCTTTTGCCGTTGGTTCACCCTCCAATGGCCGCTGCGGTAGCACGCTGTGGCCGGCGCACCGCGCTGATCTGATGGCAGGAGCCAGGTGCTTCTCCTGGTCTCTCATGGGGTGCAGGGCCCAAGGACTTGGGCCATCCTCCACTGCACTCCCGGGCCACAGCAGAGAGCTGGCCTGGAAGAGGGGCAACCGGGATATTTCTTAATTTTTGATGTGTATTTATTTTGCTTTGTCTTCATCAGTGTAGCAAAAGTTGCTCATCTTATTGGTCATTGAAAATAATTAAGTTTTGTTGCATTGCTTTTCTCTGTTGCTTGGTCCCTTATATTTTAAAGAGGCCTTTGGAAAATAGAATTATTTCTGTTAGACTGTTAATGGAAATAAAAGTGTAGGACAATTAAATTCAGGTCCTTGAAGCACTGTATTCAAAATAAATCACTAGATTCTTCTACTATTGGAGGACATTGTGATGTATATCAGAGAAGGCTGTTGTCTGGGATACCAGGGTGCAATATGGGCTCTGCTTTGGGTCCAGCTCTTCCACTACCAATCCAGCTCCATGATAATGCACCTGGGAATGCAGTGGAAGATGGCCCAATACTTGGAGCCCCTGTCACCCAAATGGGAGACCTGGATAAAGCTTCTGCCTCCTGGCTTTGTCCTGACCTGAACCCTGCCATTTTGGCCATTTGGGGAGTGAATCAAAAGATGTAAAAATCTTTGTTTCTCTCTCTCTCTCTCTCTCTCTCTCTCACTCTACCTTTCAAATCAAATACATAATCCTTTCAAAAAAAGTACTAATGTGAACATGTATAATCTCAGTTAATTATTTGTTCAGATTCAGGCATTTAGGTTTCCAAATTATAATCTAAAATGCTTATATATAGGACCAGTGCCATGGCTCACTTGGCTAATCCTCCGCCTGCGGTGCTGGCACCCTGGGTTCTAGTCCCCATTGGGGCACCGGGTACTAGTCCCGGTTGCTCCTCTTCCACTCCAGCTCTCAGCTGTGGCCCAGGAGGTCAGCGGAGGATGGCCCAAGTGATTGGGTCCCTGCACCCACATGGGAGACCGGGAGGAGGCACCAGCCTCTTGGCTTCGGATCGAGCAGCGCTGGCCATAGTGACCATTACGGAAGTGAACCAACGGAAGGAAGATCTTTCTCTCTGTTTCTCTCTAACTATCTATAACTCTACCTGTCAAATAAAAAAATGCTTATGTATGAATATTTCTTTAAAATTCTATTATTATCAAAAAAGTAATTGAAAAAAAGATCAACTTTATTAATCAAATATCAATATGATTAAATGTTATTCTAATTGCAAAAGGCCTGCTAAAAAGTAAAAGTACTGAGTTCAACCAATAGTACTAGAACAACAACAACAACAACAAATACTAAAAAGGATAAAGTATTACATTGTACATCTAAAGTCAGGACAGGAGCTGATCAGTTCATTGTTGCTTATAGTGTCCATTTCACTTAACAGGTTTCCCCTTTGGCGCTCAGTTGTCACCGATCAGGGAAAAAAATTTTAATTGAAAAGTGATCCCTGTTAAATTTCAGAGTGGAAAAAGAGAGGGAGGAGATGAACAATTTGGAACATGCTCAATCGGACTGGCCGCAAATGGTGGAGTTAGAAATGTGCCAGGGGATTCCAACACAATCCCACCAAGATGGCATGTACAAATGCCATCGCACTAGTCCAAGTGATCAATTTCAGCTCACAATTGATGGCTCTGATAGGTCTAAGAGTCAAAGGGATCACGCAAACAAGACAAGTGTCTGCTAATACTAACTGATAGAATCAAAAAGGGAGAGAAAGATCCAACATGGGAAGCGGGATACACAGCAGACTCATAGAATGGCAGATGTCCTAAACAACACTCTGGCCTCAGAATCAGCCCTCAAGGCATTTGGATCTGGCTGAAGAGCCCATGAGAGTATAGCAGGCATGGAAAGCCAAGATATCATGGAAAAAAAAAAAGACCTAAATGAATGATCTCTGTGAGTGAGATCCCAGTGGAAAGAACGGGGCCACCAAAGAAGGAGGTACCCTTCTCCGAAGGGAGGAGAGAACTTCCACTTTGACTATGACCCTATCGGAATAAGATCAAAGTCAGCGAACTCTAAAGGCTTCCATAGCCCTGGCAACTCATGACTAGAGCCTAGGGAGGTTACTGACGCCATGAACAGGAGTGTCAAATTGTTAAATCAGCAACAGGGGTCACTGTGTACTTACATCCCATGTGGGATCTGTCCCTAATGTGTCATCTAAAGCGAAGTGATGCTATAACTAGTACTGAAACAGTATTTTTATACTTTGTGTTCTGTGTGGGCACAAACTGATGAGGTCTTTACTAATTATATACTGAATTGATCTTCTGTATATAAAGAGAATTGGAAATGAAAAAAAAAACCCTGGTGTTAAAAAGGAAATGGCATAGAAAATTAATTAATTTGAAAAAATATTATGTAGGATCTCTGTCTTTAATTTGCTGTACATTGCGATTTAATGCTATAATTAGTAATCCAATGGTAGTTTTTTCACTTTGTGTTGCTATATGGGCAAAATGTTGAAATCTTTACCTAATATATACTAAACTGATCTTCTGTATATAAAGAGAATTGAAAATGAATCTTTACATGAATGGAAGGGGAAAGGGAGCGGGAAAGGGGAGGGTTGTGGGCGGGAGGGAAGTTATGGGAGGGGGGAAGCCATTGTAACCCATAAGCTATACTTTGGAAATTTATATTCATTAAATAAAAGTTTAATAAAAAAGTAAAAGTAATGTGAGCTCATTTCTAAAATGTTTGACTCAATATATAACTATAAACAAAAATAATATATATTATTTGAAAACATATTAATAGCACAAAGGCCTAAGGTGAAACATTCATCCTTATGAATTGAAAGGATTTCCAAGCCAATGAATTTAGTAGGCAAACACACAGACACACAACACCATTGTGACTAATAAGAAATAATACAACTTCCTGAGTGCCTAACTCACTATCACCAGTGGCTGAAGATTTGAATAAGACTGTAGAGTCCTATAAAATTCTGAGAGGTTTGGTTCATAAAACAGGCCATTATCATATAAGCAGACTTTTATAAATGTAAAGCAGTCATGTTCTGAGCATTTACAATGGGTGATTCCATTTTTCTCAGGATGTGCCTTGTGTTTCATAGTAGTAATTCACTGAGTCTCCATAGAATACCTGCAACTGGAGTAACTGATAAAATGTTTGAGGTTTTGCCAGATTACATCCAACAGTGTCACATGGGCAAGGGTTTTATGGAGATGACTGGAAAATGGTATCACTTACCATGTGAAGAACATTATAGATAGCGTATGAAAGATTTTCATGATGATTAATATAGGGTCAGTATTGTGGCATAGCAGGGTAAGCCACCATTTTTGGATACCAAAATTGTCATATTGCAGAGTGCCAGGAAGAGTCCCAGCTCTGCTTATGATCCGGATTCTTGCTAATGTGCCCCCTGGGAACCAGCAGGTGATTGTTGCCGTTGAATTCTCAACAATATTGCAGTGGGTTCGTTTCTGAGAGGAGTGGGGGCAAGAGGCGCGGAGTCAACACACAGACCCCGGGAGTCGGGTGAAAGCAGGCTTGAGGCGAGCAGCCCACAGACTTGTTTATTACAGTTGGTACAACAGCTTATATAGCCAAGACCAGCCAATCTGGTCAAGGGGCGGTCTATGCCCCAACCAATCACAGCCTGTTGCCAGGCAGTTTCTAAAGCCATCCAATCACAGCCTGTTGCCAGGCAGTTTCAAATCCATCCAATCACAGCCTGTTGCCAGGCAGGCTCCATTGCCAGGTGGGTTTCAAAGCCATTCCTGAGTAACTGATGCTTGCTTGCCAGTGGCCACCTTGGCATGGCCTTCTCATTCCACTACAGGTGATGACTGAAATACCTGAGTGGATGGATTGAATTTCTTGTTCCTGTGATCATCTTCACCCGTCTCTGGCTATTGAAGGCATCTGAAGCTTCTGGGATGGTTTCCTAAAAAGTCTTTCCATATGCCAATGTTGTACAGTTTCCCTGATGTTTGTCTCTAGTAATTTGATAGTATCAGGACATATATTTAGAACCTTGATATTTTTAGGAAGACTTTTCTATAACATGTATGGTAGGGGTCTTGTTTCATAGCTCTGCATGCCCCATCATTGTAAAGAGACTCTCCTTTCTCCAGGGATTAATTTTAGCTCATTAGTCAAGGATTAATTGATTGTAATGCTCAAATTAAATTTGGGGACTTGTATCTTTTACATTGGTCAACATGTCATTTTTTTTATACCAGTACTAAGCTGTTTTGATTATAAGTGCCCTATATATTAAAATCTGCTATTGTGATGCTTCTGGTGCTGTTTTGGTTATGATTGCATAAGTTATTTAGGGACTCTCATGTTTCCATATGATTTTTAGCAGCATTTTTTCTAGATCCTAGAAGAATGTCATTCTTATCTTGATTGGAATTATATTGAATCTGTAAGTGCATTGGGAAATATGCACATTTTGATACTAATTTTCCTAATTAACAAAAATGGAAGGCTTTTCCAGTTTTGTGTCTTCTATTTATTTCTTTAATGTATTCCAATTTTAATTGTAAAGATTTTTAGTATCCTTGGATAAATTTATTCCAAAGAATTTAAGTATTTTAGCTATTTTAAATGATACTGATAATACAGTGTATGCAAAGGCAACTGATTTCTGTGTGTTGTTTTTGTATCCTGAAACTTTGTTAACAAACTCTCATATGAGCTCCAATAGTCTCTTATTGGAGTCTTTTGCTTTCCCTAAATATAGAATCATGTCATCTGCAAATAGGGGTAGTGACATCCTCCTTTCCAATTTGTATACATTAATTTCTTTTCTTGCCTAATGGCTCTGGATAAATCTTCTAGAACGATATTTAGTACCAATGGTGAGAGTGATATTGATTCTTCCAATCCATGAGCATGGAAGATTTCTCCATTTTTTGGTATCCTCTTCTATTTCTTTCTGTAAGGTTTTGTAGTTTTCATCGTAGAGATCTTTAACGTCTTTGGTTAAGTTTATTCCAAGGTATTTGATTGTTTTTGTAGCTATTGTGAATGGGATTGATTTTAGAAGTTCTTCCTCAGCCGTGCCAATGGTGAGAGTGGACATCATTGTCTGGTTCTTGATTTAGTGCAAATCATTCCTACTATTCCAAAATAAATATGTTGCTGGTTGTGATTTTGTAATATATTGCCTTGACAGAGTTAATGAATGCTCCTTCTATACTCAATTTGCTTAAGGTTTTTAATCATGAAAGAATACTGTATTTATCGAATGTTTTCTCTCTACCTATCAAGATAAAATAATATTTCTGTTCTTCAATTTGTTTACATGATGTATCACATTCATTGGTTTTCATAAGTTGAACCATCTCTGCATATCAGGAATAAGTCATACTTGGTCTGGGTGAATGAGCTTTCTGATGTGTTGTTGGATTCCATTTTATTGTATATTGTTGAGGATTTTTTCATCTACGTTCATCATCTTTGTTGTATTTTTTTCTGATTTTTTTGAATTAAGGTTGTGCTGGTCCCATCAATGCAGGCACATGAACTTTTTCAAACCGACCAACTTTGGTAAATGATCAAATTCATAGATAATGACATTTTAAATTTTTGTTTAGGCTATAATTATTTCAGAAATAAGGTAAGCTGAAAACTACATCTCTGTCAGAACATAAGATGTTGTCAATACCATACAGTACTGAATTACCTCACATAGGCTTTAAAGTTTCCATTCTTGGACCACAAATGTTAACAATAAATGTATTGTTTCATTTTTAAATCCTTCAGAATTTTGTTCAACCTCATTATTTAAGTTTTCTGTGCTTCTCATCAATGCATGCTCATGATATGGTCCAGTTCATGTCCTCACAACCCCTACAATATGACCATTTTTAAGGATTTTATTTATTTGTTTGATTTACAGATAGAGGGTAAGAGACAGAGAGAAAAGTCTTCCATCCATTAGTTCACTCCCCAAATGGCAACAATGGCCAGAGCTGAGCCAATCCGAAGCCAGGATCCAAGAGCTTCTTCTGTATCTCCCATGCAAGTGCAAGGTCCCAAGAACTTTGGCCATCCTCTACTGATTATCCTCACTGTAGCAGACAGCTGGACAGAAAGAAGAGCAGCTGGTGTTAGAACGGGTGCTTATCTGTGATGTCAGAGCAGCAAGCAGAAGCTTAACCCACTAACCAAAGTGCCAGCCACAATGTGATGTAATTTTAAAGCCATTTCATATATAGGAAGCAGACCGACTGAATCATATTTTAAATAACAGAATGAATGCTGTTTTTAAAAATTTAGGGGTCGGTGCTTTGGCATAGATGGTAGAACTGAAACCTGCAGTGCTGGCATCTCATATGGAAACCAGTTCGAGTCCCAGCCACTTGACTTGGGATACAGCTCTCTGCTATGGCCTGGGAAAGCAGTAAATGATGACCTAAGCCCTGTACCTGCTTAGGAAGATCCAAAGGAAGCTCCTGGCTCCTGGATCAGAGCAGCCCTGGCTGTGGCACTGGGGAGTGAACCAGTGGATGGAAGACCTCTCTCTCTGCAACTCTCTGTGTGTAGCTCTGAATTTCAAATAAATAAATAAATAAATGAATATTTAAATAACTAGTTTGAGGGCATATACATATATTTTCCAGGAAAATAAAAATAAATGAAGTGCTATAAATTATTTATAGATTTTGGACACTTCAAGTATGCCTGAGTACAGATTTTTACCTGTTGTTGGTCATTCTAAATCAGGAATTTCACAGATGGCATGATATGAAGACAAACGAAAGAATATACTTTGATGTCTTTACTATTGTATTCTGATTATTGTTGCAAGCTGTTTCTCTCATCTGTTTAACTTTTGATAAAAATTAGAAAGGCATAAATCTTTAAAGATATTCATTGCTGAGGCAGGCACTGTGGCACAGTGGGTTAACATCCTGGCCTGAAGCACCGGCATCCCATATGTATGGGTGCCGGTTCTAGTCCTGGCTGCTCCTCTTCAGATTCAGCTCTCTGCTATGGCCTGGGATATCAGCAGAAGATGGCCCAAGCCCTTGGGCTCCTGCACCCTCGTGGGAGACCTGGAAGAAGCTCCTGGATCCTGGATTCAGATCAGTGCAGTTCTGGCTGTTGCATCCATCTGGGGAGGGAACCAGTGGATGGAAGACATCTCTCTCTCTGTCTCTACCTCTCTAACTCTGTCTTTCAAATAAATAAAATAAATATTTAAAAAAAGATACACATTGATTTTAGCAACATGTAATATTTTTAAAATATTCAACCTTGCAGATAATCACAGAAATATCTTTTATGGACAAATAGGTACAGAAAATAAGTAGGAGAAGGCACCAAAACATACATATATATATTTTCAAAATCAATAGATTTATATGTCTTTCTATCTATCTATCTATCTATCTATCTATCTATCTATTGTTCTATTTTGGGAGGGAAAGAGCTATAACTTGCCAAACTCCTATGATTGCCAGTTATGGGCCGATCCAAAGCTAGGATCTTAGAATTCATTCAGAATTCTCATTCAGGTGGAGGAGATCCAAGCATTTGAGTCATCACCAGCTGCCTCCTAGAATGCACATCACCAGAAAGCTGGAATCAGAAGGGGAGCCGAGACCCAAGTGTGCACATTCAGATATGGAATGTGGGTGTTCTCAGTGGTGCCTTAACCACTATGCCAAATTCTTACCTAATCTGCCTATTGTAAATATAACTGACTGAACAACTGCCTAATTCTTATCATATATGAAGTACACTATTAAATATTAATATATATGCCTTTGTAATAATTGGCTGAAAACAAGCTGTGTGTAATTAATAACTTAGAATGTCAGGCAATTTTTTCATTTGTATATAACATTTCTAGAAATAGTTCCTGTTCTATAACAAAACTAATGAATTCTATTCAGCCTAATTCATGCAATTCAAATTACATAAATTTCAAGCAACACATATATTTCTCAAAGTCATAAGAAAACTTTGTCATAAATCTCCTGCCATTTAGTAAAATGATTTTTTATAAATAGAAATCATATAAAATTGTAAAACAGAAATAAAATTATATATCTTCTTAAGTAACAAGAATAATTACTTCTATTAAAACATATTATGGAGTTAGAAATGTGCCAGGGGATTCCAATTCAATCCCATCAAGGTGGCATGTACCAATGCCATCTCACTAGTCCAAGTGATCAATTTCAGTTCACAATTGATCATAATGATAGAGTTAAGACTCAAAGGGATCCCATAAAAAAGACTAGTGTCTGCTAATACTAACTGATAGAATTAAGAAGGAGAGAATGATCCAACGTGGGAAGTGGGATACACAGCAGACTCATAGAATGGCAGATGTCTGAAACAGCACTCTGGCCTCAGAATCAGCCCTTAAGGCATTCGGATCTGGCTGAAGAGCCCATGAGAGTATTTTAGGCATGGGAAGCCAAGACACTATGGAAAAATAAACACCTAAATGAAAGATCTCTGTGAGTGAGATCCCAGTGGAAAGAATGGGCCATCAAAGAAGGAGGTACCTTTCTCTGAAGGGAAGAGAGAACTTCCACTTTGACTACGACCTTGTCTAAATAAGATTGGAGTTGGCAAACTCAGAAGGCTTCCATAGCCCTGGCAACTCATGACAAGAGCCTAGGGAGATTACTGACGCCATAAACAAGAGTGTCAATTGTTAAGTCAACAACAGGAGTCATTGTGCACTTACTCCTCATGTAGGATCTCTGTCCTTAATGTGTTGTACAATGTGAATTAATGCTGTAACTAGTACTCAAACAGTATTTTTACACTTTGTGTTTCTGTGTGGGTGCAAAATGTTGAAGTCTTTACTTAGTATATACTAAATTGATCCTCTGTATATAAAGGTAATTGAAAATGAATCTTGATGTGAATGGAATGGGAGAGGGAATGGGAAATGGGAGGGTTGCAGGTCGGAGGGAAGTTGGGGGGGGAGCCACTGTAATCCAAAAGCTGTACTTCAGAAATTTATATTTATTAAATAAAAGTTAAAAATATATATATTATGGAGTGGGCATTTGACTCAAAGCTAAGATGCTGCTTCAGACTCTTATATCCCATTTCAGAGTGCCTGGATTTGATTCCTGGTTCCATTCCTGATTCCAGCTTCCTGATAATGCATTCCTTGAGAAGCAACATGTGGTGGTCCAAGTAGTTGAGTTTCTGTCACTCATGAGGGACACTTGGCTCCTAGTCTGGCCCAGTCCAGTCCTGATTGCTAGTCTTTTGTGTTGAGAAACACCAGATGGGAGCACATGCCGTTTCTCAGTTTCTCTGCTTTTCAGAAATTAAAAATAATAATAATAAAATGAATTAGCTTTGACACCAAAAAATAATCCAATAAAAATTCAGCCATAATTCTAATATTGGAAAATAAAAGAAAACAATAAGAATGACAAAAAGTAAGAAATTCATTATTAAAAGCAGAAGAACAAGTATATTCTCTCATGTTTAGGAGATGATACATAAAGAGAGAAACCAAGAGTGAAGAAAAGCATAAATAAACTTAACCAAGAAAAATTAAAAATTACTGAAGTTGGCAATGAAAATGTATTCATAGATACTGAATTACATGTCTAATTTTAACAATAAGAGGATGTAGTGAAGTGGAAATAACTTGAGAAAAATTTCAAGATGTATTTTTTTTCTGTTTTATGCATTTTCCTAAGACTCAACATTAGAATTTTCATAATGAAATAATGGTTTTATAAACAAAATACAAGAGGACAACATGAACTCAAACAACTCAGTAGAAAAATACCAAAGTTTTTAAAGGACCTGAAGAGTCAATTCTCACAAGAAGTCATAGAAATGCTCAACAGGTATATGAAAATGTGTGTAACATCAATAGCCATTAGGAAATTGTAAATTAAAACCACAAAGAGATATCTCAAACCTGATAAAATTGCTATTTCAAAAGAAAAAAAGATAATGTTTGTTAAGATATGGAGAAAAATGGGCCCTTGTATCTCCCTGGAAAGAATGTAAAAGAACATTAAAAATAGAACAACCATGTAATGTTGAAATTGGAGATGATCCCCTAAAATTTATACAAAAATGTGGCCCCTTAAAGTTCCCCAGAAGTGCTATCTGGGGTGCCACATGTGCTACCGGAGTTTGGGGTGCCATATGGTTTCACCATATGCTTCCTAATAAATTCCCAATATTAATAAAACCACAAGGGTTCTTGCCTAATATTTAGAGAAGAATTCTAAATACTGGCACAGATAAACAAGGCAGCATGGTACATATTAGGCTTTTATTTAGTGCAAAATGTATCTAGGAAAGTGAGGGCTTTAGTTCAGTTTGGAGAGAGGGGAAAGTCTGGAAACTAGGGTAGTGTCCATACCAAGCAGAGAGCAGGCCAAAAGCCACGTGCAGCAAGCTCCTTGAGCTGCCATCCACCGCTTATCACTGGCAGCAAAGCAGAGGCAGAGACCCTTTTGGGCTTCTCCTTGCCTTTTTATAGTGGCTTGTGGGCAGGTGGGTGCTCAGGTATGGTCAGGCAGAGCCTGATGTCACATGGGGGCCTAGTAATGGTATCAAGTAGGGTGTGAGGTCACACAGGGGCGTGGCAAAGGCATGGTCTTCCAGCTCACAAACCTAATCGAGTTTAGCCTGTATGCCTGCCTACTTCAATGTGGCAATAATCTCTCTGGAATATATACAAAGCACATGAAATCAGGGTGTAAAAGAGAGTGAACCAGTAGATAGAAGCACTCACTTCTTTTTCTCTTCCATTTCCTCTTCCACTTCTCTTCTCATCTATCTTCTCCTTCCTCCCTTCCTCCCTCCCTCCCTTCCTTCCTTCCTTCCTTCCTTCCTTCCTTCCTTCCTTCCTCTTTCTCTTCATTCCCTCACCCACACTTCAACCCCCCTGAAATTCTTTTGTTTAAAACTTTGTCTGAATAGATTTTAAACAGTACTGGATAGGTGCCTTCTCATAGGTAAAAGTTCAAATTAAAGCTTTGCTTTCCATCTTTAAAAATTAGCCACAGCATATGTAAACATTATATGATCAAACAAAACAGGATATCAGGATCAAATAATTATTTCTGAACTGAGACAAAAAAACCTGTAAAAGGAGAATTTGATAAATATATACTCCTAAAGTTAAATTTAAAATTTATGTGCATGAAAATATAAAAACATGGACTATGAGGGCATATGTGCATATGTACAGGCAATTTTCAGACATATCTGTATCCTGAGAATGTATCCATATATCAATAAGAAAATGATAGGAAAAACTAGTAAAATATGGGACTACTTCTGCTACAGAGGAATTATCTATATAACTAAAAACCTATGAAGGCAATATAACTAGTCATCTAGTCATCAGGGAGTTTCAAAATTAAAACAAGTTATCAGTTGATGCCCTTCAGATAGTCACAATTGTTGGTCTCAAACAACAAAATCATAATTTAGGAAACAAGGACATAGTTTCTAGTAACAATATAGATATATGCATATAGTTTGGGCATTAATTTGCCAAAAATTATTGAAGTTGCAGCTATATCTTAGCATTTAGGAATTCTAAATCTGATGTACTTTGGCCTACATACACACAGAATGGCATACAAGGATGTTATGATACTGCATGTAGGAATCTCAGAGCCCTGATTTATTCCTACAATGGAATACAATATAGCAGGTAAACAGCTTTTTAAAAGATTCATTCATTTATTTGAAAGGCAGAATTACAGAGTGAGAGAGAGAGGCAGAGGCATGGAAGAGTAGTCCTATATCCACTGATTCACTCCCCAAAGGGCCTCAATGGCCAAGGCTGGGCCAGGATTAAGCCAATAGCCAGGAGTTTATCCTGGGTATTTCACAAGTTTGGAAGGACTCAGGCCATCTTCTACTGTTCTCTCTGTACATCAGGGAGTCAAGATTCCCTGGAAAAAATGGTGGCTTTTGGAATATGGGGTTACAATTAAAGAAAGCAAAAAATTGCCATACACATTCTGAACAGAAATAGGCCATCAGAAATAGATATATTTCCTTTGTAATGCTGAAAAGTCTACATTGCTGAATACAAAAATGAAATAAAAATACTGGATATGAGAAGGAAACTTCTTTCTTCTCCCACTAAAGTTACTTTTATAAAAACTATATTGTCTTTCTTTTCTTCCTTGGTGTATTAAGATGAGAACTTTGTTTTGGTGAGCACAGATCCCCACACTGTGCTTAGTAAATAATGGGTGCTTAAAATTGTTATTGACTGGGTAAGTGGATAAATGATATTTGCATCCAAGAAATATTATTCACAGTATATAAAGCAAAAATTGGGCTTATCCTGTTTTGATGATCACAATGGAGAGATAGATATTACTAATGATAGATTTTCCCTTTAAAATATGAAAATGAACATAACTATCTCAAATCACTTAATTATATGGAAAATTGTTTGATACTCTTTTTTTTTAGTTTAGGGATATTTGTCATGTCTGGCAGCAGGAACATTCTTGATTTTGCAGAATCATGACTTTTAAGTGTAAAGCTATGTTACTTAATTAACATGATTTTTGAATTCATGAACATTTGATTTGAAATGTCAATTTTCTAACACAATTTTTAAGTTAAAAGATAACATTTAAAATCTCCAAAATTATAACAATATTAAATATTGTTTAGGACAAAAACTATTTGATAAACTTGAATGTTTATGATATTTTACACTGCTGAATGGTGAATAATTTTTACTCTCATGAAAATCTATTCTGTGAAATTCCATGAAAAAGGAATGCAGTTACACAAAGCATGAATTTTAGTGTGCTTCCAATAATTTTGACAAATGTCAACAAATATCAACTGACACACATTTCAAAAGTGAGAATATCAATTGTGTAGCAGCAATTCACTAAGATCTTTAGGATTATTGCTTAGGAACAAGGTATTTTCAACACAGAAGTAAAAATGTGACACTGGGAGACAAGTCTTCATTTAACAGATGAGTTGGCAAAAAATGCATCATATCTTCCCAGGGTGTAAACGATATAGATTTGGCAATTGTATGTGTTATTTAGTGTCTTATTCTCACTCAGGTGTGTACTCAGTATACAAGATTTAAAAATATATAACTGTCGGCGGCCACTCGACAAACTAAGCGAAGACACAGTACTCGGTCCGTTCATCAGCGTTTAATGCCTTGAAGCCTTCAAGCCAAGGTAGGGAGCTTGGCGACAAGGGACCGGAGGCTGCCTTCTTGAGAGGCTCTTCAACCACCGGCCCCGAGCACAACCAAGAAAGGAGTATATATACCCACAGCCCCACAAGCTCAAAGATGGTTACACAGAGTCAGTATAGCATAACAAACAAAAGGTTACATAAAATTAAAACAGCCGATAACATCAATAACATCCTGTTATGCAGTTAGAGGTCTAGAACACCTGCATATCTCAGGCAAGTCTTGGCGTAAACAGGTCGCCTTAACCCGAGGTTAGGGCTAGGTATGGAAAATTCCATATGACAGTGCTATATGTGGGGTAGCTCCCCACACATAACAATTAGGAAGGGTTTTCAGTGCAATACAACCTAAGGTAACCTGATATGCATTCAGCTAAAGCAGCTAAATATTTTAATAGTATTGAAGTAATTCTTATTACAACAACAGAAAAGGAAATATGAATTGTATTAAAAGGCAGAGATGCCTGAAATAAGTACTGGGTTGTTTAAAAGTCCATCAGGAGACAGGTTTTCTACTGAGTTGGCTTTCAGTACTTTCACAGGCTGTTACTATTGTGTAAGAATAGTATTATGTTAAGTAAACACTAGGATTCTCTAAAATTTCCTATTTTAAATGGATGAAATTTCTATGATTTAGATAATTTACTGTGTTTATGTTCTCAGTTGTCTATCAGCTCATGGTAACTTTCGCAAGTTCATCAAAGCTAAGAACTTATTTTCTATTGGATCCTTTGCTGAGTGGGGCTAGTTTTGGAACTAACATGAACTGGGAGTGTTTTCGTGCTCACAGTTTAAGAGTAATTTTGGCATGATTTCTAAGCCACGAGTCATTAGGGAGGTGCTCCTATATGGGTGTAGTCCATCACTTTCTCAAGTTCTTTTCTAACAACCTAGCCTGACCTCCACACACCATGCAAGAATGATTACCATTCTGGGGAAAGAAGCCCAAGGAAAGGAGTTCAGGATTCATCTTGGAGTTGCCAATCTCTTTATCTCTTGTCCCCTGACTCTGAACAAGTGCATTAAATTCAGGAAGATCACTTTGCGCTAGTTTTTCATCCTGGACATGGCTGGGAAGTCCTCAGACCCCAGGAGTGAGGCTGTGCCCCCGTAGTAAGTGTTGTGCCAGCAGCTTTGTCCTCTTGAGCTTCTTGTCTGGGTATTTGATTAAACCCAAGATTTCTTTTTTGAGACTTTCTAGGAAATGTTCTCATAGAAAGTGGAATAAAAGAGTGGACTTTACAGTTGTGCGCAGGAGGTGGAGAAAACTATATTTTAAAAAAGCCACATGTGGTAGAATTTCACCCCTCTTAGCACTCTGGTTGACCCAGATGTTTGATAGGACATAGGTGAAGGTGTTCAGGGAGGCCAAGGCTGGAAAAAGCCAGGGAGGTGCCTAAAGCTCCAACCAGCTTCAAAAGGTCGGCCTGCCTGTTGTTAAGCAACTCATCTAATTGGGGGCAATTAGCTCCGCCTTCCTATGAGGTGCTTTTCCTGGGCCTTCTGCCAGAAAGAGCACAGATCACAGGGATCCTGGGGAGACTCTGCCTTCAAACTACCACTCCCAGCAGGCAGTGGGCTGCAGGCTGCCTGAGCATGCGCATTCTTAAGGCCAGCAGGAGGTGGAGTAGACCTGATGAGGCACCAGTTGGCGACTTAGGCCCCTGCATGCCAAGCAGCCTCCTGTTAGTGATCAAAATAGGTCCATTGGTGGCTGCACGGTACAGCCTCTTTGCGTTATCCTGTGGTCCAGTAGACCAAAGGTGCACCTCCACTGCCCGAGCCCCAGGAGCCCACCACGTCCCTTTGGTGCTCAGCCCATCTCATCAGTCCCACTGGTTGCTCACCGCAGGCTTAGCTGAGGTCCAGGAAATAGGGGCCTATCCTTGGTCCCCATCCTCGCCTCAGCCCACTGAACAGGGCGCAGTTCTGCGAGGTGTGGGGCAACTCTGCACCCTCAGAGGGCCAGGCTGTGTCTGGCAACCCATCATGGTACAGCCAGTGAGGTCCACTGCCTCTCATCTTAGGGTAGATGGGGAGGAAGCCTGGGCACAGCTGTCTGCTCTACATGGAAGGATCTGGGGATGATGGCTGGGAGCCCAGCAAACACTTCTAGGTGGATTTACACTTCCAACTGCCTCACATCTTCCTTAGAATCTCTCATTGGCGATCTGAGACAAAGCGTAAGGGGAAATAATAGAGAGTAAATCCACTTCTTGCGAAAAAAAAAAGAATGATTTAAAAACAAAACAACATAACTGCCATTTTGTGAATGAATCTTTGGAAGTAGTTGTACATGTTAGAAAATCTCCTCTTCCAGCATTGTTTTATGGGTCACTTTGGAAGTTAGTATAAATGCAAAGCTGTTTACTAAACATGGCTGTTTAAAGGGTTTCATTGCTGTAGAGATGTGGCCCAGATTGTATTTCCAAGCTTTAGTGAAAGGATTATTTTTGACAAATGTCATTTACGAAACACTTTGGATTGCAACAAGTATGTCACATGGAGAATATACGTTAGGTTTTTTAAAGTGTTTTTTGGGGCCCAGAGCTGAGTGGCAGCAGGTTAAGCAGCTGTCTGCCCTGGAGTGCCAGCTGCTTGACTTCCCATTCAGCTCCCTGCACCCACAGTGGGAGACCCAGATGAAGCTTCTGGCTTTGGCTTCAGCCTGTCCTAGCCCAAGCCACTGCAGGCAGTCATTTGGGGAATGAACCAGGCAATGTAGGCTCCCTCTCTCTCTGTCTCTCTCAGTCTCTCTCTCTCTCTCTCTCTCTCTCCCTCACTCCTTTCCTTGGCTCAGTAACTCTGCCTTTCAAATAAATAAAAATGAGTTTTTTCAAACGTGTCCTTTTTTGTTTATAGCTATAGTTTTACAGGTGCAAGTTAGTATGTATGCAATATAAATCATTGAGTCCACACCTCCCTGTTAGATACAACATTACATGTTTGCAACACATTATTTTATTCACTTTGTTGCCTTGATTCTGGCTGTGTACACATTTCAATGAGGATCTGTTTTGCACTTGGATTTTTTTTAAACTTTTATTTAATGAATATAAATTTCCAAAGTACAGCTTATGGATTACAATGGATTCTCCCCCTCCCAAATTTCCCTCCCACCTGCAACCCTCCCCTTTCCCACTCCCTCTCCCCTTCCATTCACATCAAGATTCATTTTCAATTGTCTTTATATACAGAAGATCAGTTTAATATATATTAAGTAAAGATTTCAACAGTTTGCCCCCACATAGTAACACAAAATGAAAAATACTGTTGGAGTACTAGTTATAGCATTAAATCACAATGTATAGCACGTTAAGGACAGAGATCCTACATGATATTTTTAAAAAATTGATTAATTTTCTAAACAATTTCCGATTTAAAACAGTTTTTTTTTCATTTTCAATTATCTTTATATACGGAAGATCGATTCAGTATATACTAAGTAAAGATTTCATCAGTTTGCACCCACACAGAAACACAAAGTGTAAAAATACTGTTTCAGTACTAGTTATAGCATTACTTCACATTGGACAACACATTAAGGACAGATCCCACATGAGATGTAAGTACACAGTGACTCCTGTTGTTGATTTAACAATTTGACACTCTTGTTTATGGCGTCAGTAATCTCCGTAGGCTCTAGCCAAGGCTATGGAAGCCTTTAGGGTTTGCCGTCTTCGATCTTATTCTGACAGGGTCATCGTCAAAGTGGAAGTTCTCTCCTCCCTTCAGAGAAAGGTACCTCCTACTTTGATGGCCCATTCTTTCCACTGGGATCTCACTCACAGATCTTTCATTTAGGTCTTTTTTTTTTTTGACAGAGTATCTTGGCTTTCCATGCCTACAATACTCTCATGGGCTCTTAAGCCAGATCTGAGTGCCTTAAGGGCTGATTCTGAGGCCAGAGTGCTATTTAGGACATCTGCTATTCTATGGGTCTGCTGTGTCTCCCGCTTCCC